>NW_026067948.1:1995259-2125670 GCF_014885135.2 Alexandromys fortis | reverse complement strand
ATATATGGCTCATATATATTCCAGGCAGCTTTAGGTAATATGTTACATAGATGTTTAAATAGCTTTTTTAATTTTTCATATTTGAAATTATCAGAGGCTTTAAGCATCTCTCAATGTCTTCTCAGCTGCACCGGAGGCATAAACTACTGTTTTATACATCTGTGTGCTTTTTTCTGCTTATTTCTTTCACTTTGGAATATGTGAAAATGCTCTTTTTCATGAAGTGCATAATATCAAGGCTGTATCTCATGATACATATTCTTAAATACTTTAGAAATATCAGCAGGCATCTGTTTTAGTAAAAGCTTAGCGAATGCTGGGCCGCGGGGCCATCAAGGGACTGGATCTGAATGAAGCTGCAGAGCATCTTGTGTTCTGCATAGCACGGTAATTTCTCCCTGCCCCACAGGATCTGCCTTGAGTGTTTGCTCCCCTTACCCAGCTGCTCAGCAGTTGTCCTGCCTCCTTCACATCCTTCCGGCTCTCTGCAAGGTCCCGGTCCCAGTCTTCCTTGCTGTCTTGAACTCAGTGTTGGCCTGTGCCCGGTAACACATAGGATTTCCATGTTTCTTCTCCCCAGTGTGCACTGGGTTCTTACTGTTGGCACGAAGCAGATTAACGTTGGAATATACAGCCCAGAGAATCACAATTCTCTATCTGTTGCTTCCTATGTGAGACTTAGGCGGATGTGTCTCTTTTCCTGCTGGTTCTTTATCTCTCACTGCTGGGGAGTCTTGTGTGTGCTCCCGAGCAGAGGCCTGCCCTGCCTCTAGTCTACCTGGTACCTTGTTTACCTCACAGTCTTGAGTCTTGGAACTTCCCAGGCCTATGTCCTTATCAGAAACCCCAATGAGTTGCTTCTAGAAGATTTCAGAGACTAAAGTTCTACTTCCTTCCTAGCGAGCAGTTGGCATGGTATTGCCCACTGGCCTCTGGGTAATCACTGAGTCAGACGCACACCACAGGGTTCATTGTCTCCTTACTTCTCCGGCTGTTCCCTGTGGGTTCCCAGGCTCACTTTCTGCTGACCATTGAAGACAGCCATTTCTTCTGTCACCTCAGGGTGGTTCCCTGAATCAGTTTTGCCTTCCCTCTTTACTTCCCTTTAGAGGAAGGTTTCTCTTTCATTGAACCCCAGCTTCTCTGTACACTTAAGACAGAACTTATCACAGTCTGGCTGATGTGCAAGTTAGAAACATGTGCTGTCTGTTAGACAAAAAGCCCCCATGCCCTGAAGCATGCATCCCTAATGCAACACTGGCCCTGGAGATGGAGTCCTGGATAAAGTGCATGGCCAGCAGTCTGGCTCCATCCCTTGCACTGCAAAGAGAAGAAACCCTCTCATACCCTCCCCTTTGTGCTGAGAAGACAGCGGGATGCTTTACATCATCCTCTCTCACCTGCCCAGCACCGCCCACTTGGGAAGTCTTATTTTAAAAGAACTGAGCTCCCAAAGTCCAGTTGAAGAGTGGGAGGAGTGAGAATATGAGCAAAGAGGTCAAGAGCATGATGGGTTCGCCCACTGAAACAGTTTACCTGAGCTAATGGGAGTTTACCAACTCCAGCAGGACTGGGAAGGAACAAGCATAGAACCAATCTAGTCCCTCTGAATGTGGTTGACAGTTGCATGCCTGGGGCAGACTGCGGGGCCAATGGCAGTGGCAACAGGATTTATCCCTACTGCATGTACTGGCTTTGGGGAACCTATTCTCTTTAGATGGATGACTTGCTCAGCCTAGATATAGTAGGGAGAGCCTTGGACCTCCCCTAAAGCAATGTGCCTTACCCTCTCTGAAGAGTGGATGGGGGTAAGGTGGGAGGGTATGTGAGGGACAGGGAGGAGGGAAGGGAGTTGGAACTTGGATTGGTATGTATAATGAAAAAAGATAGTTTGTTTTCTTTTTAAAAAAAATAAAAAAACTAATATTAAACAAAAAGGTCTCAAGCTTCCTGGAGGCTGAGATGTTCTCTCCTATCTTTGTCCTTGATGGTTTGTGACCAGGAATAATTTTCAAATTGTGACCCTGTGTGAAAGAGATTTAGAAATAATGTGTCTTCTGTCTGTGTCAAGCACAGTATCTGGGCTGTGTGCAGGTCCACTGTGTGCAGACTCATTCAGTGAAGACTCACTCATTGTGTTCAGACTTGCTGTGTGGAGACCCACTGTGTGAAGACTCACTCACTGTGTGCAGACTCACTGTGTGCAGATTCACTGTGTGATGACTCACTCACTGTGTGCAGACTCACTCTGTGAAGACTCACTCACTGGGTGCAGACTCACTCACTGGGTGCAGACTCACTCACTGGGTGCAGACTCACTCTGTAAAGTCTCACTCTGTGAAGACTCACTTCATGAAGACTTATTGTGTACAGTCCCACTGTGTGCAGACTTAGTGAATACAGACTCACTTTATTCAGATTACTTTGTGAAAACTCACTGTGTGCAGAATCACTGTGTGAAGACTCACTGTGTGCAGACTCACTGTGTGCAGACTCACTGTGTGAAGACTCACTGTGTGAAGAATCACTGCATGTAGACTCGCTGAGTGCAGACTCACTGTGTGAAGACTTGCTGAGTGCAGACTCACAGTGTGCAGACTTGTTGAGTGAAGACTCACTGTATGTAGACTCACTGGGTGCAGACACACTCTGTATCCCTGACCTTGGCGATTGTACTTTGAGGCATTAGGCTTTAGTGAAAGGCACTTCATCTTCACTTGGGAAGGGACCTTGTTCCAGATCCAGGCGTATAAACCCCCAGTGTGTTAGGTGACCATGACTGAACTTAAGTAGACATCTCTCATTAGAGTTTTCTCTGAATGATGTTCCAGGACAGTCATCCCACAGCTGTGTGAAGAGCCTGCCCTCAGAGGGAGCACTGGAAAGCCTGGGAGCCAATGAGATGAAAGGAGTTTCACAGCAGGAGACCCCTGAGTTACTTGGGGTGCAGTTTTGCTTGAATTTGCATTAAACCTCTTAAATCTGACTACTTACCAATTACCTGACCCCTGTGCTCACACTAGTTATGCATGGCCCTAGTATCTAGAAAATGACCAGTAAGACCAGTATTCTTTAATGATGGAAAACACAATGAGGGAAGGTGGTGGTGACGTTGTGGGTCCACCAGAACACAGGAAAGAACAGTTGATTGCAGAGTATCTAGGGAGTAAATACAACTAATGACCTGGAGAACTTATATCCTCATCGTACATTTACTAGTGAGGTTCTGCTGTGTTGATATTTGTTATGCAATACTGAACATCCTTGCCACACATAGTGAGGCTGTTTTAGATGCTTCCATAGTAGGCCAGTCTTTCACAAATTCAGGGAATGGTTGGCTGGTTTCAGTTATTTCATCCTATTGCTCTTGTGTCTGATGTTAGTAAGAAGCAGAAGCCCCGGAAAAAGAGTGTCACTAAGCAGTTAAAGAAGAGATGGAAAAGCCGGGAACTTTCCAAAGACCTGACAGAACACATTAAAGTGTACTGGGTCCAGAAGACCCGGCCTATTCTGCAGGGGTCTCCGATCATCTCCTGGTGAACTCATTACTGGATGTATGGCTCATGCACAGTTCCTCATTTGAGAAGTAACAATAACAATGCTATTGATTTTCTGATGGGATTGTAGCTATTAGTGAGGAAACAACAAAATACCCTGTTAGCAGCGCCAGGGTTTTGAAAGTGCTGAATAAAATGTGACTATTATTCTTTTCAAATGGGTTCTTCAAATGTCTTTGCATTTTTAATATTAAATATATATTCCTAGGTATATTTACAACCTGTCTACTCAAAGTCAGTCTTGTTCTTTGTGTATTAGATTTTAAGTCTAAAATGTCGGAGGTAAGAGACGGGACATGAGGTGAAAGACTTCAGCCTGATCTGATTTATAATGTGGGCAGAGCCCAGTGTGAGAGCTGCTCCGCACAGGTGGTGGTAGCAGTGGGCTCACAAGCATCCCTTCGGGTACAAATAACATCATTCTCGTTTAAAGGTTTTGATTTTCCTGTTTCCGTCTCAGCTTTCTATGGTCTTTCCACAGTCATGACCAGTTTGTATTCATCTTAAAACAGAAATTAAAATGATAAAAGGTCACATTAATTATTTAGTTATTTGTCCTATTTATGGGAGGCTTTATCTTTGAGTATTAAGTTTTCCAGCTGAGCAATCAATTTAGAAATGCTCACATTTTCTCCTTAAATATTATAATGTCACAATAGACACTTTTTTTCAAATATGATCTTTAACATTTTTCAATTTTTTACCTTAGTATTGTTTTAACAGTGACTTAGATATGGATTTTTCTCTATCATAGCCTAGGTGGGCACAGGGCCATCTGAACAGTTAAATATGTATTAAGAATTCTCCCAATTTTTCTTTGGACATTTGAGCTACAAAACTAAGTCTTGTGCCTAAGCATATGCAGAAGCTACAGGCTATCACAGGCTATCATATCATCCGTCAGGGGCCGGATCCTTCCTCACAGCTCCTCGGCACGGACATTAACCCTGACAGCAGTTTGAAAATAACAAGCTGTTGGCTTGCTGTTTGAAGGAATCTCACCATTTTGGACCCTGAAGAACAAGTCTTGAGTCAGAGACCTTTAATATTCTCAACTGCAATGAGGTTTCTTCCATTCAAAGTCATTTTAAAAAGTGTGTGGCTTCTGAAGTTCATAGGATGTGGTGTGGAGGTATGGCTGATTCCACAGGCTCCGTGACCATGTGATGCTCCAACACTTGTTTTGCCTGCAGGCTCTGTCTTTGCTCTAGGCTAAAACAGAAACAAAAAAAGTGGCTGAGGTTTGTGAAGAAATATTGACAAACTGCCCAGCATACACTGGGTTTGAGGACATGGACTTTGTTGAGTCCTGCAATGATTTCTGTTTTTATCAAATGCTGTGATGGGAGCAGATTGCTTCTCCTCTGTCTGTCCATGGGTCCCCATCATGGTCAGCTGTCCTCACTTTAGCATTATGTTTTGTGGGAAAATGTCTCGATGTGATGGAACTGTAAGCTGCTTGAGTTTGAACTTTATATCTGCTGACTACCCGAGTTTAAGTAAATGCTTTGTTTGGACTTGCTAAGACTGAGATACTCTGAAAAAGGTACAACCAGGGAGGTGATCGGTGCAAGCAGATCTTGATGCTGGCAATTTGTGGAAATTGCTGGTAAAATGTAACCCACCTGATTTTTTTAGTTTTTTTTTTTTTTTTTCTGCAGTAGGCCCAGTATGGTAAATGCCTGTACTGACTCTTCCAAAGGCCTTTTTAGCTATGTAAGGGGGCAGCATGAGCTTTCAAGTGTTCCGTCTCCTGACCAGTGAGATTCTCAGCTTGTTCTAACTAACATTGTCACATAGCAAGACCTGGTGAGTAACATAAAAGGTGAAGAAGTTTCCACAGGGAGATGTAGGTAGAGGCTGCTCATTCACTGACCATCACCAAGACCAGAAATAGTCATACAGAAACTATATTAGTTACAACACTGCTTGGCCTATTAGCTCAAGATTCTTATTTTAACTAACTCTTACATCTTAAATTCACCCATTTCCATTATTCTGTGTATCGCCACAAGGCTGTGTCTTACTGGGTAAAGTTCCGGTGCCTGTCTCCTTCAGTAGCTACATGGTGTCTCTTTGACTCTGCCTACTTTCTCTCTATATCTCTGTTTAGATTTCCTGCTTGGCTTTATTCTGCTCTGCCATAGTTCCAAAGTGACTTCTTTATTAACCAATGGAAATAAAACATATTCACAGCATACAGAGGGAAATCTCAAGAGAGAGAGAGAGAGATAGAGAGAGAGAGAGAGAGAGAGAGAGAGAGAGAGAGAGAGAGAATGAGTTACAGCTTGTGTTTTTCCGAAGTAATCACCCAGTTAATTAGAGACAAGGCAAGTTGTACATATCGGAAAATACTTACCACCTCCTGTCCTGCTAGTCTGAAGAGAGGCAGTCTGTATACCATGGTGGATGGTCACCCCTGCATGCACGGTAGAGCCCTTCTAGTGTTTTCTGAGGTTGGAAGACATAAAACAGTAAGAGATAGAGGCAGTGCACCTGTGTGCTTTTGGCCAAGACATCTGTGTACTCAATGGCCAAGTGTTCCAAACAGGAGTATTCTGAATCTATCTTTACCTACAAACCAAGGCCAGCCTTTACACCCTGCATGCTTCTCAGAGGCCCTCAGCCTCACAGCTAAAAAGCAAAAAAGACACAGAGAGGGAACTCAGCTTCAATCAAGCCTCCTGAAATATTTGCCATGATTGAAACATGTATTCTGTAGTGGAGGGAATTCATTTTGTTGTTTGTCTTGTTTAAAGTAAAAATTACGTGAAAATTAGACACTAACTCTCACCCAGGTTATGATGGTACATGCCTTTAATGCTCTCACTCGGGAGGCAGAAGCAGGTGGATCTGGTCTGCAGAGTGAGTTCCAGGACAGCCATGGGTGCACAGAGAAAGCTTGTCTCAAAAATCAAACAAACCAACAAATTCTCACTATCTCTGGGTAGTCAATAATATTGGATAATCACAGCACAGCTTGGGGGTTGTTTCTAAGCTGAGTCCAAGTGGCTTCTTCCACATTTGTGGCATGAGACAGTCTGGAGATGCGCTGCCTGGAATGGCTGCATTAGTTATTTTGAAATGGAGTTCACAAATAGAGGGACCTGGGTTGGTCCAGGCTTTTGTGAGGGCAGCGCACTTAGCATTGTGTCAATAGAGTCTTGAAAGACCAGCTCTTGAAAGCCACTTCGCTCATAAGCCCAATTAGATGCCGTCTATTTTTGATGTATCAAAAGTTTGGTAGATTTCTTGCAACCAATTAAAAGATAAAAGCTAAGCCATTGATTATGAAGTGATTATCTCCAGTAATGTGGTTAAAATGTAAGAGGTGTGAATCCACCAGAACCTGGAGTACTAAAAAAGCGGCAATGTGTGTTTTTCACCTGAAGACAAGGTGTTGTTAGCACAACACTCACGGCAGAATAAAAGTCCGACCTGCATCAAGATCTCCCTTTCACAGAGCTTTTAAACCTCCCTCCGTTATCACAGGGCAATAGCTGTAATGCATACTGTTAGAGGAACAGGTGCCTGCACAAATATTCATCTTACATTATTGCTGCTAATATGCAGCTGATTTGAATATTAAAATAGCCTAAAGGCTCTTCAATAAAATATGTGATTCTGAAAAGCAACATTCCTCTCTTCATGGCAGACGTGCCCCACACATATATTAAGAGATTTCATAGTTACTTAAGCTAAGTAAATATATTAATTTATAATGGAGTCAAAGCCTGGAGTGTAATTTAATGCTTATGGAAATGCCCTTGTTATTATTTTCAGACTCTCTCTTAGGTGGTAACAAAATCTTGATTATGCCTGTTGCTTACCCTCAGAAACTTTGCACAGTCTTCCTTGTGATTTCTAGGAATACTGATACAAGTTTAAGAATAAATTATTGAATAAGAGTGCTAATGCACAGTGAGCATTGTATACAAGACTCTGTTTAAATACCTTGCAACAAGACTGTAAGGCAGATTCTGTAAGCTGTGGGATAATGCTCCCGTACATGGTAAAGATTTTTCATTCCATATTGGCTTAATAAAATGCTTATTGGCCAGTAGCCAGGAAGGAAGTATAGCTGGGGCAACCAGACTAGGAGAATTCTGGGTAGAGGTAAAACAGTGAGGCAGTCACCAGCTAGAGGCAGAGGAAGCAAGATGAGAATGCCTTATTGAGAAAAGGTACTGAGCCATGTGGCTAAAGAGAGACAAGAATTATGGGTTAAGTTGTAAAGAACAAGTCAGTAATAAGCCTGAGATAATATGCCAAACAGTTTGTGATTAATATAAGCCTCCGTGTGTTTCTTTGGGCCTGAACGGATGCAGGACCTGGTGGGACAGAAACTTCTGTTTACAAATGGTGCCCAAAATTTGGTAAGAATTTCCATATAAAGCCCAAGAAAGTTTTTATAAAGGGATTCTAGACTGATAAGAACAGAGTTGAGTGCAACTTCTGGGCAACTGTCTTTACTTTGGTAGGATGTATTTGCTGGCAACAAGTAGAGGCGTGGCTCATTTAACAGAGACTTCCTGACTCAGCATTAGCAGCAAGAGTTGCATGTGGCTCTTTTTAGAGGGAAGGCCAACAAACATTTAAATGGTGTTTATGAGCAGCCAGTTGTTTTCTTCTTGGTGGTGGCATGGACCTAGAAAGTCCACAGAGTTGTGGCAATAAATGTGACTTCTGTCTGTATCTCTTCCATAAAGCTAGACTCTCAGGAAGCTAAGAAATGGGGCAGTGCCAGCCACCAAAGCCACAGCTTTAATCCTACCCATGCTGCTTAACAGATTAAAGCTCATGTGGTCAGAAAAATATAGATATACAGTAAAGACAGATTCAGACTAAAAATAACCTCCGAACAGTTTACAGTATGTATAAAAATATACATAGCTTTAGGAGAGAAAATGATAAAATCATTATAAAAGAAATAGAGTTTTAAAAATAAAGATGGAAAATACATAGAGACTCGATGTTATATGTTATTATGTTGTACTTCAACTCTTTGATTGCTGAGGAAGGAGCAACAGGTGCTAAAAGACATTTGATTATAAATGCTGCTGGATTAAACCAACCTACATATTTTAAAAATATCTTAACTTCAAAATTTAAGTCAAGCTGTGTATGGTGGCACATGCTTTTAATTCCAGCGCTTGGGAGACAAAGGCATACAGATCTCTGTGTGACTGAGACTACCTTAGCCTAGAGAGTGAGTTCCAAAACAGCCAAAGGTACACAGAAAAACCTTGTCTCAAATAATCAAATATTATATGTGTATATATATATATATATATATATATATGGGTGTCAATGAAAGACTGTTTAATGATAAGTAGAGTTGGAGAAGCAGAAGAATGGCTGACATGTGTTCTCTGCAGCCTCTTCTCTGAGATATCCTGGGGATAACTAGGGAGGTAGATGATAGGCGTGATTTTGAAGCTGGAAGGTATTACATACGGTGTTTCCAACTGCATACTCTGCTCCTTGTTCTCCACGCTAAGCTTTCCTCAGCCCTTCTTCCTTCTGTCAGATCCCAGCATCCTCATAACCTGTGCTTCCTCTCTTTGGGGTATCTAGGATGGCCCACTGTACTTACCTCCCACTCTGAATCTTGATGTTAGAGATTTGAGAGTTCTCACAGCCAGCTACCTAAAACTGCTCTAGTCGGTTACATAAAATTAGATGTGAGGAATGAAGCCACATCCACAGCTAACTGATCTGTGGACATCAATGTTAAAGCTGAATGTGAATTTACAGATGTAAGATGTGTTACAGATGCTCCATCATAAAATCCTTCAGGCTTTCTTGAATATTTCCTACAGTGAAAGCAATGCCACATGGTGAGTTAGGTCTTTCTATTGAAAGTGCATCTTGTAGACCTCTTAGACATGCTCCTCCCTTCTACCGACCTTATCCAGGCCATGTCTTTTGTTCCTCATTCACCTCTGTATCCAACTGGGCCTGACTTACAAAGCCCTTTCCAAATGGTCAAACTACTCCATACCCTCATCAACCTTTAAATGATGAAATAGGTTTCACAAGATTTATTATTCTGCCTCTTCTTATATATGAAATTTTGTGTTGCTTTTTACTCACTGGCTGGAGTCTTTCCCATTTTACCAGACGCTCTGAAGCCCTAAGTAATGTTCATGCAGCTAGGAATTTCCCTTCCAAACTTTGTTGTCATTTAATGTCAGGAGTTACTTTAGGCAGACAATTCTAAAGATCATGTTTCCAGTAAAATATGCACTCAATTTCAAACAAAATTTTAAGCAGAATTTTAACAAGTAACCCTCATGGATTGGACCAGCCCCCGAGAAAAAAGGGTTGGACTAAGGGGTCCAGTCTTCTCTGAGCTGTATTTCCTTCTCTCTTCACATCAGATCCGTTCTCCCCATAACACTTCCTGTTGCCGGGGTCCTTCCTGTACCTCCCTGGAGACTCGAGATTCACAGATATAATTTTAAAACCACTGCAGGAAGCCAAGTCCTACCTCTTAAGGACAATCTTGCAATCACTCTGGCAAGTGGCATAAGCGCCTCTCTGTAGCAGCTCAAGGCAGAAAAGGCCCTGTCCGTGCAGGTGCGGACTGCACTGTGGACAGAACTGAGGACTCTGGTGACTGGTTGAGAGTCATCTAGAAGAGGCTGCAGGTAACTCGTTGCAATAATGAAGGCACCTGAGCTTTTAAAAGGGCTCGGTTTTATGAAGCTATACACACAGTTTGGGTAATGCTGTCTCTTGACAGGTTACTTTCTCCCTATGGCTTTACACAATGGTTTTTTTCCTCGTATGTATGCAGACTTTTCAGTCATTCTTCCTTATTGTTTTCCACAATGGTTTCTTCCTTAGAATGTAGGTAGACTTCAGCCAAAGCTCTGTGTTTGTCTTTCATTCTTCATTCCCCAGGAATTCGCAGGTGACTTCGGCATGGCTATACCACGTTTCCACACTTTTTTTTAACTCTTTTTTTTTAATTTTTTAAAACAATCCTTTTTATTTTGCATACTATTCCAGTCCTCTCTCCCTCCCCTGCTGCCCCCTCACTTTCTTTGTTATTGGCTGTTTCAGAGGGGCTCATATTAACATTTTATATTTTTAATGCTTATACGATTCTTCATTCTACTTTATTTTTTAAATATTTCTCTTATAACCCATTGAGTTAGAGATAGACATGATTCATACCTTTAAATACGGCTTCAGTCAAAGGAAGAAACTTTGAAACTCTGGCAGTTTTCAAACTGGTTTAATAGGGTAATGCAGGAAAAGTGAGGCACCGGGATGAAAGCGGTGAGGTGGACTTGAGAAGGTCATCACAGTTGGCAGTCGGAACTCTTTGAGGAGAACTGTGAAGGTTATGTAGACATTGCAGATGCAAGAGGGCAGAAGTCCCTCTAGGTAAAGATGTCTGTGTGGATAAGGACAGTGACCCGAAATCACTTAATGACATGAACTCAGTGTGATGTGTTCAGGAAGCTGTAATTTGGGGTGAAGCGGTCAGAAAGGTAGACAGGGGTGAAGGGAAGGGTTGTAATTTCACCTTTATCCTATAGGAAGAGAAAACTAATAATTGTGCTCCTGTACTCAGCCCACCTAGCTCTCCAGCCTCTGAGGAGACTGACTGCACATTTGACATGGAAGCTGGTTTTGCTTTGTCAAAATAGATCCTGTATACAAAATCCTTTCTCCAAAAGAATAAAAATAAGATTCAGGTTTTTTTTTTTCAAAACAATTGCAGAGAGTGTGGGAGATAATCTAGAATGAACGGGGAAACAGGTGAATCTGAGTGCTGTCCTGATGGCGGGGATGGTGGGCAGTGGAGGCTGAGTGATCACCTCACTGAGTTCTGAAGACTTAGAAGCATTCGGTGACTGCATGGGATTATGTATCAGGGCTTGCAGGGAGATTGTGCCTTAGGACTGAACCATGATTTTTGGCAGGAAGTTATGAGACCCTAAATATGTTTTCTCACCAATAATTTGTTACAAGGTTTTTAATAGGAATCAAGTGGGCAGATGTCTGCAGGTAGACAGAGGAGATCAAACCTGACTCATTCTCAAGGTTTCAACCATGACCAACACAAACAAACTTCAGTAACATATGAGTACGGTGTTCTGACTGGTCTGGGGTTGATTCTGAACTTAATTAGGCTAATTCCATTAACTTTTTATTCCTATGAATAAGCATATAACCAGAAAACAGAAAAGCATTCCCTATTTATTTATCAAATCAAACAATAATTTATCATCCTTGCTTATAATCATTTTAGCTCAGTATTAAAGCTACTTTTCATTACAGTAATATTTTTAAATGTTATGTAAACACAGAATGCAAGTACATTCTGGCTATTGTGGTGAAGTCATTATGTCACGGAGAAGTGTACTAGATGGATTATGAGTGGCATTTGGTGTCTAAACTGACATATATCCTTTAAACACTGAGTCTATATATTTGGAGATTTAGGTCATAGTTCATTCACATAAAAGTACATGAGAACTGTCACTATATCTCTGAAGTGTTATCATTTCAAGAAACTATTTGTAGGCATGTTAACGTAAGCTGATTGGTTGCCCTGAAGGGAGAACCAGCTATTTCATGCTCACGTGGGTATGATGCTCACAGAGACATATTCTCTATTCTGTAACATCAGCACAGGGTGTCTTTCTAACAGGTAAATTTCAAAAAACCCAAAACCACAGAGGGTGGTGGTGGTGCACACCTTTAATCCCAGCACTCAGGAGGCAGGGACAGGTGGACCTCTGTGAGTTTGAGACCAGCCTTGTCTACAAAGTGAGTTCCAGGACAGCCGGGCTGTTATATAGAGAAATCCTGGCTCAAAAAAACAAAATAAAGCAAATCAAAAACCTAAGATGTAAATTTATACCTGTCAGATTTTGCCTTAGCAGAAGTTCCTGAGATTTGTAAGTGTCAGGTTTGGGACATATAAAGCTTTTTAAATCTCATGATGGCAGTCTCTTCCCCTTGAGTAAACACAGAGATGGGTGTGAAAATTGTTTTATTGTAATACAGCATGGCTCTGGGAACATTCTAGAAAGGATCTTAATGTTTGCTTATTTATTTATTTACTTATAATATGAAGTTCATAACAACCTGGGGAAAATACTTGGAAACATAGTCATTAAGAGATGAACTGTGAAGCACTGTGCTTGTATGGTGTGAAAGTGGACTAGTAAATTAAAATCTTCCTAAGGATATGTTCTTAATGGACTACAGTGTTGTCTTCTTTTGTGACACCATGTACCAAGAAATTTTTATTTAATTAGTTCATTTATTTCTCATGATTATTTTGTTGTTTTGCTTCTATTGTTCACTGGTAGTTTATCAAAAAGAATTTGCTTCAAAATTGAGCGACCACAAGTAAATGCAGCTAATTGTTCAGTCTTGGACATGGGCTTTTTCCTTAGATATTTGCTAGTCTGTTATTCCATCATGATACATGTAGCCAGACAGGTGTATCTGAGAATCACCTGTGTAAATAAAATAGTTTAACCTAATGTTTGCAACGATAATTTCTTAGGTAAAGTTTGCAATGATAATTTCTCAGTGAAAGAGAATATGTTCATATAAGAACACATTATAAATAATGTCTTAGGTTATATGTTAGCATATTTAGTGGTTTTTTTTTTATTTTTCAAGACAGGGTTTACTCGGTTGCTTTGGAACCTGTCCTGGAACTAGCTCTTGTAAACCAGGCTGACCTCGAACTCAGAGATCTGCCTGACTCTGCCTCCCAAGTGCTGGGATTAAAGGCATGCGCCACCACCACCCAGCACATATTTAGTGTTTTTAAGGATTATTTTTAACATCATCATCCTCTCTCTTCCTTTCTTTGTTTTTCTTTCCTTCCTTTCTTCCTTCCTTATTTCCTTCCTTCCTTCCTTAGTTCCTGTCTTCCTTCCTTTCTTTGTTCCTTCCTTCTTTTTTCTTATTTCATGTGTGTGTATGCTTGTAGACATGCAGATGTGTAGAGAGGTATGCTTGTGCCACAGAGTGCCTGGGGAGGTCAGAGGACAACTTGCAGGGCTTGGTTCTTTCCTTCTACCACATGGGTCCAAGAGATTTAACTTTGTTACCAGATTTGGCAGCAAGTGCCTTTATCCACTGAGACATCTGCAAGACCCTAGGATCATTTGTAACATGAAAAGGAGAGTGGCCTGAACCCTGGTTGTCAGCCAGCATTCTCTTGACTCTGCTTCTGTCTTGGACTGAGCACATCCTACTTCAGTTCAGTGTGTCAGGGCAGTAGAGTAGGTGTGATCTTATCGGAGGATAGAATAACACATACCAGCGTATGGTATGCTCAAATACCCCAAGGATGCTCTTTTCCTTGGTTCATTAAATGGTTTTGTCTTTCACTTTAAAGCTTTACATAGCTCAACTCTCATTTGTTATTCTAATATCTGTTGTTGTTATTAAGTTTTTCATCTTAGTGTTTTAAACATGAAGTGTAATCTGTCATGCAAGCTTTACATTAACTTTAAAAAACTCCTGCTTTAACTTACAAGATGTTTCTAATTCCATTATGGGGGATTAAGTGCTATGGCTCTCATTACTAGAAAACAAGTCTCTTCGCCTCTCTGTGTGGAGGAATGTGTGCCTGCATTTTAAAGGCCACTAAGCCTCTTTAATATTCCCCTGATAAATCAACTTTAGGATTCATTCAGCTGATAGACATGGGGAGAAGCTGTGAACTCTTAGCTCTGAGATAACAGACACATGAGCAAACAAAGTGAGGGAATTCTATTAGTGTGAAGGGTTTAGGATTAATGTGAGCCGGACAGGTGCTGAGCTCTGCTCAGGTTCCAATCCCGCCGTGAAAAAGATGAAACCAGTGGCCTTTGCACAGGGTCTGTTATGACAGCTGATTTCTAATGCAGAGAAACTACTGTGCACATGGACAGGACACACATGACAGACCATGAATTCCTGGTACCTTATTTCTTAATTCACTCTTACATCTCCAGGTTTTTTATTGTCTCACAACATCACAAACCAGAGGAAATAATTTGTGGAAATAAAATAATGGTAAATAAAAGGGGTAGGCAAGCAATTTATTCTTACAATTTTATGTATTTTTATCACCTTATATCATCTTTGCTGTCTTCAAATATCTGGATAAAATTTAAAGACCTAGGTGTGGTTGGTAGACCTCAAGAATCTTGCAAGATCAGTGGATTTAAGTGTGTAGCCTTTAAAAGTAAGAACATCGTTTCTTGGATATGCTGTGAAATTATTCTCAGAAGTCTTGTATCATGATTAATATATAAGTCACATAAGTAACATTTTAGTATTAATTTATATATTTTTGCAACTATATAAAAGCTATTTGGATTCTCTTGCACTGGATACATAACCAATAGCCCTATAAAGTAATCATTTTATTTAATTATAAAAATATATATCCATATAGTGCCTTAAAATCGATAATAATTAACAGTAAACTGCATACTGATGATGCCATAGTCCCCATTTCCTTTTCTTGCCATATTGCTATGGATGAACTACTCCAAGCATTTAAGAAGCTTGGATATCATGCCATTCTCTGAAGGAAAGGTCTTTGTCCATCAACAGTATGCCTCCTATAACTTTGCACATCTTTTCTTATAAATAAATGTGAATTGTTGAATGAATCATTCTTTGTTTTCTTCTTCAGTACTTTACTAATCTAAAATGAATCCTGGAACTAGGTTACAAATATTTGAATTTTGTTTTTTATAGTGCTTGATTTACTTTGCTGTGGAATTTTCGAATTTACATTTCTAAAAAGAATTATTTATAATTTGCTGTTCTTATTGTTTCCTTGTTTGGGTATCCAAATTATGGTTAATCAAAGCACAAGTGCACAATCTTGTGCTTATATCTAATTGAATTCATTTAACAATGGTTTAGAGTTTTTCAAATAATGGATGGGATTTTCCCATAAATCAGAGAGCCAGCTGGTCTTGCAACATGACCTTTGGTTCTGATTTAATTTCTTCAGTTCAGTGAAAATTATTAGTTTTCTTCATCTTACTTTTGACTGAACTTTTTCAGTTAAAAATATAGAACAACTATTGTTTTAAATAGATACTTAAAGTGTCTTCCTGAAGTTGTCGAAAATGTTTTATTTTTAATAGTCTCTCTTTGTTTATCTCTCAGTTGCAGTATGGTTTTGATAACTTCTTCCTGTCAGGAGATTCATGTGTCTCTTAGGCTCTGTGATGTTAGAATACTCTGTTATTTCTGACTTCCTAATACTTCGTTTTCTATTTCTATTTCCTATTGAAATCAATCTCTGCGTCCCTCGAATTTATTATCTCATGTTTCTTTACGAATATAGGTGTTGGGCCATCACTTTTCAGTATTCAGTTATGATTTGTGAATGATTGTTTTCTCAAAGTGTTCTTTTTAATAATATGATGTTTAGGTGCAATAAGGTTCTGTTTTTATTTGGCTACTGAGTTCAGTTATTTACTTTTAAATTCCCATTATAGTTCCTTCTTTGATCATATATTAATAGAACTCTGTTATGACACTTCCATGCAAAGGAGGTTTTACAAATGTAACTTCTTTTTTATTCAAGATATATTTGTTGTCAGAATACAGTCATTGCAAGGATTCATTGAGAGTTTTAGTACTGTCAGCACTTAATAACTCTGCGCTACACACTATTGGCTCAACCAATTGTGGGTAAAAATCTCCAGAGAAACTATGACCTCCATGGTTCTGACACTCCAAACTTGAATTTGCCACCCTCTGAGCACCAGGCTAGCTTCATGGTGCCCCTGCAAGGAAAGAAAGCTTGGCGCTGCGGTTTCAGTGTGATGTCCAGTTATATTATACCTACAAGGATTATATGTGCTCGGAAGAGGAGATGTCCAGTGCATTCACTGCCATGGTTTCCAGCTGCTGTGCAGGGGAGGGAGGCTCAGGAACCTTGTGGACACCAAACCTCAAACTTTAAGCCTCACAAACATATTAATTTAATATTATCAAACAACTTCCACTCACTCTCCCATGGATCCCTGATAATCTCTGAATTACTTGTGATATGCACTGCTACATGAATGCTTTAAATTGCTGGGATATTGTATTGTTTGGGAATGATAACAGGGGAATAGTGTGTCATGCTCTGTGGAGCTGGGCTTACATTGTTGTCCATTGCAGCATAGAATCTTATGCCTCTGTATTAGGCAACTGCACTCACTGATGTCAGTGTAGTCCCTAAGTCTCCCTGGGAACTTTTGGGAATGTCTATTTTGCATATCTGTGTATGCAAGATCAATTGTAGATTTCAGAACAAGAATGTTATGGGCTGGTTATATTTGCACAGCAATTACACTGTAGACTGTGTGAAGCAGATCTGTATGTGGGGTGTGGACAGGTTATGTTCAAACGTGATGTCATTTTATCTAAGAGATTTGGACATCTGTGGAGCTGAGCGTCCAGTTTGTTTCCCAATGTCGGCCTGCTGTGGACATCCCGGGGAGAGGGTGCACTGAAGTTGTGACCATCTCAGTGGCTCTTGGGGTTCCTTTTATTTCTGTTTGAAGTACTGATCAATTATAACCACTGGCTAAATCTCATTAATTAATGAACTCGTTCACATCTTTGTGTACATACCTGTTTATTTTTCAGATCTGATTAATTTGGTAATTATCAGAATAAGTGTGGAGACACCCACTGCTTTCATGGTGTTTATTATTGCATCGTAGACGCCATGCCAATCTGATGTTTAAATGTCCCCCTGCTGTGTTTTCTTCCACACACAGTTAGACCTTTTGTATATGTTCTGTGGTGCAGACCTAAAAATACAAACTTAGTCTCTCTGGCTTTGTTGGTGGTAAAGTGATGGTTTGATTTGTTACTTAAACTTTGATTTATTTGGTACTAACTATGGCAGATTCTTAAGAATTTACCTAACATTTTTCTTATCTTGACTTTAATTACCAAAGTCCTTTTATGGTTTCTCTTTTCTCTCTCTCCCTCTCCTGTTTCTTCCTCTTTCCCCTCCTCTCCTTCCATTCCTCAGTATGTCCTTAAGCCTCCCCCTTCTCCACATTTATGTCTGTCTTTTGTGATAATGTAAGGATTGGATATGTATGTGTATATATATATTATGGTTTTGTTTCCTCTGATTGTGGGTGATGCTGTCAAGCACCCTCACCATCCCTTCATCCAGAAGGACATTTTGTTTTTCTGGCCAATGTAATAAAAGTGCTCTTTTTAGAATTATGTTATGGGAGTTGATTTTCATTTTGACCTCTCATTTTTCCTAGGTCCTAGGAATTTTGTGGTACTCAGAATGTGGAGACAGTTCCCTTGCCTTATACAGCATTGTGATTTTGGCCTCTGAGGATTTCCTTCTTTTTCCTTCTGCTAAACTATACTTAAAATATTTTATCTTTTCCACCTGGGGATTGTTTTCTTCACAATCTGTAATAATTTTTGCTGGAAACAAACAGGGAATATTGAAAAGGCCTTTCAAGTAACATAGCATCGCATTCAAATGATTTTTCTAAGTGCCCTGCTCTGGTTTCTATTGATTTGGTGTGCTCACTGGAAAAGCAGGGATTCCACAAGTACTGTGCGGCATGAAGTCTGGGACTTAGCTTCAGTACCTGAAATGGTGAGCTCACATCCACGAGGAGCCTATTATAGTTAGGCAAAGAATGACTATCATGAAGAAGCAAGCTGATGGCTCTGGAAATAGTTTAAATAAGTGTGGGACCATGTAGAAATGTGATACACGGCCTCTTAACTGAGTGATGAATCTGAATGGCCATCCAGATCAATAGTTCTCAACCTGTGAGTGGTGGCCCCTCTCAAAACTCTTTGTCTTCTAAATATTTACATTGTGATTCGTAACAACAGTAGCAAGATTACAGTTACGAAGTAGCAACATAAATAATTTTGTGTTTGGAGTGTTACCACATCACGAGGAACTGTATTAAAGGGCCATAGTGTCAGGAAGGCTGAGAACCACTGGTCCAGATCTCCCCAAAGAAGTGCCAAATTTAGCATCACAGCAGAGTCAGCTCAGAAATGCCTTTTCTGCCTGAAAGTCCCTTGTTGGTGGAGATGTATTCATTTAGATTTTTTTTCCATCAATGGTACTTTTACTTGTAAAATAATCCCATTTAGTTATTCTTAGTTAATTTGATACAGGTGTGGTCACTGTCCTCTATCCTGCTTTCTCTGTTAGTGTGTGGGGGTGATTTGTAGCTTAGCATTTGGTGATGCTGATGGCCTTGTATCCTGTGTCCTTGTGATGAATGCTGCGTGTGCACGTGTGACTGACATACAGTGCTATAGTCGCCTAGACCCGTCTTCTGTCTCTTCAGTTAGACACACCTTGTCATTCCCACCTACTATCTCTGGCTTAGAGTGAAGATCCCAGTATCAACATCAGCACCTCCGCTTTTCCCACACATCATATCCGGTCCATGACGATAGGCATCCCTCCGTACTCAAACTCCTTACTGACGCCTGTTCCTTCTGTCTTCCGGGGAGATTTGTTGCTTCCACTCTCTGTCCATGTTCTTTGCAACTAAACACTGTTGGGAACTGAGGATACCTTACCTGTTCTCCATTTAGATTCCATCTGCCTTCTCATCATGCACAAAGAAATCCTGAAAACCTGACAAAATATGTCCCCAGACAGCCATGCAGCCTCCTGGGATTCCAGGATTTCTCTCTAATATCAGCCTCCACCTGCTCTTCAGCCACTCAAGATAAGTTTTCCCTTATTCTGCATTAGCTTCTTCATGACAGTTGCCATATTTGGGATTTTTGTTTTATCATTGTGACACTGTTTATTTTAGATGTTTCACGGATTAACTGTACATCACAATTGCCTGAAGTGTTATGAAAATGATGTATGTGTATTTTCATGTTTGTGTGTGTGCATGTAACACAGTAGACTATTTCAGTACCCGATTCCAGAAAATCCTCAATAATAACCCTTCAATAGAAAGGAGAGAGAGAGAACTTGGCCTTTAATTCTTGTTTAAAGGCTCTGGAGTACAGATCAACAATTGATTTGGCTTGTTTTCTTCTACATGCAGTAAACCATGCTCGTGAATGTTTGTTCTCTATTCCTAGACCTTGAACACTGTTTGTGTTAAAGTAGACTTTCTACAGCGTGTTCACAAATTCAAACCCTCAATTTTTCCCTTTCATGCAGAATACAAAAAAAAAATGTGCAGCATTGTTAGTGGCTGTAACAAGCTCTGAAATTTTTGCTTCTACATCCAGTTGTTCATGTGTTATAGAAATATATACATCAAATGAGCTAGGCACAAATATAAATTCTCAAAATCTCAGGGATCAACAAATAAATTTATCCTAATGGAGCTTCCATTCTCACCACAGTGGTGAGTTCCTATAGACTTCTGTAGTTTTGTAAATAGGAATATCTATGCCAATCTGGAAATCATCATGAAATTAAATAGTCCCTGTTCTTTAATTCATTATAATTGAAACTGTTATTTTTGTGGAGATGTTTAAAATAACATCTCAGAGTCACTTCAGAAGATACTTTTTTCTTTAAACTATGATTAATTAATAGAAAACCAATTATGTGCAAAAGAGAAGAACTATATTGTGATAGAGTCACTAGAAATAACCACTGCTTCTGTCTGTGTGAGCTTTTCCACAGGGGAAAAATCCCGCTGAGGTGAAACTCCTAAGATACCTTAGAAGATAAAAATATTGGATTGTATAAAACTTCGTTTGAATTTCCAAAAACCGATTCTTCAGTTTTTATTTTTTAACTCATTTTCTCAGTAAACATTTTTCGAAGTGAAAAGCTCCAGGTACCTTGTCAAGCCCTAAGGCATTTACACGTTTGATGACACTGTGGAGTGTCTTCTAGCATAGCTATCTAGGTGACAAATGCAAGTCAAAGGCCTTTTGATGGCTGATACAATGTAGCAGGATGGCAAAGCCGGACTCTCCTGCAGCTCCCCAGTTCCCAGCATGCTTTGCGGCTCGATGGTGCTCAAGCTGCTCCATACCAGCCGACCTACACTGCTTTCTTTCTTGCCATCGATCTGTTTGTATTTCCGGCTCCTCTAAATCCCCTTGACTTCTACATATGTACGTCAATGTATGTGTTAAACTTACAACTGTATGTATCCATGACTCATGGCACAGTATTCATGTTCTCCCTATAAAATGAAACAATGAGAGTTCATACCTACAGCAATATGACACGCAATGCTTCATTCAATAAATCACTATTTTGTCCTTCACACTTAAAGCTGAAAAATAAGCTAATTATATCCTCTTAAGAATAATTGTGTTGATAATTTAGTTAATTGCAAAAACAAAACTAAATAACAACCATAAAAAATAACAAAACCAGAAGTTAGAGTTAAGTGGGCACAAAAATGGAATTTCTAGAAAGACCAAACCACTTATAGTACACAGTAAACACTCTTTGGTTGAACCCAAACGCCTCTGGGTTAGGAGTTTAAGCTTCTATCAGTAGCTGTTACCAACTTCCCAGTGTTAGGGCTAATGTCCCCATAGGTAAAAGCACTTAGATGTTAAAGCATCCTACATCATGGTTACACTACCTTCATCTTGATAGGGACAGCGCTGTGAATTTTAAATTCACACAGCCTACCCGTGTGTGTCATCTTCCAGATGGTTATCAAGCCTTTGGTGTTTTGCGGGCCAATGGACTTAGAAGGGAGAGGGGGTTGCAGAGGCACCTAGGCCTTAGTCTGTAGTGTGGTTATCACTTTCACACTTGGATCATCCGGCCAAGCCAACTTCTCAGATCAATTTATCTTTGAGAGGGGCGTGCATGTGGTGAGCAGTGACTCACTGCCATAACTCAGTCATGCACCGACAGATCTTTAATGATCGCAATGCAGTATTTGCCAGGCCTTTCGAGCAGCCATTGCTACTAGTCTTGCTCATGCTCAGTGTCCTTGGATTTCATTTCTTACTTTCAGCTTAAATTCCTATTCTTCTCATCAGGTCAGCTTGCTTATTTCTGTAAGTACAAAACAAATCAGCCAGGGAAACATTAAGAAACTCGCTGGATTTAAACAGATATTAAATATAAAACTGCAAGATTAAAGTGATCCAGAATGAAGATGAATTCCCTAAATTGAGAAAATTGGCTTAAAATACAAGCCCCAGGTGCTGATTTTGCTCTATCGTGAACCAGACATATTCTCAGCTTTGGCTTGTACTATTCAGTAGGAGACCACCATAGTTCTCTGACATTACAGTTGTGAACCCCTGGTCATCTTGCCCGTGGTGGGAAGAGAAGACAGGCTGAGCAGTGCTTGCAGTGTGCTGGCTGCCCATCACAGGTTTTTAGAACATTCTAGATGTGAATACTCAGGCTGATAGGATAATAAAAGACATACTTTATCATTGTATTTTTGAAATATGTGTTTTTTTAAAAGAAGATAAACATGCTAGTACACTGCATATTTCATACTCTTTTTAAGGAAAAATGAATTTCTGATTTCACTTACAGTCATAAAAGCACCAAAAGAGTAATTACATTTAGTAATTGTAGCTTCTGAGTATGTTCATATGACAAATTCTCATATACGCGTTATATTCATATGCACACGTGTGTAGATAATTGTGTTTCCTTCTTTAAAAAAAGGAGAAGCAAATATCGCTGGTATGATTGTCCATGATTGCTCTGTGGATATCAGCAATGCAGAGAACTTATAGTACTGTGTGCAGCCCAGTCTAACTTGAACTTCTCAGAATACATCCTTACAAAATAGCATTGTAATACCGTGTAAATGCCAGCTAAATGCCTGTGCTTTGGGGCTGTGTTTGTGAAAGAATTCATCCTTGTGGCTTGTTCTAGACAGCTTAAGCTCAGGCAAATAGGAAGAGCAGTTACCTGTCAGACCCCTATAATTAGTAGATATTCCTGTGCAAAGATGACACCACTATTAACCTGAGAATACAAGTACTTATTTAATATTTATTTGTGGGTTTTGGAGATGGCGTCTTTTTGGATAGCCTTGGCTTGGGATCAAGTATGTGAATTGAAAATTATCCCTCTTCTGCTTCCTGAGGAGCTTAAACTCAATCAAGAACAGTACTAACAATGACAGCTAAAGACTATGGTATCAGTTCTAAGAATACCTTCTTTCCAGGTGAATTAATTTGTTTTCATTGTGAAATGTTTTTCTTTCTCCTTTAATTAAAGATGAATAGTTTTGTTGGTAAAGTAGTCTGAACTGGCATCTGTGTTTGTAGAACGTTCATTTAGGCCCTTCTAGGTTTCAGAGTCTCCATTAGAAGTCAGGTATTATTCTAGTGGTCATCTTTTATGTTATTTGGGCTCCTTCCCTTGCATTCTTTAGTATTTTTTATTTCTGTACATCTAGTGGTTTTTTAATAGTGCATTTTGGGGAATTTCTTTTATGGCCATGTTGACTTACTTTTCTGTATGCCTTTTGCATCTTGATATTCATCTCTTTATTTAGGTTAGAAATACTTTCTTGTACAATTCTGTTAAAAATATTTTCTGTACCTCTGACCTGGGTTTCTTCTGCTTTTTCTATATCTGTTATTCATAGAGTTAGTCTTTTCATAGTGTTCCAGATTTCCTAGGTGTTTCGTGCCTGATTTTTTTTTAATTTAATATTTTCTTTGACTGAGGCATCTTTTTTCCTGCCTCGTCTTTGGGGCTTGATATCACCCCTTCCACATATTTTAGTGTGCTGATAAGGTAGAAAAGAAATGAAAATGTGTAAAATGATAATGGTATTTATTAGGTAAAACTTGGAGCTCCTAACAGAGTCCAACTTTATCATTTTTCAAGTTAGAGGCTTTCTAGTAGTTTCTTTTATAGTGAAGCCTTCCTGAGATGCGACTAGGTATAATAATGTAGCAGAAATGGAACCAGTGTAATGTTTATAATGCAAACTGAACAGCACACACTAAGAAATCAATAAACACCAGTTATTACGATGACAGTATTGACAAGTACCACTTCCGAGGGAGATGTTTTGTAAGTGGTACATCTAAGAAACGCTGCCTATGGGATAGTAGAACTGCTTATTAAAACCACCTTCAGTGATTCCGGGAGCTTTAAAAATGTTAACGTGCATTGTGACTCTCTTGAAATTCCACAAAGTTTACTTAATTATGAAAACCCTACACCATTTTCTCCCCACAGAACATCTCTTGTAATGGGCATCCCCCCAAATTTTTAAATAATTTCTTAAGAAAATGTATAACCATTATCACCATGCATGAAAAACTCAGAATGCTTAGTTTTCAATTGCTTAAATTAAACAAACGTAGGCTAGTTATCAAATATCAGAGTTGAGGATGGTTCACAAGTGAGTGGTCATGATGATGTCAGTCAGGGAACCAGGTTATTTTAGAGAAAATTTTAACTCCATCAAAATCACTGTATCTCAGGACATTATAGATATTCTAGCATAACCTCAAACTGATAACTTGTAATATGACCTACTGCTACTGTCGGTTTTGTAGATGTTTGATTACAAACACTGTATATTACAAGAACACATATACTTCAGCATGGACATTTACACAGGGAAATTTCCCTCCCACCATGGACAAAAGGACAAAGATTACATGAGAAAAGACAGACCAATTTATTAACTCACAGCTCTGGAAAATCTCTGCATAGAGGAGTGTGGTTTAAAAATGCTTTTCTTTTAATTCAAGAATAATTCAGAGGGTGATGGGAACAGGAAGTGATTAAATAAGGGAAAGATAGGTTGATAACAAAGTATGTCCAAGTCTGTTTTGCCTCAAGAATGTACTAGAATGTCAAAGTCTTTCCATGGATACTGAAAGTGTTAGTCTTTCTTCCCATGGGTAGAGTTCAGTTCAGAGCAACCCAAGTGGTGACCTTTCTTCTCATTGCTTTCTTCCCTGGACTTTATAGTAGGAAGCCAGTTTATTTCTGTCCTATTTTTAGTGTAATGGGTCTAGCGATCTACACTTTTGAAAAACACACTTTCTTTACTATGAAAGCAAAAGTACAGACAGTAGTGTTTGTTTGTTTGTTGATTGGTTGGTTGTTTTTTTTTTGTGTGTGTGTGTGTGTGTGTGTGTGTGTGTGTGTGTTACTCCAAGTTCTTTAACACAGTAAGGCCTTGGGCACACTCTATGCTCCAAACTATCTCCAAAGGTCCTGAAATTCCTACTCATATGGGTCCCTACATACTCCAGGACATTTCATTTACATCTATTGCTCTGTGAGCTCTTATGTACTCCATATCCAACTCAGGATGCTACTTCAACATTGCCAGTTCTGGAAGCTTCCAAACTCCTTAGATTTGGAGCCAAAGTTGATTTTCTCTGAGTCCCATGGCCCTGTCTACAGAACATAAGTCATTTGTCCTTACGTAAACCAGGATGCCATCGAGTTCCACCATGCCCCATTTCAAGCTCCAATTACTACAGCCTGCAGAGCACATACGCTGTACAGTCATCTGTAGGAGTTCCTTTCTATGCCTGGAAGTGTCAGATGTTTGAGGGCAAACACTGCAGCTCATTAATTTCTGGCATGTCTGTGGATTCTTGCTTGAGCTCTTTTATTGGCTGTGATGACCTCATTGTGTGTTTGTTAGGAAGTATTTCCATCCAGGGGATTAGCCTGAAGGTGTGGGAGCTTTCTGGGTTTACCACCTAGTCTCTGAGAGTGTTTGATCTGCTCAGTCATCAATAAGTAAATTTCGTGTTATTACATAAAGTTAAACTCTCCATTCTTGGAGCTATCTTCGCCCCCCTCCCCACTGTTTCTTTCAATTATTCTAATATCCACTGTATGCTACATAGGTCCTTGCCAGTAATGAGCGTCTTGGATGTGCTGAGCTCCTCTGAATTCTCACTGTTGTCTCAGGACTCCATGGTCTCCTCTATTTGTTTAATCCATTGCAGGGGGCTTCTGTGTCTAGCTCCCCCTTGTGGCAGGGCTGGAAAGCCAGAGGTGTGTTTTGAAGATTAGCCATGCCAAGCCTCAGTCCCTCTAGTGCCTAAGACTGACCCCCCTTAGCCTAAGCTAAGTTTCTTTAGAGTTGCAGATAGCCCTGCTTGCAGAGAAAATCCCCTGCCATCTTCTGAGAGAGGGGATATAAATAGCCAGGGGAGAACTTCCCAGTGCTTCAGTTGAGCCTGGCAGGTGCATAGAATTGTGTACTGCACATAGGGCAGAGTGGCATTTTTATCCATTTCCCTCACATTCTCTCCAGGGAACAGAAGGAGGGAAAAGAAAGAGTATGACTTTATACTAATTAAAAAGAGAGAGACAGAAATACGCGTTATGAAACTGGACATTTTACGGACACCATTTTTTCTTTTTCCCCTTCTGCTACTGCCCAGCAACCCTGTTTTCCTCCTCCACATACAGGAAAGGAGCATCATTTTTTTTTTATCTTTCTCTAACTACATCTTACCAGACTTACAAGTGTGGAATGTGGGCCTACCTACATGGTCAGATCTCTTCATGGCTGTCAAAGACTGGATTTCATCTGATTTTTTTTTTTTTGCCACTAAATGAAAAACACCTGTTTTGACTCTTTTTCCTTCCTTTTGTCCAGCAGCAAATACGACTGACAGGTGGGCAAGAGGGTGGCATCAGGAATTTAGTTCTCAGTCATTATATTTTAACCCCCCTCTCTCTTACACACACACACACACACATACACACAATGCTTCCTTTCTTGTCTTTCCTCTACGTGTCCTTTTGACAGCTAAGATGATTTTATAGTATATCCAATCTGTGCTTTTAGGAGACAGGAATTCTTCACTTACCTGACTTAACTGGCAGTAACTTGCTGTGCCTGACTTTACAATTAGATCTGTCCTTAAATTACAATACCTGGATTTGTTTCATTGATCCCCAAGGATCACAATGCCTTTGATGCGTCTGTATTGGCAGATGCTGCAGCCAAATACAGGAAAAGCACCTGACTGCCACTATTGAGTGTCTTGGCATGTAACACCTCCTAAATCCAAAGCATTAATGGTCTGCAAAGGGGAGCAGAACCCAGGGTCTTGAATGGAGAGCCTTGTGGGTTGCTCTCAGTGCCGCAGACTTTAGGGCACACATGTCCATTCCCAGATGACAGCTGGGAAGCACTCCGAGAGTGTGCTATCTAGAGTTTATTTTTAATCTGAAGATTGTGCTTTTGATAAATATAGCAAAACAGCATTTAAAAGTGGAATGATTTTAAAAAAAGAAGGAAGAAAAACAGGAGTTTGGAAAAGTATGCTTCTTTTGGATTCAAATGAAACTAAAATTAGAATCTTATGTAAGAATCCATATGTGAGTGTTCACACGAGCAGAGAGCACCCAGGAAAGGCAACGTCCCTAGCATGTGAGGGACACGGGATATCCTGCTACCTTTATGGCTGAGGTGATGATGATGATGATGAAGGGCCTATGTAATTGAGTTCTGGTTATTTTTCTTACGGCAGCAACAGGGAATTGTGAAAGTGGCTGATGGTCTGTTACACAGCATGGCAGGCAGGTGGGTTTAGCAATTCCTGGCAGTGGTGTGCCCGAGGAAAAGGTTCCAAGGAAGATTTGTCACTTCTGTACTCTACCCAAAGTGATCTCTGAGGGTACAAACTCAACCCAGCAGGTCACCTGGCAGATACTGAAAATGGCCCAGGGCGAAATAGTTGACTCTCAGGGTTACCATGGACCTCTCACTCCGGACTACGTGCCAGGTTGATTATGGGGCTGCACACAGTACAGCATACAGACCAGCATTCAGCTTTAGCCACTTCACAATTCCACATCTTAGAGAAACCCAAAGCCATGGTCTTTCTGTACGTGAGCTGTGATCCTTCATCAGGCCCTGTAGCCAGAGCTGTGATCTCATTGCAGGCTCCAAACCTCCCAGGGAGGGAGGCGCCATAAATGGGAAGTGAGAGCCTTCTGCAGTCAAGCCGCTTGGCCTGGGCCTTAGACTGTTGCACAGAACACATGGGGTGTGCTGATATGTACTGGCGACTCATGAGAGGGAAACGAAAGTGATGTGTTGGAAGAGAAAGATGCTAATATCAAGGAAAGCAGAGAGGCTCTGACGATTTTGTCTTTGGGCTGGAACCACTGCAAGGAAGTTTCTAACAAGTCTGTTTTTAAGCTGAGATTTGGGTACAGTAAGTCTGCTAAACTCACTTTACTCTCTTTTACAAAGGGGGTTCATAACAGTCGGCATCCATTCAAATCACCAATGAACTCAGACATCTACACCCCAGTTTTTCATAGAGTGATGTTGTAGTTCAATTTAGTGAAATTATAGGTGCAATGTCTCCATTTACTTATACAATTAGATCATTTACCTACGTAGTGGGCTTCCTTCATTCTCTCTCCCCCACACTGAAATGCTTCTCCTCTGTCACACAAGCCTCCTATGACTCAATGATAAATAGTCCACTGGACTTGTCAGCCTCAGAAAGAAAAAAGACAAAGCACAGAGTATGGAATTAATGATGTTAATGTGTTTTATGAAGAATAAACCAGAAATATTACTAGATGGATAGATAATGACTGGGATCTCCAAAATATGCCCTGGACAAATTAAACAGAATTATTCTTATCTTATCCGTTCCAAACATACAGGATTTTAACAAAAAAAAGGAATAATAGTGGATTCTTCAAAAACTCACTTTTGTGTAGGAACTTGTTCAGCTCTGCCCTGTTCCCCTCTCTCCTGCCGCCGACAATACCTGACTTTTGCAAGCCAGTGGCGACAGACAATTGCAGCTTAACGTGGCCCAGCCAGAAGAAACCTGTGCTGGCTGGAGACCAGAGCCTCCTCCGAGCACCTTGGCCTCCCTGCTGCCAATCAGCAAAGCTCACACTGAGCTTGACCCAGAAAATCGGTTACACTGGAAAAGAGAAAATTTCTTCCTGCCCCCCTGCTGGCCCCCACTCTTATGTGCACTTTTTCACTCTTTGGACTTAGAAAGAGCAGAAGAAGTTTTAAAAGGATTTAATGCCTGTCTTCACTGAGATACTCTTTTCAAAAAGGAACCCCAAACTCTAAAAATGTGTAAAAAGTTATGAAGGAAATGGCCAATCGTCTATTTAAACTCCAGGGCATGAACTGAATGTGATCTGATGCAGTTTAAACTTGTTTAAAAAATGCATCTTTTTAAACATCCCCTAGGTTATTTATTTCATTCTTTTCCATGTGTGGGTGTTTGCCTGCATGTGTTTGTGTGCCATCCGTGTGCAGTACCTACGGAGGCCAGAAAATGGTGGTGGATCTCTGGTTGTGAGCCATCATAAGAGTGCTGGGAACCTGCCCCAGTCCTGTTATAATAGGGCTACTAGCTAGTTCCCGGCTGCTTAGCCCCAAAATAATCACAGAAACTGTATTAATTAAATCACTGCTTGGCCCATTAGCTCTAGTTTCTTATTGGCTAACTGTTACATATTAAGTCTTCCCATTTCTCTTAATCTGTGTATTGCCACATGGCTGTGGCTTACTGGGTTTAGTTCCCAGTGTCTGTCTCAGGCAGGGCTACATGGCTTCTCGCTAACTCTGCCTTCTTCTTCCCAGCATTCAGTTTAGTTCCCCACCTACCTCCATTCCCTGAGCAGGCCCAAGATAGTTTCTTTATTAACCAATGGTATTCACAGCATACAGAGGGAAATCCCACATCACCTCCCCTTTTCTGTTTAAATAAAAAGCCTGGGATAAAACCGGACTCGCTGAACATAGCGGACAATGAGGACTACTGAGAACTCAAGAACAATGGCAATGGATTCTTTGATCCTACAGCACGTATTGGCTTTGTGGGAGCCTAGGCAGTTTGAATGCTCACCTTACTAGACCTGGATGGAGGTGGGTGGTCCTTGGACTTCCCACAGGGCAGTGAACCCTGATTGCTCTTTGGGCTGACGATGGAGGGGGACTTGATTGGGGGAGGGGGAGGGAAATGGGAGGCGGCAGTGGGGAAGAGACAGAAATCTTTAATAAATAAATAAATAAATAAATAAATAAATAAAAGAATACCTAACTAATTGAAATATATCTTCATATATATAGAAAACCTAACATGACTATCAGCTTCCCTATTATAGATGATTTCCCTATTAACCTATATTTCTTAATTATACATTACATTTTTAAATGAGCTGCACACATAATACCTTAATCAAGATCAGAAATACATATACACAGTATAACAAAATTGACCTTATATTTGTATCAATAAACCAAGATACACACCAATGCAAACCTCAATAGCAAGGTCCTCTGCAAGAGCATGCATTTCTTTTAACCGTGAGCTTCTCCAGTCCATTTTTGTGTAAAGAACTGGTTATTTATTTAGAGTAAACATTTTGAACATTGAATGGACTAGAGTTAGATCCCATGAAGGGGAAGAGAAATATGGAGAAGCAGAAGCTTATTAAAACATCAAACTAAAGCAAAATTTGGGCCCTAACCTTTGTATAATCAATTATATAATATATATTAGTTCTATTTCTATGGAGAACATATATAAAATATATCAAAACTAATAATAATAATAAAACTAATATCAGAACTAATATATACTATATATTAGGTCTAGTATATTTGTTAGTTCTGATATACATATATATGTATATATATGTGTGTGTGTGTGTGTGTGTGTGTGTGTGTGTGTGCATATATGTGTTTGTGTATCTCAAAAGGGATTCTTTTAGAGTGACTTGTAGGCTATGGTCTGACTAGTCCAAAAATGATCATCTTTGATGGATAATCCAAGAATCCAATAGTTGTTCAGACCATTTTAGTAGAATTTTCAACTGTCTTAGCTCCTAACTCCTGCAAAGGCATGTCTCAGTGTCAGGATAGATGAACTTGCCTATAAATGAGGTAAAAGAGTCAAAATACAAAATCTTCCTTCTCCCTTGTCCTCTTATGTGGGCTGCCACCAGAAGGTGTGGCTAGATTTAGTATGGGTCTTCTCACCTCAAATGATGCAATCAAGAAAAAAAAATCCCCTCTCAGGTATGCCCAGCTGCTTGGGCTTTTGCTGATTCCAGATACAATCAAGCTACCAATTCCAGATATAGTCAGGCTGACAACCAACACAGGCCATCACAACATTCCACCACCATGTTTTACTTTGCCCTTTCATGAATCCTTTACATCATCCATGTTCACACTTAAGCCACGGCGAGAGGCAATCAGCCAGGTCTGCAGGAACTCTTTACAGGCAGCCTAGCCCAGCTATGGCAAGCAGACACACTACACGTCTTCTCATGGTTGCCTGGAGGAAGTCAGGAGAATAGAAACTGGACTCAGCACACAGGATTGGAGTAGCTATGTTACCATTTTCAGTGGAACTTTTCTGAAAAGCTTCCTGAGAGTAATTGTCGTGCCCACTCCCCATCTCATTATGCAGTTAGACTCCTAGGTAATTATCTGGAGATTGATGTCAAAACAGACAACCTATCTGACACAGGTGGCCCTGTCCTTCCTCCCTGACACAGAGGTGACCCTCTTGAGCCATGCATTGCCACTTGGTTTGTGGTGCAAACATTCAGGACAAAAAGTAATTATTTTAGTAGAACATGTATCACATTTGTGGTAGAGAATTGGGATTCTAGGACTTTAAATGCACTGAGTGTGAGGCTTGGAAGTCCTTTGCTAGGCAAGCTTATCATCTTCACAGGCTCTTGGTGCTGACAGAGCTGGGACACTTTCATAGGCTAATGGAAGTGGACGCCCAGAAGTGCCAATGTGCATTAGGGAAATGGAAATCCATTCTGCTTCACGGGTGAATTTACTCTTCTCCAGAGATGGAATTTATTTGCATATTTTATTTCAATATATGTGAGTTCGCTGGGAGAGGTTTGAAATTAAATAAATGACATGATTAAACGGCAGACATAATAATGGCAAACCTGGCAGCTCATCGTGAATTTAGCTTTCCAAAGGAATTTAAACCTTTGATACGTGTGGTGATAATGACACCTGCCCTGTGAAAATGAGCGCCAGGGCACAGGAGATGGCTGGGAACGGGAAGGCATGACTGATAAAAACCGCACGCAGCACTCACTCACGAGGGAACATCCGAGAGGTACAGGGAAGTGGTGACAAGGGAGGCAGATGATTATGCAGTCGGGTCTCCTCAGTGATTTTCCTTCCAAACAGCTTTCCTGAATCTATATGTGTGATTGTGTCCTGACAAAATCACGTCATCACTGATATCACTGAAAGCATCTCACAGGTCGCTAAGTTGTTTTACAAATGGTGGTGATATGTAATCCTGGTTTCCTCAACATTCATCACAATCAAGCTTTACAAAACTACATGGAAGATAACTCATCAAAACAATCAGATTCTGTGTTTTAAAAATAGCCATTTATTGTAACACAATCCTAATTGCTCTTATTAACTAAAAACCTGAAGTCAAATATTAAAGGCTGAAAGCTGTAAGATCAGAGAAGCATTAGCTCTTACCTCTACCAATGCTCAGACTGAATAGGTAAGATTTTGCCTCTACAAATCTTCAGTCTGAATTCCTTGAGTTCCTGTCTCCTCCTGCCTTATATTCCTCTCTCTGCCCAGCCATATCCCTTCCTGTCTCCACCTCCCTATTGCTGGGATTAAAAGCACGCAACTCCCAAATACTGGGATTAAAGGTGTGAGCCACAATTGCCCAACTCTCTTTCTCATTTAGACTGGATCGATTTCAAGTAGCCCAGGATGGCCTTGAACTCACAGAGATCCACCTGCCTCTGCCTCCCAAGTGTGGGGATTAAAGGTGTTTGCAATTTAAGGACAGAGAGCATCTTTTCTATTAGAATGTGAGTTGTCCACCACTGGCGTCCTGGTCATAATGACTGCAGCATTGCTTCTGTCTTGGCGTACACTGGGATATCCTGAATTCACGGTGCCCATATCATCTTGCTTGTTTCCCACTCTTCTTAGTTCTCCATAGGAAACCAGTGCCACAGCCCAGCAAACAGAGCTGAGAAGCACAGTGGCTCGCTGTCAGCACTCTGGCGAGACCATGTTGCATAATGAACGACAGCTGCCTTAGCTGCCAGGGCTTGACCTGCAAAGAGCAGTCAGTGAAGCCGACAGGAATCCAGGCATCTCTGTCTCTACCTGGAATCCAGGATCCAGGATGAAGTAGGAGTTGTGAGTTCTTCTTCAGATAACCACCTCAGAGTCTATTGCAAGGTGTGCCACCGACAGTAATTGTAAGCTGTCTTTGTTCCCTTCTTATTAATCACAATGCTGAATCTTTAGATCCAAAGTACACGGATCTCCAGGGCATTGAAATAATTATGGAATCACATTTTTTTCCTAATTTCCATATTCTAGACCAAAGCACTATTGATGATTTTTTCCAGATATTAAAACATTTTTTTAAATTTTACCATACCAAGTTAGTGATGGTATATGTGTATATCATAAATGTCATAAAATTTTTATAATGCAGATTGAAATGCTTCCAGTTATTATAAATTGTCGTCTTTTTATTGCTGTCCAGAATCCATGCATCTCTATATTTTTATATATGTATATATAAAACATGCATATACAATATATGTGCATATATAAAACTTGTATATGTAATAAGCCATAACTTAAATGATTATGAATATAATACACAATGGACAAAGAAGGGATGGAAAGTGGACACAAAGGCTGCTGTGTAAAGCCGCCATTGGTTATGGGAAGCTTGCTCACCCAGTGGTCACCTCTGCTTCTTTCCTCTCCAGTGTCTCAGCTTTGCTTGGTCACCCAGAAATCAATAAACGAGATAAAGGATGCCCTTATTTCCTTCCCATTATTTTCTGATTCATTGGTCTGTGAACTGACCTGTAACTCCATGAAAGGGCTTGAGCACCAGGATAGTGATAAGGTTTTTTTTTTTAAAAGTCAATCATAGGCTTTATGACAACCATGAAGTAGAATAAAACACTCGATTCTGACATTCGTACAATTGAGTTTCCTCTGTGTTAAACTGAGTCTGAGGAATTCCACAAAATACATGGCTTTGATTACTTATTTATGTATCTTTTCGTATGCTGTTTTTTTTTTTTGTCATTTCTGCACCAAGCTTATATGAACCTGCTCCAAATGAGGGGGAGATCCATGTGCGCAAGTGAAAATTCAGTCCTGCAGAACAGCCACCACTGCCTCTTCTTAGACTATTCCTTTCCTAAGCCTCCTATTTTCCACCTCCTTAAAAACACCAAATCGTAGCTCTTAGGTTTTGTTAAGGTTATTTAATACACTGACCCTGCTTTCTTGTGTTTTATTTTGTCTACAACCACCGCCAGCCCTTGTTTATTTGGCTTTCTAATTAAGTGTTACTTGGGTGCTCTCCGAGTGGCTCTGGTGTCTGCTGGAAGTTTGAATGCTGCCACACTGCTTCAACGTGGGTTCGGGTACACAAGTGTGATATTTACAAGGCTCCCTGCAAAAGTCAATATTGTACCCAGCAGAGCAGAACAGAGGCCGGGCTGTCAAGCCTGACCTGCCAGCCTGACGCTCACACCAAGGAAAGAACCTCTACCTTTTTAGTGTTCTGTAAATATAGCTCTGTGCACATGACTATCTGAGTGCAGATCTGAGTTTCTGTCTCTGCATCACTGGTGTGTGTGTGTGTGTGTGTGTGTGTGTGTGTGTGAGAGAGAGAGAGAGAGAGAGAGAGAGAGAGAGAGAGAGAGAGAGAGAGAGAGCATGTGTGTGAGTGTGTGTGATTATAAGTGTGTGTGTATGCACAAATGAAAGTGCAAGTGTGTGTGAGCATGTGTGCATGTGAGTGTGTGTTTGTGTATGTCCGTGTGTGTGAGAGAGAGGGAGAGTGTGTGTGTGTGTGTGAGCATGTGTTCATGTGCAAGTATATGTGTGCTTGAGTGTTTGTGTGTGCAAGTATATGTGTGCTTGAGTGTTTGTGTGTGCAAGTATATGTGTGCTTGAGTGTTTGTGTGTGCAAGTATATGTGTGCTTGAGTGTTTGTGTGTGCATGTGTGTGCGTGAGCATGTGTGAATGTGTGTGTGTGTGTGTGTGTGTGTGTGTGTGAGAGAGAGAGAGAGAGAGAGAGAGAGAGAGAGACTCGGGAACCTCAAAAGCAGCTATTTGAACTCTGCCTTTTCCTAAGTGCTACTTTCAAACCACTATGGGTGAATAGCAGGTGCAACTTCCTCAGTATTTTTTCTTCATGTGCTTTTTCAGATTGTGACCCATGAGCAGCCATTACTGCCTGCAAGCCTAAGGACACACAGCTCTGGACTGCGTCCTTTGCCTTGGCTTGAGGAAGCCACAAGAGATCTGTGGTAAACCCTCCGTTGCCATTTGCAAAGAATAATTAATGAATTGCTGAGTTGCATTTTTAAAAGTTAGTATCGATTTGCATTTAAGAGTAGACAATCAATATGGCATTATTGATTAGTAATAAAGCCATGAAATTTTTATATTATTTCCTTATCTTATGTGGTTCTGTGACTCCAGCACTCTGCCACCCAATCCTTCAGGCCCCTATGGAAGGAACATTCATTCCAAGGTGCACGATTCTCCAGTCTCTCACAGAAACCATCTCTGCATCTTCACTGGACCGCAGGCCCCTGGAGACAGCATGAGGAGACATGTGACTTGTGCTCCCTCATGTCAGTCAGGATTTTTCCTTGTTGAGGTGGCATTGCTCATCCACAGCAAGGTAGACACTGCTCAGAACTCAGAGGAAATGACAGGATGCAGTGAACCACAAACATTGTCAGCAGTCATCCACCAGCCCAATTTAAAATTCCAGGGATGCATTTTTTTTTATAATTTCATAACCATTTCCACATCTTTAAAAATGTCTCACTAAAATAATATTGGTCATCAATAAAAATGATTTTTGACAATTCCTAATGCAGCTTATCTCCCACGTACAATGACGTGAAGTGGAGGCAGGAAGAGCATAAGTGCAGGCTCCAATTAATCATCTTATAAAGAAGCTAATTTTTAATGCGGGCAGAAAAAACATCATGTTAATCTTAGAAAATCTGTGACAAAAAGGAAAAAAAGCTTTAACTAAAAGAGAATGGAATTTTTTTATTACTTTCCTAATTTCAAAGTCAAAAAATTTATTTTAAAAAGCTTTATATTTTCTGCAACTAGAAAAATTGTAGTGTGGATTCTAATGTTGATTTTGCATTGAGGACATTTGGGGGAAAGGCACGTTTGTATTTTGAGGACCACATCTTCCATGGACCACGAGTCCGCAGAATCCAGAACTTCTCCCTCCCCCTTCCCTGCTGCCCCTGGAAGCTGGCTTTCCATCCCTTCAAGGCCCTGATATCTGACAGCTCCATGAAGGGATTGCCATCGGTGTTTGCAGCAAGCTTCTGCACTGCCAAAGAGCTGGCCAGTGCCCAGTACCTGCTTTTCATTGAGTTTTATTTCCATTGTCCTCTATTAGATAGCATGTTATTAATATGTCTATTTTCAACATTTCCATGGATTTTGTTTGTAGAACACCCTGTGCTGGGATCTCGCAAAGCACCAGGCTTGAAAGAAAGCTTTTCCATACTAACAGGCACACTGATTTCCTGCGATGCAGACTCTGCTCCAGAATGAAACCTCAGGTTCTGTTCTCAGAGCAGATCAGGTCTCAGAGGCTGGACGTGCTGAAACCAATGGAGCCCAAGAATAAAGCAAACAGTAAAGCAAATGGCAAATGCTGGAGAAAAAAAATCACCTTTACAGGGCCTGGCAAATTTCTCATTGATTCCCTGTTAGGTGCTATTTAAATAGAAAATGGCCTTTGTGACATATAGCATTAAAAATTAATAAAGTAATTTTTCAAACTTTAGGTATGATAAAATTAAATACAATTCCCTTTCTGATGTATGGTGGTAACCATTTACCTTAACAAAAAGTGCTTTTAAGTCTAAAAGCAATAGACTATATTTAGGTGGAAGTGAAGTTTCAAATTATATTATCAATTACAGTAAGTTGATAGAGCTTAAAAGGTGTAAATTTTCTAAACAGTTTTCCCCAGATCTACTGTATCTGTAAATGAAAACATTATTACAGAGAATCAAACATAATTATTATGAGTATTTAATATTGAGTAAAGATGCAATCAATGATACTTGTTTTAATTGTACTAATACTTAATTAACTTTACAAAAAATTCAAACTTACATGGAAACTAAAGACAATTTATGAAGAAAATGACCACAAGTCACAACCATTCTCAAAGAGTGGTCAGCATGATGCTGAAGTTTTCAGAATAAATCAGACACTCAGAATCAGAGGCTCAAGCTTAGATTTGAATGCACATTGGAGACCTAGGCTGTGATGCACAGTTCTTGTGAGTGCTGCCTTCAGCTCTGGGTTCATCTTAATTCATGCCACAATAACTAAGGCATGCAGAGTACACACAACTCACAGAACAGTGGCCAACATGCCATAGGCGTCAGTCATGAAGTTGACATTTGCAACAGAAGTCTTTGTAAGAAAACAGACTGCATCAGACACAGAGACACAAAGAAAATAGATTCACTAGTCACAACCCACAGCCAATGCCTGGAGCTCAGGAAGAAAGCTTTGACTCCATACAAACAGGAGTTGCCAGTGTCTATTGACCACGTGACCTCTGAGGAATGAATCTACAGCCCAGAGATGAGAGGGGAGCCATGGGCTCTAGGTACACATACACTCGGCCCATGAAAATTGGAAACATAAACCTTAGACATTTTCAGAAGGAAGAATTAACGTGAGCAAAACAGATGCTTTAGACACAGCCACAGCTTCGAGCTGGAGCTGAGACCCACTTGTCCCTGCTGCATATTCTGGCCAATCCACATCTCCTACAATTTCTGGTATTGTGTCATCTTCTGGAAAAGAAAGGGGAGAAAAGGTTTTGGAAGAGGGTGAGGTGATGGTTCAGTTAGCATGAAAAGTCCTTCAGACAGTCTGTAGGAACTAATGACGGGCATTATTAAACTTGAAAAGTTGAGGGAATAAAACAGAGTGTAAAACCCTATATACTTACCTGGCAGGGGAGATACCTTGATCACAAAGTTGAATTCTTAAGAATAGAAGAGATTTCCCCGAGTAACGATGGCCTCCTTGAATCCTGGAGTGGACATTCTTAGATTCGTTTCTAGCACTGTAATTCTGTGATGTCAAAATAATTGGACCTCAGAAAAAGTGTCTTAGAAATTTATTTCCACCATTGACGCAAAACTGAAAAGGAGATAAAATTCTGCCATCTGTACGCTTGCTAGATGGGAAGCACAAGACCCAACCCATTCAATCACGTCTTCCACATTTGGGAAAATAGTCCTGATCATGTGATGTTTCATCAAGATGTTTGTCTCCCAGAGCACAGAAACAGAAGAGTCATCCCAAGTGGATATGCTTCGTAGACATATGGAGTAATACGTAATACTGGATAGACATGTATAATATGTATGCATTTAATAGGCATAGTATTTATGTATGTTCTATAATGTAATCACATATAATGAAAGATTTGAATATGAAGTGATTAAATATAGATATAGACTCAAACTCACTGAAAAATGCATCCTTGTGTTTACCCCTCAGATAGAAACCTTCTACAATATGAATTTTCTTTGTTGTTGTTGTTTTTGTTTGTTTTCAAGATAGGGTTTCTCTATAGCTGTGGAGCCTGGAATTAGACTAAGATGGCCTCCAACTCACAGGAGCTCATAGAGATCCACCACCAACTTACTCTGTCTCACGAGTGCTGGGATGAAAGGCATGCACTGCCACTGCCCGGCTCTTTTCTGCTTTGTAAAAGCTGTAGTGTGTGTGTGTGTGTGTGTGTGTGTGTGTGTGTGAGAGAGAGAGAGAGAGAGAGAGAGAGAGAGAGAGAGAGAGAGAGAGAAAGGGGGGTGGGAAGAGAGAGAGAGTTATGAATATACGTGCACCACATACATGCAGGAAGGTGGAGAAGCCAGAGAAGGTGTTGGATCCCACAGGTGAAGTTACGGTTAGTCGTGAGCGACCACGTGGGTGCTGGGAACTGAATCTGTCTGCTTCAAAATTAGCATACTCTATTACACCTGTGCCACCCCTCCAGCCCTGATATTCATTTCTAAATTTGAGGATATTAAACCTTTATTTTAAAATTGTTAAGTTCTACAAATGAAATAAATGTTTCAATGTAAGAATATTAATTAAAGAGGAATACTTGATATAACCATGGAAAAGTAAAGGCATGGTGTCGGAGCTTATGTAAAAGTTATCGGACTATTCCTAGACGATATCTGCATGGCAGCCAGGCCTCCTCTACTTGGCATCTCTTCTGTTCATTTTGCAACAGTTTTGACGGTAATAAAATTTTTAAACAACAACAGCAAAATCCTTTTAGATTGAAGGTTCAGAAATTCACGTTATGCAACAAAATTTCCATGTTGGGTGACTGAGACTGTATTGATATTTGGAAACCTCAAAAGTAAAGAAATTTTGGAGTAATTTGATTTTAGCCATATTGACTGATAATGGAAACTTGTTTGTAACATAGAACTGAAGAACAGAAGAATTCCATATTGAGAGACATCAAGTAGAGGAGGCCTTGCTGTCACGCAGGTGTCCTCTAGGAATAATCAGAGTGAGAGGGAAAGAGAACACGATCCGCTTGGAGAAAGCAAGCGGTGATAATTTAGAAAATGCAGTTTTACGAGACTAAAAGGAGAAACAGGTTTTTAAAAGGATCAAGGAAAACAAAGACTGGAGAGAGGTCTGCTGGGAGCCCAGCCTCAGCTCTGGAAAGCACTTACCCAGAATGCATGGGGTCAAAGCTCACCAGTGAAGGATGTGTGTGGCACAGCAGGTTCCCCATCTGAAAGCAAAGATGCTCTTATTTATTGTCCTGTCTCTTGATCCTTTTATAGTTCCGGGAACTTTGTGGGGATAAAAGATTAAAGAGTCACCCAGGGAAAGACTGGTGAGGAGGAGAAAGATGGTGGGGGCGAGATCGCCCCAGCCTTGGAAAAGAGGGTGGTAGCGGCTAGATGTGTCTGAGGTGATTAGAAAGGGAGTCGTAATCAACATCAGGATGACAATGTGTTCTGTGATGGGTGATTCGGGTCACCAGTCTTAGGTAAACCTCAAAGCATCACTTTGAGGAAGTGTGAGGAAGAGCAAAGTGGAGCCTTAGATTCTAAGGGGGGGGGGCTGTCTTTAGAGTGTTGATTCTCAACCTGTGGGTCGTGAGCCCTTTTGAGGGTTGAACAGCCCTTTCACAGCGGTTGCCTAAGACCATCTGAAAACACAGATATTTGCATTATGGTTCATAACAGTCACATAACTTCCAGTTATGAAGTAGCAACAATAATAATTTTATGGTTTGGGGTCACGGCAATACGAGGAACTGCTTGAAAAGGACAGCATTAGGAAGGTTGAGAGAGAGCCACTGCCTTTGAAGAAACAGCACAGACCCAGTCCTGCAGCAGAGCATGGCCTTCACATCTCAATGAAAGCAGTATTGTGCCTTGTACCTCTTACAGCTAATTTGACTGAAAGTAGAATCTCACGTCCTGACCTAAACAAGCACAGCACATGTTTTGGAGTACAGCAAACTGATTGCTGTCAAAAGACTCCCTGCCTTGGTCTTGCTGTTGACCTTGCTGCTCACTCCCTTACTACACACACCCAACCAAAGCCATCTTCCAAGAGGCACAGAAGAGCCTCCTGTCCACAGGACTTCCCTGGTGGCTCATTTGGATACTATCCCTTCCTAGGGTTAATGGCTGATCCCTACCTCTTTTTATAACTTGCAAAGCTGACTGATGTACATACAGGATATTCCTAATCTAAAGGAAATTTATTTAAAAAAAAATCACTGCCAAACCATCAAGATTAAAGCTAGCTAGTAGAAACAGGAAATGAAATTAGAATTTCATGAATACCATTAAAACAGAAATTCAATTTAATTTCATTTAGGAAATTGTTCTAGAATCTTATGCTGGAATTGAAATTGGTGGCTGCTTAAGTGACCATAGAAAGGCATTGTTGACTGTCAGTGGCATTGGGAGGTGAGATGAGCCTTCCTGTATAACTAGTCACAGAGAAAGCAGGCTTTATGTCTCTCCAGTACTTTTTTTGGGAGACTGCTTCAGCATGGAAGATCAAACAGATCAAAAAAGGCATGATAAAACATTTACATTTTGGCTGGTGGGTTTTGGTTTTTACAGTGGTGTCATGTGTAGCTTGTGCTGGCATCTGACTCACTGAGTGGTAGAGGATGACCTTACTCCTTTCCAATGCTGGAGGATGGGCAACGCCACACACAGATTTACATCTTAAGGCTTTTGGCGCTGTGAACTGATTTCTGTGGATTCTGTAGGGTGAAGCTGTCAGTGGAAAAGGTTATAAATCTAGTAATCCCCACCTCTTCAGATACATAATTACTTGATTATTTAACAGATATATTTGCTTATATCCTGGTTATTCTTCAAAAATATTAATCTCAAATCTTCCTTCGATTTTAACACCCCTCTGAGATATGTGTAACAGCATTGTTATTCTTAGTGTGATATTAAACATAAGGTATTTCCAAGAACAGTGTCTCGGGGCTACTCTTTGGGGATACTTTCCAAAAGAGTTTACCTCATCAATTCCCTATTAACTGACTGAAGACCAAGAAGGTGTGCACTCTGTTGAAAATGCCCATACTTGCCTTCCCACCTACCTGACACTCTTGGACTCAGCTTCATACATGTTATTGACTGACTCCTTTTCATTCTTTCACTATAACTAAGACCCGGTCCATGAAATGGAGCCACCTTATGTGGGGTGGATCTTCCTCATGCTCAGTTAATCTCTTCAATGCCTCACAGACCTAGCCAGAGGTTTGCATCAGTCTCCCAGGTGATTCCAAAACATGTTACATTGACCATCAGTATCAACCAACACAATTTTTCCTGTTACTAACTTAACATCCAACGTCAAGTATCCATATTCTTACAGTCTGATCCATGCTTAAAATTTCAATGTCTTCTGAGATATGATCACTTAACTGTGAGCCCTTCAAAACCAAACCATAATGTAGAGAGGCACAAAGTAAAGCAAGACATGAGGGGTATTGTTAGAAAAGACATCTTCATAAACATCCATGGCATGCAGTAGGAAAAACAACATACTGTGAAGCCCCACCACTGGCATCCAGGACGTGGTGGTGTGAGCTGGGCTCAGGTGTGCTAGGATAGCCTTACACATGGGCTGTTGTTTCAGAAGACATGCACTCTCTTACAGTTAGGCTAAATCACATCCAGTGCTCACATTGTTCTGAATGCCTTCTGGCATGTGAACACAGAGCATGCATCATGAGAAAAGGGCCAGATACTAATGCCATAGGCAAGTGTGAAAACATGAGAACAGGTGCCAAAGACTTCTCCTTCAGGGAGGACCTGACTCTACAACAGGGAATCCCAAGCACTGTGTTAGGCACTCAGTCTCACTGGACATGACCCTGGAACTATGCTACACTTTTCTTCCCTCCATAGGATGTGGACAGAAGCCACCTTGGAAAAATAATCACCTCCAAACTCTGTAGAAACAAAACTTTTCTGCACACTTGGCACTGAACAATTTGGAGAATGATAGACTTAAGGGTTGAGATATTAACACAATTGAGTGAAGTGACTTTTGTTTATTGTTTTAAAATGCACTATAGACCTCATATGTTTGACACATACTCTTTGGGAATGTCATTGACAATACTGTTTTGCTCATGTGTTCTGAAACAGTACTATTTGTGATGACTGAGTGTTAAAATAGATGGGTGTTCTGAGCTGAACTACGCGGTGTCAGTAAAATTCACACTCCATTTTATAGAACTAATGTAAAAATGGTTTTTACATTAGTTCATTAATTCATTAATAATCTTATGTCATTATGTGCTGAAATAATGTTTTAGATATACCGAGCTAAAGAAAGTGTATTGTCAAAAATTAACGTCACCTGAATTGTTTCATTGTCTGTGGTTTAACTGAGACTACTATAAATTTTAAAATTACAAGTGTGACTCATGCCGCTTATATAGGCATGAGTCTGTATAAGTAGACTCTCTACCTGTAATTACAGGCACTTTGAAGACTATCACACATTAGTGTCTCTTTCACATATTTAATATGTTTCTAATGGTAAAATCTTTGGATCCTGCAATAGTTTATGAAATCTCATATTATTATATTATTTTTCATGTTTGCAAAAAAAATCACATGCAATTCAATTTCTACAATAAAATTAGGAGGTATGTTCCTATAATATTTAACTAATACAACCTATAATTTTTATATTCTTCCCCAAAATGAATATAAGCCAGTTATTTTTGTAGTAAATGAAGAATAATGCTATAAATGTAATAGCTCCCCTGTTTTTTAATTTATTGCCATTCAGTAAACAGCTATTAATAGGTCCATTTGGCATATAAAGTTTGATATTTGGCTATTATTTAAAATAATTTGTAATCCATTGAGTTAAATGAAAGAGTAAATGGAGTGCTGGTAAATAACTCATCCTGAGAGTGTACGCAGTGAGCAAGAAACTCCAAAGAGCAGAACCCAGTTCCTTAGAGGTCTGAGGACCCTTGGAAACCATCACATGAGCAGGGAAGGCAGCCCAGGTATGGAGGGTGCCAGGGAAGAATGTCGGAACATGACGTGTGGGGAGCGAGATGTGCTGTGTGGTGTAAACAAGGTTGTTCTGGTCCTCAGAGGAGGACACAGACGATAGCAGAGACAGCAGTTGAGATGAGGCTGGCTACGTGACTGTGCTGACTCAAGCTGAAGAGTACGGGAGAGGCCGGGGTGTAGAGGTGAACAGCTTCCTCAGGAGGTTTCCACAGCATCTCAGATAGTAATTCTGAAGTTTGTGTTCTCTTAGAAGTAGGCAGGAACAGTCAAGCACTGTAATGGAGAGGGTATCCAGCTCTTTGTCTCTCTAATATGGCAACAGCTCTAAAGACAATAGATGCAAAGAAATAAACAATATTGATTTCAGGGAACACTGTTGGGGGGTATGAAGTGAACCAGCAGAATCTGTGAACACCATCTGGTTGTGAATTCCGACGATGGCATGGGATGCCAAAGGGGAGCCTCATCGCTGTAGACGTCACACAAAGGTGAAGTGATGAGAACACTGAGAACTCTTTAGCCGTCATAACAAAATAGAGAGGACTACGCAGCCTTGAACTAAGCTTTTCTTTGTTTGGGTTTATCAGGCAGGGTCTGTGTAGACAAGACAGGCTATGTAACTGAGACTGTCCCTGATCTTCCTGCCAGCCACCCTAGTGGGAACTAAACCTTCTGGTGAAAATAAAAAGACTATTAATGACATATCCAGTCAGAACTCTTATTGTCTATCTTACCAAATTACCGATTTAAGCTCTGACCCTGAAGAACGGGGCTGTCATAAAAGACATATTTTAAAATATAATTTCAGTAAATTATCATCATTTCAGAAGTGATAAATGACAAGAAACACAATATTATTCAAAATTTTATAAATCAACTATAAAAATCCATTTTGTCAGGAATTTTTAGTCTATGACCAACACGCTTTTGCAGAGTACCATAATGGATATGAGCATCAGTTATGATGAGCCTATAAAAGCAAGCAGGGAAGACGATGGACTCTCTGGAAGTGTATGTGGGTATGTACCGCTCAAGTCGTAACAACTGCTGCCTAAACTCCACGAATGAAACTATTTCACACAAGTCACAAGGCAAAAGCATCAGTTTTGTTTATCTCTGTTAAACAGTAACATCTTTTCCCCTGCAAATTCAATGTATTCCAGTATCCCTGACAGATTTAATTTCATTTTCCTTTATGAGACCAACAACTTCTGGATAGCCAATGTCAACAAAGCCATTGCAACTGCATCACGGCTATGTGGCTCTGTCAGAAAACGGAGTGGTACAGACACACTGGAAGCTCATGCTGATGGTACCCCAACTGTTAACATGACACAATACTCTGCAGACACACTAGAGACTCGTGCAGACCGTACCCCAGTTGTTAGCACGGGCACTATGCTGTGCAGACACACTGGAGACTCGTGCAGACCGTACCCCACTTGTTAGCAGGACACTATGCTGTGCAGACACACTGGAGACTCGTGCAGACCGTACCCCAGTTGTTAGCACGAGCACTATGCTGTGCACATACACTGGAGACTCGTGCAGTCAGTACCCCAGTTGTTAGCAGGACACTATGCTGTGCAGACACAGCATGCATACATCAAATGGTGCGTCCAACTTAGGAGAATTGACATCAGGCTATATATCAGAAATCAGAAAGGGTCAGAGAAAACAGCCAGGAGAGTTAGACATTTGTTAGGATTTACGTGTGGCCAGAATCTAGAAAAAACAGTCTCAGATATAACAGTGAAAAAACAAACCTTGCTTGAGAAATCCCAATGTAGTTGCTACATCATAAAATGCTTCCAAGTTGTCTTTGTTTTAGTGTTTTACAAAAGAAAAGTAGAGGCTTCTCCTTAGGCTGGTGGGAAATATACAGATGCATCTACTGAACATACAATTAAATGTTCTCTGTAATGTATTTACTGGTGCAATATATGATCAGCTATAAACTTCATTTTTTCCAGAAATTTAAGGAGCAAGCTGGTAGGTTATTTAATGGACTTGGGTCATTTTAAAAAGATTTATTAAAATAATTAATAACATTTGCAGTCTTGTTTATGCCAGCTAGGGGCTGTCATTACTCATTGGTCCCACTCAGGAAACAAAACGCTGCTGTTGGATTGATCGAACCTGCAGCTGGATCTTAGCGGCTCATTAATTTTTATCATATGTTGAGGATTCTGACCCAGTCTATCAGCTTTCGAAGCAGCCTCTTGTCTACTTTCCCCCTGCAAACAGCTACTGGGAGCATTTTTAAAATGCGGATATAATTTGTGTTGTTCCCATTGAACATCTGTGAGTGGAAAGCTGGCAAACAAGGGCTGAGGCTCGTGTGCACTTGGGGACTTGTCCACCTCTGAGAACTTCCTCCAGGAACTGCTCAGGCAAACATCTCTAGACGGTGAAGCAGTGCTTGGTGCCTCTGCTGCTTCCATCCACTGCTTTCTCTTTCAGAGCCTGACCCACATATTCCGATTATCTTTCTCTTCCTGCCACTTGGTTTTTTCAGAATAATTTGGATACTTGAAATGAGAAGAAAGCTGCAGTAGCTTTTTTTTTTTTGCCTGCTAGAAGTCTCCCAGCATTCAGTTTAGTTTTCCCTGCCTATCTCTATTTGGCCCTATCACAGGCCAATGCAGATTCATTATTCATTAACCAATAAAAGCAACACATATGCAGAAGGACTTCCTCCACCACGCAAGCTTTCATTTGGTGTTGGAAACCAGTTGGTACACTGTCCCCTGGGGCAGACCATTCCCCCCACTCTCTGCATTACTTAGATGGCCTGTAGTTCTTGACCAGGGTTCAAGCCTGGTGGGCTTTTCCCCATTCTTGTGAGCATGACAGCTTTTGTCCTCATTCAGCTCATGTTTAGGCAACTTGTAAGACTTTGTGAGCTAATTTCTGACATTGGTAGGAGATGCAGTCTACAGAAAACTGCCCAACCCCTGAGCTCTTATAATCTTTCTACCCATTCTTCAGCGAGGATCCCTGATCCTTGGGTGCAAGAGTGTTTTGTAGCCTTACCCACTGGGACGGGGCCCCACGGTTTTGCATTTTTATTGGCTCTGCTTCTGTAATGATCTCCATCTGCTGCAAGGAGAAGATTCCTTGATGAAGGGTGAGGAGCCACACCTGTGTGTACAAGGGCACATGTCTAGAAAGTAGTTAGGGAGCCTGTGGTTTATGTCACTTATTGGTTCTCCCCTGATGCCACGATGCCACTAGCCTTAGATATTTCTTCTGTTTCTTTCATTTACCACAGATTTGTGTTTCCTTTGCTTTCCCTAGATGCTCAGAGATTTACCATGGACACATTTTGTGTGTGCTGCATAGCAATATCTGTACGTATATTAAATGTAGTAGTATCTGTTGGCCCTTCCAGTTTCTCCTTATAATCTTGTACTCCCTCCCTTGTTATATTATCCGAATCTGAATGCTATCCCCTTTCTCCTTCTCTCTTGTTCTTTCCTTTCTTATTATACTCACTCACTTGCTTTTAATTTTTTTCTTTACAAACGAGGCTGTTACTTCTGACATCTGTGTATTCTGTGATTTGGGGCGAGTACTGGGGTCAACCTGAGAGCATCTCAGTGACCAGCAGACACTTGATGCCTGGGTGGCCAACATGCTATGTTGGGTGGACCACAGTCGCCTCTGCTATTACAGGGCATCGTCCACAGGAGTCCAACTGCTCTTTTGTTCATGTCCATCTGTGGCCTGGAATAGAGTGGCCTTGGTGAACAAGACACGAGTCTTTTCTCATTAGCAGCTTAGGACTGGGAAAGAATCTCCTAATGATTTTAAAATACCCGAGATACATGCTTTTGGAATGAATAACTACTCTTTCAAGTTCCATGTGGCAAGGCTGATTATGTTATAAACAAACTCACAGAGAGTTAATTACACAGAAAAGCAGCTAAGAGACTCAGAAAATAAATGCCTTTGATAAACCAGATTTTATAGAAATCTCCTGATTTTTCTGATTCATCCCCACATTCAAGATTTCCCCTTGGCCAGGAATGGAAGTAATTTTCTTCCCTTGTGTGCCACAAACAGGGCTGTTTATTTTCTTGATACTCAGTAGTTGCATCGTTGTGGGGAACTTACTTCAGCTGGTGTGTTCTCCAGCTTGTGCTATCCCTGCTCAATCAAAAGGGGGTTGCAGAACGCTCTGGACACATCCCTGCCCCTGCAGCAGGAGTGTGGAGGTCACTGAATCCTTGTCTTCTGCACCCTCCATTTTTGGTCACTTGTATACTCATCAATCAGCTTTATTCAGTCTCATGTCCACACTGCCCCCCTTCCCAGACCCATCTCTGGATCACTGCCATGTATTTCCTCATAGTCCCTGCTGTCGGTCTGTCTCTGTCTGTCTGTCTGTCTGCCTGTCTCCCTCTGTGTCTCTCCCTCTCTGTCTCTGTCTGTCTCTCTCTCCTCTGTCTCTTTATCTCCTGTGTCAGACGTGAAGCTAAAGTCAGGCTTCAGTTGAGACCCTCAAGAAGCTCTTTCAGTGCCTGCCCACTCTCTGTCTTGTTTCTTTTTTCTGGACTCAGCTAGCTAAGACTTAAGAACATATTGGATTGAGCAGACTGGGGAGAACTGGACCTTAACTCTTTGAGACTTTGAGGCTAACAAGGCTTCTTTACTAAAATGGCAAGGCTGCTTCTTCCAGTATTGACTCCCAGACAGTAAAATCATTTCTTTCTGGAAATTATATGACCCCAAAACATGAAAAATTCTTTTTCTATTGCACTAAACTTTCTTCATAAAATATTTCTGCCTCGTGATAATATCAAAACATATAATCTGGATTTCAATCATACAGATTATTGCATTGACGGCTCTTCCTGCCACTCACTGCTGCGGGTCTACTATTCCTTTTCTGCTCCTCAGACATTGCCGCTGTTGAAGGGTTCTGAGTTGTCTGTGGAAGAATCACAGTACTAGAAAACAATGCTTCCAAGACAGAGTGGACCTTTAGAATCTGGATCCTCCAGGGAAGCATCTTTGGAACATCGGAGTGTTGCCAGAGATCTCTTTCATACTAGAGGTAGCTCAGGAAATTGAGAGGATGGGATATTTTGAAGCACCCTTCTTCTTAGAACATCTCGATAGCACACATCACAATCCTGGAGTTCTCTGCCTGTGTCTGGAATTTGAAAACCCTTCATGGCATATGTTCCAGGAAGGAAATTTAAAAATAAAAGTGGGGAAAAAAAAGTGGGAACCAGGTGACATGGGAGTAGAATACATGCTCAGGAGACTGGGAAGAACTCAGAGGAGAGTCTCACTTTAGCGTTACCTCAGCCAAGACAAATGCTTCTTTAAAGTTCCATAATACACTGCTGTGTGGAGCGTATCTGGGAGATTAATGGCCAGCTGTGGGGAAGGCCTGGAGCCCAACTTTAAGCCAGTGATAAATATCCTGGATTTAGAGGATTAAATGTTTTTGTAGCTGAGCTATATTTTATGAAATGATAAAAAACAATTACCTTTTCCACATACAGAACTCTCACACACAGAAACCAAATTTAATTAGCTGTGTCTCTTCAGATAAGATTGAGGTGAAAGAATAGAAGTATACAAAGTATTTCAGGATTCCTATATCCTGCAGGTTCCGCCACCTTCCTCTTTCACAGTGTTTTCTATTCTACCTTAGCTAATGTGTTCCAACTGTTTCCCATTCTAATTTCCCTCTTAAGCAGGAAATTACCCCTGTTTAAACACGAGAAGCTGATGGCTAAAGAAATGTATTTTATTGAGTATATCACATTGACAAGGATGTTAAAACAATGCCAGTTGCCTACTAATTAGAGAGTGATTAAGCAATCTCTAAATACCCGTATTCCTAGAGCATCTGGGGAGTCGCTGGTATATAATGAATAGAATCCTTGATAGCTTCAACATCATCCTTCCTGCTTTTAACTGTGTCTATTCCACCGTGGTGACCTTGTCTAGACATCATCAGACTGTGCATATGGCTGGGGAGGTGGCTCAGCAGTTAAGAGCACTGGCTACTCTTGCAGAGGTCCCAGGTTCAGTTCCCAGCACCCATGTGGTGCTGCACAGCCATCTTTAACTCCAGTTCTGGGAATCCAACTCCCTCTCTGGTCCCCAAAATTACTAGGCACATATGTATACAAACATACACAAAGGCAGGACATTCATGTGCAGGAAATAAAACAGTCATTAACAGATGAGCATATATGTAATTCACAGTATGCATCTATACATTTTCAAAGCTGCCACTTTAGTAAACTCACGAATGAGCATCCTTCCTCACCACAGTGAAAAATCTGGGAAATTTATCAGCCATGTGGAATTCAGAATTAGTCTGTCCGTATCTAAACTCCAATTAAAGGGATGTCTGTTTGTGTTACCTTGGGCAAGTTACTTAGCCTCCATATTCCCCAGTTTCCCTACATTATAACCCTCTGAAGATTAAACGATCTTCCCCACAGAAAGTGCTTACCACACCGATGTGAGCATTTTTTTTTATCTCATAGACTCATAAGGAAATATTTTCAAGACATAAAAGGAAAAGGAATAGAGGCGGTTCAAGGGAAACTCAGCACGCCTTGTGTTTTGTAGTGTTCCGAACACTTGAGCAGAGCTGGTCCTTCCCAGACAATTAGGACTCACGCTGATGTGTAGGTAGGGTTATGCTTTCGCTTATGAAGAAAATATTATTCTTATGTTTTAAAGAAGATCCCAAGAGCCTCTCACAGTATTAACACAGTACTGAGAGCTGAGCTCCAGTAGACTCTGGCCATGGCACTCATTAAATGGGAGTTCCGGGTGACCAAACTACTCTATCTAGAGGTTTCCTGTACAATGTTAGGAGAAGACAGTCTTCACCTCTGTGGTTGTCAGGAGAGTATAAATAGTTAAAAACATAATACAGATTTATAGTAATGTTCGGGTTACTCTAGAATGTACTTTTTAATTTGATATGATTATTGTTATCATCTAGCATAATTATGTTAATAATAGCAGAGCACGGTTAAGACCGATCTGAATAATGTCCTTGCTAGGAAAAATATTAATGTTCAGAAACATCAGTGTTCAGAAATTTTCCTCATAGGATCATGGAACATTCAATGGATGCTCAGTTCACACTGGGCATTTCCTCAAGTGTTTTCTCTGAATTCTGTGATGTCTTTTCTTTGAAGATAGGTGAGGTGAGACACTGTGCTCATTTAATCTCACTGAGACTGGGAAGGACTGAAACATTTGCCAAAGCTCCCAAAATTCCATTTAAACTGGTCCAAGTCTAAAGCAGCCATTAGAATTATGTGAATCTTAATTTTTTTGTTTTTCTCTTTGCCCTTTGAGCTGCTAATTATGGATGTATGTTAGTTTTAAAAGCACGTGTGTGTATGTATGTGCGTCTGTATATTTATATGTGTCTGTTTGTATGTGTGTATATCTGTATATGAGCGTATATTATATGTGAGGGTGCACTCACATGTGTGCATGAGTATAGCTGATTGTTCTCAGAATTCATGACGACTGCATGTATATCCCCAGAGATAGAAATGAATGTCCTGTGAAGGCAGTGTGCCAGCCCCTTGCTCACAAGCGAGATGGAAACACTCATCTTCCCATCTGTATTAATAAAGACGACAATATTCTCATGCTGGATGTTAATCCTTTCCAGGGTTTCTCCCCTTAAAAGATACTTTTGTAAATCACACTTTGTTTATAATTGCTGTTATCTTCTAAATTAATCTCAGTGACAGACACTTACTAACTGAACAAAGTTCAGTGAGCTAATTCTGTCTTGTTCCTTATGTCCCTCTGTTTGAGTGTCTGAAACTACTTGGAGATTTAACTGTATCCAAACATTGTGCAGCCTGTTCCAAGCTAATCAATCACCATTTATGAAATTCAGATAAACACTCAGCCTTGACGAAGGAATTTGGGGATTGTTAGAAGGAAGTCAAAGATGCCATGGCTAGTGTTACAAAGCTGGGGAAACGAAGGGAAACAAAAGCCAGGCATTTTAAAATTAATAGCTGTGTGAATTCAGGCATGGAATGTTCAACCGAGGTGAACAGAGTCAGAACTCTAGACTGGTTATTCCGGAATCTAAAGACACTCTGCTCACTGCGTACACGATGTATCAGGGTGAAGGAATTGTGGCTCTGTGATTAAGGGCATGGGAGTGCAAGGGAGTACTGTTTTGCTTGAGAGAAGTTGCCCACAAGAAAAAGGCACAGAAATATTTGTGAGTTCAGTATTGACTTACGAAGTTCAAAGTTGGACAACAATCCCATGTTGCAAGTTGAAATTTAGTTTTAGTGCTTGAAGAAACAAAAGTTTCACTTTGGGAATTCAAGCTTTTAAATACTGAATATTTGACTGATCCTGAAATTCTTTTATATTTTTCTTAGTGTTTAAAAGTATACATGTTATGACTTAAAGAGCTAGATTTTAATAATATCACAATTCACTATATTATAGGACTTTTTCATAAAAATATATAAATATTTTTGCTGCCCCCAGTGTAAATAAAGCCCTTACATGATTTGTTAACCTAACTGAAGGCTGCACGGTCCTGTCCCAGGTGTGTTGCGGTAACAAACATACATGTACCTCATCTTCCCCCTGTGCTCTACAAAACTTTCTCCATTGTCCAGATCTCAGCAGACACTTTCTACTTCCTGCTCCACTGAGACTGGAGCCACTGGACACGGACCAGGTTCTTAGCCACATGCTGTGTCCTTCAGGCACTGCAGCCATGGCAACTTCTCCATCCCCAGCTTTCTCCAAACCTTAGCAAGTCTCTCACCGGTAGCAAGAGGGGCTAACAAAGTCTTCCTCTGATTATCTTGGCTGCATCTGATATGGGGCTGTTGCACTTATTTTGTTCAATCACCTTTTCAACTCCGTTATCACTTGCTCCATTGCTATTCACTGTATACCCTCTGGATAATTCTTCAGATGCCCAACTCTGTGAATGATACCCCAGGACATGAGGGTCAATTCCTCCACCCCTCATAGTATCAGAATGCAGCTAATCTTCCCCTGTAAGACCTACCTATGTCTTCCACAGAGCTGTGCATCCTCTGGTTTCACTGCATCATGGGCCCCCAAGCTTTCCTGAGAAGCTCCTCATGCAATGGCCTCTTCCTAGACATTCTCGAGGAAAAAGAACCTTCCACTTCCAACCTCCTTATGGCTGTCTAGGATGACAGCTTCCCTGTGATCTTTGTGCTCTCTGTTAGTTTCTAAGTTCTCTGCAGCAAAGAACAAGGCAAGTTTGTACGCAGAAGTTCTTGGGGAAAAACACTAAATTCAACATCTTTTTGCTGCTAAACGAAATAGGTTGGGAAACTCAGCGGGAGAGTCAGGAGGATCTTGGAAGGGATATCTAAATGTTATAGAGTTGGGGAGAGCGAAGTGGAGGACAGGAAAGCCCTTCAGAGTGAGGAATGGTGTAAGATTATGCTGGAGTCTAGAGACCTTGGGCTCAGGAGGGGTGCTTGGTACTTAGTGGAGGAACTGGATCACAGTACATTAAAGTTCCAAGACAGAGTTGGGCATTTGGATTATTGGAAGTTGAACCTCATCACAGTTTCTTGTGAGATAAGGGACTTGGACCTCATTTTGTAATGTGGCCCAGGAATCACAATGCAAGGCTCATAGCAAAGGTGCGTTGATGTCCTATCTTTCCATATGCTCTATTTTGGGGGTGAGGAGGTGACCCTCTTTCAAACACCCTTCATGGTCTTTCAGTCACTATTAGAGAGCTGGATAAGGTCACACGGAGGTTATAGCGTGCTTTGCTTGGTATTTAGATAGTGTCGTCCCCGCTATAATTTACAGCAAATCTTCACACACTTAACACACGGAGTATTTACAGTAATCTTCGTAAACCATAGTCTCTGTGGAGCAGCACAGCTCCCACAATGAACAGTCACAAATAGTAACAGCTTACATCTGAATTCCTGTTTTATTTTTAGATAAAAATTTCCTTTTATCAAAGCAATCCACATACATTACTCAAAAGTCAACGATTAATCAAAACTTTCCCAATACTACTTTGAGCTCCTCAGAAGTTACTCTTGCAACACCTGTTTCTGTCTCTTCCTGCATGTGACACCTTGTTCTAAATAATTAGCATATGTGCTATTTAGGGACTTTTCAATTTCAAGCGTTTCTTGTGTGTTACAACTATAAGAATCGACATCTCTACTCTTCCAGTGGCCCTTTTGGTTTTGTCTTGTGCTGTCCTGTTTGCACTTAGCTCTTCTCGTGTCCTGTCCCATTTGCTGTCGGATGCCATAATCCTAATATCACTGTTATAAACCACTTGTAATAAGCAGAGGATACCACAACTAAACTAAGGCTTCTTTAAACCTTCGAATTTGATGAATGTTCCACGTTCACTTGCATTGTTGTGTATAGATTCTTATTCTAAGTTGTCTTCAGGCTTTTCTGCTTGTATTATGCACATTTTGTTTATTTTCCTGAAACCCTGTATTGTTCTCATCCACTGACTTTTCATCATGGATCCAAAGTCTCCCCCTAACTTGAGAGAATTTTTTTTTTCATTTTAATTTATCTGTTGTATGGATCAGGCTTTGCCATCACGCTATCATATGGAGCTGTCCTGCTCATGTTGTTCTATTTACTCTTGTTCTTTTTATTTTATTAACATTTTCACCTAATTTTGAGATTCGTCAGTAGCATGTCCCTAGGCAATCCAGATTTCTAACCCTGAACTGAAAAGTTTCACAGTTCTTTGCTGGGTTTGTCTGCTCTGAAGCTCACCTCCACTTGGCACACTGGGTGGACACCGTCTCTATGGTGAATGGGGAAATGGTTTCTCAGGCTGAGATTGGTGGGTATCACTCACTCAGAACTGACAGTTCAGCTCATTTGCATTTCTCTTTGCAATGTGTCACAGAACCCCGGGTAGAAAATGGACATGCTGTTGGGAACTCATCACCAAACAACACAAACAGGGGAAAGAACTTAGCATCAGAAAGAAAGGAAGGATTCATAAATGCAAAGATACATCTACTTCATCTAAATTTTACATTTAATCCTCATTGCCTCAAGGAAACAACACGGAATGTTTCTGTCCTGTATGCACTGGTCATTGTTTTTCAAACAGTTTCTCAAATCACTTATACACCTGGACCTTTCTCCATCACCATGATGAAGCAGCCCTCATTACTGAAGCTGAAGTACTTACTAGGTTATTAAGGGCCAATGAGGCTAGTTTAGATGGTTCTCCTGGACTGTCCTGTCATTCCTAACCACTCCAGCTTGCCTCACCTCACTCCAAGCAATGGCCAAGAGAAACTGTTTAAGAGAAATGTGTTCAGGCTGTGTGGGGTGAGGATACTCTGCCACCTTCGTTCTTCTTCTTCTGTTCTACCCTACTGTTAAGAATTGTTTTTATTTTCCCTTTTACCTTGAATTGATTTCTTATAATCTTTTCCACTACAATTTTTACAAGTAAATATTCTTTTAAGGTTTTAATAAGACAGGAAAATTCTGCAACCTGATAATGCTCTGTTGTGTGGTGGTGGAGAATTAGGTGTGTGCCACCTGTCCATTACCTGAAACAAAGATAACTACAAAGTGAAGGTCATTTATGTGCAGCTCCTTCAGGGAGTTTTTTAAAAGACCAACTACAAAGGGTGTGACACTCTCTCGGACCATTTTGAAGGTTCACAGATTCCCCTCAGGCAGTGGGTTTATCTCAGTGATAGCAGAATGTGCCTGCATTATCCCAAAGACTTTGAAATTCAGGGGGAAAGTGGAACTTTCTAGTTTTAGCCTTTACATCTCCTTGGCCTTGGCATCTATAATTATCTTATAAATTTTCCATAGTAAACTCAATTTTCAGCACTGGTTTCAGAATTAGTTTACCAAACAGGAAGCTGAGCAAAACTTATCCCTCAACTTTGAAGTAATTTGCACAAACTTTCCACTCAAATCTATTAAAAATATATTGAAAGTTTCCTTTTATTTTTAGTGACTTTTCACTCAAAATATATCTGTTGCTCTCAGAGGATATGCAGTTAGAACATTTGAAGAGAAAGGCTTCCCAGCAAAACAGCACAAAATAGAATCCACCACAGACACAGACCTGAAAGCAGGTGCATTTTACAGCAAATCATAGGAAAATTATGTCTGAGAAGAAAAAATTTTAAAACAGCCTAAATCCAAACACTGAAAGATAATTAGTTGTCTGCACTTGCAATAACATAAGGAACACACACACACACACACAAAACAACATACATACAAAACCATAGAAGCACACATACACACAAAATAACATACATACAAAACCATAGAAGCACACACACACACAACAACAACATACATACATAGGAGCACACAAACACACACTATACATACATAAACACATACAGACATATATACCCATTAGCAAACACTCTGCATACCTCGCCCCCAATTCTGCCAGCATCTCCAGTAGCCCATCAATTTCCTTCCACCTAATCTTCTTATCAGGTATAAAGAAGAAAAACCAAGGAGACCCTGTGTCTACATTTTGCATAGTCACAGGAAACCTTCCAGTAAATTTATCTATAAACCAAAAAGCTGAGATTTCAGAGTGAGAAGGATCCCCCACCCCCGCTGCCGCTCTTTTCTGAGTTCCCATGTGCCTCCCACAAGTGGATAAGGGTGGAGGAGTTGCTGACTCTTGACTGTTTCGGGGTTTATACTGAGTTCATGTGAGTTTTTGAAGTGAAACAGTGGAAGAGAACACTCAAATAAAAAATGTTTGAATGAAAATATCAACTTCTCGAGCCAGGAACTGGTGGTGCATGCTTTTAATCCCAGCACTTGGGAGGCTGAGGCAGGTGAATATCTCTGATTTCGAGGCCAGCCTTGTCTACAAGACTGTTACACAGAGAAACCCATGGTTGGGACAAAAACCTTTCTAGTATAACATGCCAAACATACCAAGAAAGAAAAAAACTTTAAGGCTGCACATTTTTTATAAAGCCTTCAAGGTTGCTGGGTGATGGTGGTGGTGCACGTCTTTATCCCAGTACTAGGGTGACAGAGACAGGTGGATCCCTCTAAGTTCCAGGACAGCCTGGTCTACAGAGTTCCAGGACAGCCAGGGCTACACTGATAAAAACCCTGTCTTGGAAAAACAAAAACAAATACAAAGATAGGAAAAAGAAAACATCAACTTCCTTCTGGAAGATTTGAAGTTATTTTGGGTATTATGATCCAACGAGTATCCTTTCTGATATCCATTCTAATCTCATCAGGAATCAAGAGTCCACAGACTGAAGGAGGGCAATGGGCTAAGGGAAGGGCAGCAATGTGTCTATCATTGTTCTCACAGCCAAGTCAACATTTCTGTCCTTAAAACTGTTAAGTTTTTCTTTTAAAGCAAAACAGATGAATGATTTAATGGCCTTCCTTATCTCTAAACAAGCAGCCTTGGTTGTGTGTGTGTGTGTGTGTGTGTGTGTGTGTGTGTGTGCATGTTTGTGTGCGTGTTTTCAAATATGTGAGCAGCAAGTCATCTTGAAAACTACTCCACCAAAAATATCTGTTTTATAGAAAAGAAACTAAGCTAGAAAGAACATGGCCAACAGCTCACCACCTGCCGTGCATAGAACATGGGGACAGCCAGAATTCTCCCTCTAGTCTCAGGGGTTTCTGCAAAGCCCAGACTTGTCTTTCAGAGTAGTGCAGATTACCACAGTTTGCTCGAGGCTCAGGACGGAGGGATAGTCCATGGTCCTAGCAGAATTTCAGGCTGGGTCCACAGCCTACCTCACCCTCTATTCTCCCAGGAGGATCCCTGCACTCCTTCCTTGGCTTTCTAAATCATTAAGGTCCGTAGGCACACCCTAATGATGTGGCTGAGGAACAAGGAGACGCACCTGTGAAGGCATAAGACTTGAGAAAGCAGGGACTTTCCATGGCCTCCCAGTGCCTTCCATACAAAGTCCCACTAGCTTCCAGCTTTTGAAATGATGATGACCACCATGTCCTACAACGCTGACATCAAAAACATTTGAAGTATTTTATGTGCTTTTCTGGAAAAGTTATAAAATCTCATTTAACTAAGCATCATAATTCTTGTGTAATGAGTGGTCCAACTTAAATCTCTTAGGAAACAGCCCTTTAGGGAATAACAGACAGTGAAGGAAGCGGTCTCTGAGGTCAGGCATCCTCATGGAGCTTCGAAAATCTGATGTCTCTTCTTTGCTCTCCGCCCTGAACATCGAGAACACCATGAAGGCATCATCTCTGCCAGTCCTGTTCTGATGCTCACCACAGCAGCCATTAATTCAGTGAGAACCTGAGCAGAACAAACCAGGTGTACACGCTCAATGTGTCAGAGGATTAGTCTGTCATATTTATAGAATACACAGAGATGCTAATCTGTAATGAAATCAGTTGTAGAACTTCACGAAAATGATTTTTCTGCCATTGCATACTAAATAGGCTAATTTCTTCTTAAAAGAACCATTAATTATATAAGATTGAGAAGTACCTTGCTCTGGAATGATTATTAAATACTGCTAACAGATTGAGGAATGCCACCCTTCAGTTTATACATTTTAGTGATTATTCCATTAGTGCTGTATACAAAACTAGGAAGTGGTATGTGCTTATACTTTAAACCTCGAAGGTATGTAGAATATATTTTTTATTTTGAATACTACTATTATTAAAGTAGTTATATTTAATAGTTATTAAAATCCTAAGAAAAACAAATTTAATAATGTAGTTCAGAATCTATACAAAAGCATTTATAATCCCCAAACTAAATAAACATAATTGTTATTTTATTCATTTTATTTCTTCACATAAGAATATATGTTTTGCATCAGGGGGTCCTGTAATTAGGTTGAAATATTGTTAAGATAGGAAAACTCCAAAATTATCTTGAACAGCAAAACAGATAATGGGTAATTTTCAAGAGAAAGAAAAAATCGCTGTGTGGAAACTCATACTTTGGGTATTCTGGGGGAACCTGGCTAAAGTTTGGGCCGTGTTTTTCAGGAGGCTTTGCCCAGGAGGAGGTGTGAGTGTCTGCAGGGAGAAGATAAAATGCCCTGATGAGGAGAGAGGACAGATTTGCTAAGTTTACTGCTGTGGTTGCCTTCTGGGAAAGGATAAATTCATATAGTAAAGTTTATTTATCATAAAACGTGAACAAGCAAACCAAAAGAAAATATAGCATGAAGTTTAGAATCACCTGCTACAGAAGAGAAGAGAGGAAAGGGAGAAATGAAAACAGAGAAAGGAGCAAGAAAAGGGGGTTGGAAGAGAGGAAGAGTGAAGACCTATGGAGTGTATTTCCTCATTAATCCTCTTACTAACGAAGTCTTAGTCAAGGCCACTATTGTCTTAAACTATATGGGTATTTTTGTATAAAACCAAAATGAAGCCCGAGCACTACTCCCTCCTCAAACTATCCTGGTCCCTCTTCCTTCTGCTGCCCTCCTTTTATGTTGGCCTGGGCCCTCTCCTCATTGGTTCTGCCTCCCTGGAACATCCTTCCACTGCTCTGTCAAATATTCAGTCTTTTCTTTGCTTTTCTCCAGTTTCGCTTTGGTACAAGGAGAGAACCTACTCTATAAAATGCTGCCGAGCCATCCCTGGTCCACTTGGTTGGGTGCCAATTTGTTGGAACCCATTTCTATTCATCTGTGTATCGTCACGTGGCTGTAGCTTACCGGCTAAAGTTCTGCCATCTGGTCTCCAGTGGCTCCATGGCTTCTCTCTAACTCCGTCCTTCTTTCTCCCAGCATACAGCCTAGTTTTCTTCACCTAGTTCTGTTCTTCCCTGTCATAGGCTCAAAGCAGTTCTTTATTCATTAACAGATATCACAGCATAGAGAGGGGGATCCCAGATCAGCTGAGAGTAGATCTTTGTGTCTCAAACTCTTTACATTTATCTGCATGGAATCTTTGTCCAAATGAGATATTATTCCTATAGTCTAGTAATTAAGTCTTTTTAGGGACTAACATTTGGATTTCTTATTTAAAATCTTTCCACTTATATCCAAGCTAATAAGATGCTGTCAGTATACCTTAGAAGGCAGTGGTGCAAAATGGCTGAAAACATTCCTTTTAGAAATCACCTACAATCATTGCAGAGTTAGAACATCAGCACACACTTGCAGACTCACGCAGTTCTTACCATCTGTGGTGGCTTCAGTGAATCTCTTGATCACACAATTTTCTGTATTTTCCCTATGTGTGATCTGGCATGATAAAGGCCTGACATTGGATGTGTTCAACTCCCCATAACATAAGGTAGTTGCAAACATTAAATGGGCCAATATAAGGATCTTAGTACCACATCTACTAGATAAGTTGATGAGTAAAACATATCTCAAGGTATAGTATTTTTTATAAATGTACTAGCACCAGTATAGTATTTTTTATTAAACCATTCAAAATACCTTCATATATGGTCTTGAGTAGATATTATGAAGGTGACATAAATGTTTGCTTTCTCCTGCTCTGCTTTGGAGAAGACAAGACCCCCAGTGTATGTTGGCTTGATAGCAAGGATTTTAAACATTAGTTTCTGTTTAAAATCCTCCAGTCTCCTGAGATGTCAGCTTTGGGGAGCTCTGTGTCTGTTAAAAGTTAACTGTACTTTAAACGTTTCATTCTATAAATAATATGAGACACTTGATGCTGAAGATGCTGTGTTCAACTGGAAAAGGCACTCCGGTAACAAAGCTCTGTCCTTAAGGGGCTGGTGACGAGAAAGACACATTTCACAGAGAAGAACACAGGGAGACATGATCTGTTGGCGCACAGAAACTCAGAGCAGAAAAAAAATCAATTTATTGTTTTAAAATCGGTTATTTTATGATAGAATTCTTATGTATTTTATGATCAAGAAAACATTGAATAAAAGTTTCCAGACTGTGTTTTGATAAAAACATGACCCGTGGCAGCAGCATTTGCAGTGAGGTCATGGAAAGGTTATGGCTTTTGAAGACTTAAGGCAAATTTATAGACACAGGAAATCCCAGGAAAGCCATTATTACTGTGACATATACCTTTTCTTTGTCTCTCTCTTTTTTTTTTTTTTTGCACAAACGATTACTAGAGAGACTCTGAATATCCCAGAAAAGCAGTTCACGAGAATTAGATAGGAAATGTTACCTGATGTCAGACAACTCAGAATGATTAAATATATCTATGAACACTTTCTACTTTATTACAACATGAGAGAAACTTTTACACATTCCCAGCACTCTGTGTGCCTGGCTCTGTCTGTGTCCAGATTTCACTCATCTCGTGATAACTGTTACTACAAGACTTTGGAGAAAACATTTTAAAATCTCAACCGTTAGGAATATACAGTTATTGCATTTCTGAATCCGAAGCAAAAGCAAACAGTAAGATTCTAAACTCTGCAATGTATCTTACAATGATCCGTCTACTGGGGAAGAGAGATTAGTCATGAGATTGTTAGTCTCAGTTCTAACTCATAAATTACCGCAGAGTTCAGCTGCTTCAGGGTAAACAGAAATTTTGCAGCACCCTGAGCATGCCAGTTTTATACCATATCTATGAAACAAGAAGTAAAATGATAAAATTATAGCTTTTTTAAAAAAAGATTTTTGAAATCTCCTCTAGAGGCATAGGTACTGACTGCCAGTCAGTGAAGAATGGTATTTTCCTCACCAGAGAAGAACATAAATAAAACTTATGATGTAAAAGAAGGTGAAAACAGAAGTGAGATTAAATATAACCAATTGCTTTCTAAATTGATTCAAAATGAATTAAATCTGGCAGAAATTTTTTTGAGGAAATTTTCTCCACAGATTGGGTGTTTGGGTCTCAGCTGATATTTCTGTCTCATCCACCCTTCCTTACATTGTTAGCCCCTCCAGCTGCAAGACAGCAAGGCTTCTTGAGGTGTGATACTTTGTTTCTCTAAGTGTCCACCCAGCCTAGTGTCTACTTTTATAACCTGCCATTTTATATTTGAAAAGCTTTGTAATACATCAGCAATTAATGCATTCGTAGCCACATCTCCTCTAATCACTACAGCACCCGCTCTGCAGCTTGGCACTCCTTAGCTCAAGCTGCCATTCACCTATAATTTATGACTAGCATACAATTATGCGTTATCACTGCTCAGGGTGATTGCCACACTGCGTGTTCCTGGGGTAATGACATGCAACCCTCCATGGCAAATTGTGCTGCAGTGGGTAGTCCATTTCTGCCATCCATGCTATTATTTCCCTAAAAACAGCCTCGAGAGGGCTGCGTAAAAATGTGAGGATTTCTGTGCCGTGTGATATTGGGATCGAACTGTTGTCCTTACAGGGTGGGGAGAGCAAAGGGGTGACTGGTTCAGTGTTAGCAGACATCCTGGGAAGTGTGGCCACAGAGGCTCAATACACAGCTGGGAGGGGGTCAGTGATTCTCTCTAAAAATGCATGGTCATGTTTTAATTAAAGACTGGAAATACTTTATCTATTAAGTTGACAATAAAACGGCATATTCCCACATTCAATAATATGGAATGTGTCGTTGGCAAATGAACTTAATTACAAAGTATCAGACCAGATGTGATGGATGGTAAGCAACAATGTGTTGAATCATTGGACTTTTCCGCCACTCCTTGGCCTCTTGGCTGGGATCTAGCGCCATTGCTCATCATTTCTGTTCACTTCCTGCCTGTGCTTTCCACTCCAGTTGCAATAAGGAAACTTGCTTAGCTGTGCCACACACACAGGCCCTTTGTAGTTCACAGGTATAGTCTCAAATCGCCCCACTCACTGGGAACTAAGTCCTTTTCTAGTTTTACCAAGTAGGGAATGTGACACAAAGGAAGCTTTAGGTTATTCTAGCAAACACCAGGAGTATCTGGCTTCCTTGAGGTTCTGAGGTCTGTGGAACACAGTACCATCGTCAGAAGACCTAAACAAGCAGAAATGCAGTATTCTATGTCAGATCCACAGGGCACAAATCTGCCGTTATCCTGGTGGCTCCCCCAGGCTCATGAGAACAAACGTTCCCTTGTATCTCTGGTTCTGTGGTCCCAGGCTCCCCTCCCTTGGCAACAGAATTCTGATCTCTCCCTTAGTTTTTATGCATCTCTATTTTGGTACCTCATTTTATCTCAGCAAATGCAAGCAATGGCATCTCATAAGAACCCATTTCTATACCAAGTGCTGATCTAAAGCTCTAAGCAGAATTTAGCGTGAAGGTCGGCGGCCTGCTTCACATCACAGCCACGCAGAATGTGGGCTCTAAATTCAAACATGAACCATCTTGGAATCTGTTCCCTCTACGTTTGTGACTGCTCCGGGATACATTTCACTTAAGAATTATCCCAGTGACCCAGGTGACTCTGGTCCCTTTGAATGTAAGAATGTCCAAGATCATGTGACTTGGGCTCTATTGTCAAATTCAGAGTGACTTTCCCAAAACATAACCTCTGCCCCCTGACTGGATTGTTTGATGTGCTAGGACCATCTTTAACATGGGGTGGTCATTAGGACCTAGGAGGATCTGGCTCCTGCTGGCCTCCCATGCTATACTTTGTCCTCCCAAGTATCGCCTATGCTTTGCCCACCCTGGTCCTCCAAGCTTTCTCCCATGGCGCTCCCTTTGCCTGAAACACCCTTCACTCTGTCTCTTCACACGGTGCCTTCAACAGGACTGTCTCTTCTGGTGTTTTGCAATAGGTTTGATGAATGGTTTTTGTTTTCACACAGTAGTGATGGTACTATCTATCCTGACCATTGTGGTCACCTGCTATGCGCAATGGCCTTCTAATGGAAGTAACCCCCGCCTCGCCTCCCATCTCAGCTGCATCCTTATCATAGCTACTCGATATATTCCAATGTGTACTGTGAAACAGAGCAGCAGCTGCCACTAGAATACATATCAGATAAAGAATGAGCAGAATGAAAGACCAATTGACGCCAGAATAATATCGCTATAGATGCTCCTAGTAACTAGCGTGGCTCCTAGCGTGACTCACGTCATCATCTGCTGCCGAAGGAGCTTATTTTGAGTTTCTGGTTCTCTGTTCTTCAAGAAGGAAGGAACATCTGGGCTTCCCAGGGAGCAACTGAGAACCAAAGGCTCATCTACCAGTCACTGCTTCCTCACAAGCTCTGAGTCTCCTAATCAGGCTTCAGAATTATGGGACAATGCTGTGTTTTCTCATGCCGAGTATTTCCATTCCAACTGTGTGTTTTGAAAAACCAAGCCCAGAGTATAGAGGTGAGAAATGGATCTTCATGGAAGAGCAGTAAGGGAAGAATTGGACTGGCTGAGTCTCCTGGTCATGGACCACCCACATCACACTGTGCAGAAGCACCATCCATACATGGCATATGCTTGGAGTATTCCCGAGGTCATATTAAGGCAGACACAGTATGGTATGTATGATGCGGCTCAGTGGGACAATCTCAGTCCTTACAAGAATATGCTACACACATCCTTCCATGGGTGATTCAGAGCCCCAATGTATAGTAGCTCATGATCATTCTCTCCAAGTATCTTCTTAGGAAGCCCTTTTCTTCTGTGCTAGAAAGCAACATTTTAAAATATGGTATTTTCAATTCAGCAAGCTCATTTTTCATGAGGAAACAAAATTATTTGCCCCAAGCATGGCCTGTCATTCATTGATCTTGACAAAAAAATTTAAATATATAAAATCCTTTACCAAACTGCAAAGTGGCCACAAGTCTAACAGGAAATTTTATACATATTGAAAGAGAGCTGTTTGCAATTAGAAATAGCAGATAAGCCTGGATAGAGACAGTCTGCATTCCTAAACATTTTCTAAGCAATGTTTTGTCTGGTGTTAGCACTAAAATCCATAAAAGCTTCCTCTATAAAAAACAAACACCAGCAACAAAAAGCACAATATTTGTATTTTTTCTAGACTATTTACATAATAGTTTTCAATATGGTACATCTCTCTCCCTAATAATATCGAGGAACACATCAAAGACTATTTCCCTATAATATGAATCAGGAATCTCTGAGTGGATCAATGTCATTGCATTTTTATGTGTTGTCCTATAATTCTGCCTCTAGTGTCCACACTGAGCATTTAATGAGTCCCTATAAATATTTTATTAAATAAATAATTATGGAATAAATGTACTAAAATTATAACTCACTCAGAAACACAACACAGTAAATGATATACCAGCATTATTTCATATTATTATTCACCATACATTGTGCATTAATTAAGCGAGCCTGTGTTTTCGCTTGACCTATGAGTGGAGATGGGAGGGTCCTTCTGAGGATGACATGGGTGGGTTCTCCTGTAGGTCTTTGTTAAAATGGATAGTTGATGGTCTCGATGATGTGTGTCTGAGTCCCTTGCTGTGCAACGTATGATTATACTCACCTAGTTTCTGAAGGGGACGCCAGTAAAGTTCCATGGTTACTAAGGGCAGCAAACTACGGTAGTAAAATGTTAGGCTGGGGAAGGAACCAGACATTGTGGGAAACTTGTTTGATCATGACAACTTGAGAAATCTGCCATGTTGCTTGAGGCCTCTCTCCGTACTTACTAAAGTCATTGACTGTGTCATCTATGCACCTGATCACCATTTGTCCTGTAAAGTGGCTCCATCTCAGCCTACAGATCCCTGAGCGATACCAGTGTGCTATGTGACATTGAGAACACTGGCTGTCAACACTCTATGTAGTCCCTGCTGCCATTTCTCCTCTAGTCCCCCACGCAGACCTGAGGGTAATATCACGATGGACCATCAAATGTTGTGATGTAAACACTCAGGAAAAAATCTGAGACTTGGGAACTATTCTCATTGAAATGCACTGTGTATGCAGAGGAGGAATATTGGCAAGCACAGCCTCAGAATGGAGCGCCATTTTGCATATTTTTGTTTCGTTGGGAACTTACCAAGCTAGACTTATTAGTTACTTAAGAAAACATAATTATTTATTTTATAAACTATTATTAATTTTCTGTGTGGCAAAATTTTAATCATGCACATCTGTCACTTCTGAAACTGGCCCATCTTTTAAATTAATTCAAAGGAAAATATGTTCATATTCTTCAAAATTAAAAAATCTAAGTTTCGCTTTCCCACACAGTTCTGTACTGATGGAGAACACGGATGCGACCATGGCACAGGACAGGAGGATGGTTGAGCTCTCTGCTTTCTCCTGGCAATGTGCTGTGATAGGGAGCACCCCCGCTGTGATAGGGAGCACCCCTGCTGTGATAGGGAGCACCCCCGCTGTGGCAGGGAGCACCCCCGCTGTGATAGGGAGCACCCCCGCTGTGGCAGGGAGCACCCCCGCTGTGATAGGGAGCACACCCGCTGTGGCAGGGAGCACCCCCGCTGTGATAGGGAGCACCCCCGCTGTGATAGGGAGCACCCCTGCTGTGATAGGGAGCACCCCCGCTGTGGCAGGGAGCACCCCCGCTGTGGCAGGGAGCACACCCGTGGGCCTTTCCCTGCCATCACAATACACTCCTGGCAGGGTTGTGGCATCTCTGTGGATTCTAGAGTGATATCAGATATCCATCCATTACCTCCTCATAAGGGCACTGCAGCACTGCATTTGCAACTCTCTGCTCTTGGGTTTGGCCAGACCCTCTTACACCAGTGGAAAAATTTTGTTTCTTTCTCAGCCCCGAACATTTCCCAACTCCACTTGGATTTCCTAAAAGACAAACAAATGGAGCCAATTATCTCAAGACCTGCATTAATGACCCAGCTGGTTGAGCTCAGATTTAGCCTATAGAATATAAATAAAGTAAGTAACAATCACTCACACGGTCTCTGCTAGCATAATCACATTAGGCATCATGAGGGTCTTATTTACTCATTTCCTTGTGTGTATACATATGTACGTACGCACATGTGTGTCAATGCACGTGGTTATGTGCACGCCACGGCATGCAAACGGGAATCAGAGGACAGCCTGCAGGGGTCAGGTCTCTCCGTCCACCGTGTGGGTCCCAGGGATTGAACTCAAGTGGTCAGACTTGGGGACAAGCATCTTTCCTTGCTAGCCCATTATGTATGTTTTTAAAGACTGTTTGCTTTTGTGTCCTTTATGCCTGTCCAGCCATGTTTCTATGTTTTCAAACCATATATCACTTTTGCCTGCATTCGTTTCTGCTTCTCTGCCACAGTGCAGAATGTCTGACTGAGTATCCACCACCTGCATCAGCAGGCATCATTGGCAGGGACTTTTGACTTTCTCTCTCATGGGACTGAGGCAGGGCTGACTTTCAGCATGCCATAATGGATGTCTTTATTCCACATGAAGTTTAGCCTTGAGATCTTGTGATCACACTTGGCTTCTTAAATGGCCACTTGAATATTTTATATATGTTAGAAACAATTGTATATTTATAATTTACCAAATGCTTTATATAGATACACATGGATAGGGAAATGGCACAGTCTGTAAATGTTTTGACTGCACAGAACACATGCAGAAAATCTGGGTATGGTAGCAGCACCTGTAATCCCTGTGATTGGAATCAGGAGGCAATCTCATATTTAGACATCTGAATAGGGGATTCACAAATGGACTTCAGTTTTTTGAAGAATTGGTCCAGGGGCCCCATGGCAGAAACAGAACTCCTGGTCTGACTTGGGAAGGGATGGGGCTTATTCTGGTATTTTTCTCATGATATCTAAGAAATTTTTATCTATAAACATGGTGTGTGTATGCATATGTGTGTGAGTATATGCATGTGCATTTGCATATGTATGTTTGCATGCTTGTGTGTGTGTGTGTTTGTGTGTGTGCATATATGTGGAGGCAAGAGAACAGCTTTTTTTTTTTTTTTTTTTTGGTTTTTTGAGACAAGGTTTCTCTGTGGCTTTGGAGCCTGTCCTGGCACTAGCTCTGTAGACCAGGCTGGTCTCGAACTCACAGAGATCCGCCTGCCTCTGCCTCCCGAGTGCTGGGATTAAAGGCGTGTGCCACCACCGCCCAGCAAGAGAACAGCTTTATATGCCATCTTTGGGAACACCTCTCGCTGTGCTTTTTGAGTCTGAGGTTCTCAGGATACCTGGTTTGGATATGGCCAACCCAGAAGTATCCCCAATTCTGAGTACCCACCGCACATCCAACTTTTTTTTTTTTTTTTGAGACAGGGTTTCTCTATGGTTTTGGAGCCTGTCCTGGAACTAGCTCTTGTAGACCAGGCTGGTCTCGAACTCACAGAGATCCACCTGCCTCTGCCTCCTGAATGCTGGGATTAAAGGCGTGCGCCACCACCGCCCGGCACATCTAACTTTTTAACATGTGTTTTAGGATCAAACTTAGTCTTCATGCTTAAGCAGCAAGCTTTTCACCACTGAGCTGTCTCTCCAGTCCTATACGCATATACGATCTAAATTATGGCATTAGAGAATATGTATTAATAAGTTCATACTTACATCTTAACTTGAATAAGTTCACAAATGTAGCTGTCACTCAAATAAGCTGTTTCACTGACAGGCTGCAAGGAGTTACTGGCCTGGGTATTATGAGAAGTATTCGTTTTGAGATTGAAATACCCAGTACACATACATGGGCTGGGAACGCTGTTTCTGCTCTTTCACTCTAATATTTGGATGGCTGATATTGAGTCCTGGATTCTGATAGCATCATATTAGTGTCCGGCATCAGTGCTGTACATGGCTATTGAATTAATATGTCAACAAATACAATGCCTTGTTCTCAGAAGGACTTTTTTATCATGTGACATATACATAACCCTTCCGTGTCCATACTGCCATGACCTTTACCCAATAAATATATTAGATTTTTAAAAATTTTCTCTCCATGCCTTTTTTCATGAGCATTCAGCATTTCAAAGGATTTTAAAATTTATGTGCATGTGTGTGTGTGTGTGTGCGTGTCTGTACCAGCATTTGGGTGCCCGTGGGGGCCGAAAGATTCCTTTGGGGTTGGGAGTTGCCTGACTTGGTGCTGGAAACAGAGCTCGGGTTTTCTGCTAGGACAGCATGGGCGGTTGGTCTGCCAACCATCTCCCCAGCCCCAGGCACTCATTTTTTAACCAGACCTACAGGCTACTTTGCAGCAGGGATTATTTAAACCATGTGTGATTCTGATGTCCCTTCAGGACTGGGGTTAGTGAGGCAACGCATTTCAAAAGTGAGAGGAGAGGATAAAAGACAGGCTTAGAAAAAGTATGTGGAAAATTTGGAAAGAGCAGACTAAAAATCTGGGCTTTTTAACAGTGGATCCTTTGAGAAAAATACATAGAAGCCACTTTTATCCTCCCAAATTAGCATCTGTAAATGCAATAATCAGATCTGATTTAACATATCATTATCCGAGAGGTAGGTGCAACTTAATTTCTAAAGGATTTCTAAGTATATTGAATGGAGCCAACCAGGGCAGATTTTCATTATAGTGCGGTATCATTATATCTATGATTGCAGGCTAATTCCCCACTTATACAGCCTGACCACTGACCAGGCTAGATCAAGAGGGTTTAATTTCCTTTGTAAATGTTCATTCCTGCTCATTTTACTTAAGAGAATGCAAAATGGTAGTTTAATAAGGGAAGAAATCATCTTAAAGAGACAGTCTATAAAGGCAACCCTGTGGGTTTCTGTCATACTGATTACCTACTTCCCCCACCTAAACCCTGTGACGTAATCATGCAAAACCGGAGCAAACTCATGCTTTCTCATTTGTTTCTAGTAACCTTTTAGAGGATGCCCACGTTCTCACTAACCTTTAGTGTTGACAACTGCGCACTGGGCTCTGTGCTCAGGAAAGGGGTGGTAATGAGGAACGCTTCGCTCAGTCGGTCCTGACATTTTGGCCTCCATCCCTTTCTGAGACACGTTGCTGCATTCATGGAACCGTTGCTTTGACTTGGTGCGTCAGCTTTGTTGCTTCCGTTCTCGTGACTTTTCTAGTGAATAATAGGATTCAAAATATCCCCAAAGCAGAGATTACCATGACATCAGGAGCATGGTGCCAAGTTAGCCCAATTGTGTGGCTTCCAAAAACAACAACATGGAGCTCAGACAAGCCATATGACTTTCTAAGGCATAGAATGGTAATTGGCAAAATAAGATCTCCTTCTGGATCTCCTGAACTCAAACGCCTGATGTTCACATTTTATTAAGAGAGGAAGTGTCGTTTGCCGGAGGTTTTCATGTAAATCTCACAGAGACACAAGTATTTAAGGTATTTGTTAATAGTGACATTTTGCAGAAGTATAAACTTAAAAACTGACTGATGGGGTGTTGGCGATGTGGCTCAGTGGGTAAGGCACCAACAGTCAAACCTAAGGACTCAAGTTCAGTCCCTGGGATCCACATGATTGGAGAGAATCAATGGAGGTCACTGTGGGAGTATGTGGTTTAGAAAACTGTTTAAAATCTGTAATAGATTCACTTAGAAGCTTGTGTGGTGTCTTTTTTAGCTAAACAAGTATATGTACTCCAAGTACCTGGAAGGCAGCTCATAACCACCTGTAACTCCAGTTCCATGAGATCCCGCCCCCTTTTTCTGACCTCTGCAGACTTCCTGCATGCATGTGGTACCCAGGCATACCTTCAGGCATATATACACACCCATAAAATAAATATTAAAAATCATCATAAAAATAAATGGTCACTTTAATTTATTTAGACCTAAAAATAGATCACAGACAAAGGAATAATAAAAAAAAAACTCTGTCTAATGCCTTCTTAACTAATGGGTTGTATTAAAATAATGTTTCATTCACCAAGAAAAAAAAAATGCTTTTCTCCAGTAAAGAATATTGCCAAAGAAAGAAGAGGTTTGGGGAATAAAAGTATTTAGAATTTAGATTTATTGATATTTGTAATTTATTAAGAATTAACCAGTAAAAAAAAAAAGGTGTTATGTGAGGTGGTGGACTTTTATAGCAGCGGGCAGAATCTTGAAGGTGGGAAGGGTTAGAAGGCAGAAACAATGGGTGAGACCTTTAACTCTGCTTGTGATTTGAGAGCCCCTGTCTAGGGCTCTAGACTTGAAGGGGGTTTTAGCTGTAAGCATGAACTGGAGACCAACATGTTATCAATAGTAACAGAGGTGAGAGCTTTGTCATTTTTATTGACATAACAGAACTGACTTATGTTGTATTGACAAAAATTAACAGTATTGTGGAAATGCCAGTTGAGAGTTAATTCAAGAGTGGAGGGCAGGGCTGGGGGGCAAGGATGACCTCACACAGATAAGAGCCTCGCACCCAAGGGGCTGCATCAAAATCATAAGGGGAGTGTGTCAGCTGAGAGCAGCCCTGAGGGAAAGACCATGCTGGGAGATTCAAGCTCCTGGAATTTCTGCTCACCCAGATGCTAGAAATGATGCATCAGGGCTGTGCTTGGGTCACCACAATGGGAGTGCTAGGGCTCCCTGGAACTCAAGTCTCTTTATTTCTTCTCATTCTTCTATTTCTTTTTATCAAGACCTTTGTAAGGACACCCAAAATGTTTACTTCCATTCAGACTATACTTCCATCTATGCATTAAGCATAAACAGCAAATGTCTGGCTAACATACAGACTTATAAGAGATAAGAAAACAGAAGGCTTGTGGATTAGTTACTTTCCTCGTAGCTGTACAAAATGCCTGACATAAAACTCCTGGAAGAAGGAAGGGCTTACTTTGGCTTCCCAGCTCGAGGAAAAGTAGCCCACTGTGCGGCAAGCTTGCCGACAGGAGAGGGTGGAAGCCAGTCACATTCATCCTTGGTCAGAGTGCAGACAGTGACTAGGAAGTGGAGCTGGGTTATAAAATCTCAAACCTCAGGGGTCCACTTCCTCTAGCAAGGATCTGCCCCTGAATGGTTCCATGGCCTTCTAAACCATCCTGTCCTCTGAGGACCAGTGTCCAAACACTCAAGTCTGTGGAGGACATTTCATATTCAAATCACAGCTGTGTGTTTGCTAAGAGCATGGTGCCCTAAGGGAACTGTGGTAGGAAAGAGTGTGCAAGCATTAAATGCATCTCACGATTCCACTTTTAAAATGTCCTGGTTGTGTATGCTACGAGGATGTGAGAGGAGAAAAACTTTCTAGAAAGGTCTTCCATGACCTGCACTAATTACACATACTTCAGCAGAAAGGCTGTCCATATGGCAAAATAAGCAAGGAGAACATCAAAGAGGAATTTAAAATGGACGTTAAAGGAGCCTGTGAAACTCGAAATAGGTGTGGCAAATAGGATGAGGGTGTTTCAGGTAAAGCCTCGTTAGTGGCTCAAGTGTGGTAAGTACGCAGGACTGAGTTACATGAAGGGCGTTGGGAAAGGTTCTAAGGTACAATGGATCTGAAGTAAATAGAAGCCAAGTCATAAAATAGCATCATCTCCAGGACAGTGCCCTTGAATTTGATTCTCTATGCCACGAGGGGTTGTTTGATGGATAGCAGTAGCTGTGTAACCAGAGTAGAATTCCAAGACAATTAATCAGTGGGCAGAATGGTGGCGAGAGAGGGGGGACCATTGTGGAAATTGTGTCTTATTTGTGAATTTTCCCCTTGAGCTCGGCAGAGTCAGGTGTAGCATTTTGTCTAGACATGCAAGGATTTGCCAGAAATAGTTTATTCACGTGGACATTTGATCCATGCTAAATAATTTTGTATTAACAATGAGATAAGTAGATATGTTCAATTGGTTTCAAACCCAATTAACATTTTCAATGTGGTGACTGCGTGAGCATAATTATGGAGAACAGTTCTAACCGCAGACAGGGCAATCTATTAGTATTCTAAGGCTCTTTTAGAGTCCATTCTTTATTCTGCTCCACTGCAGAAGCATGAGCACTTCCTAGTTATATATTGCTCTTACACAGCTATTATATTGGAACATAGAATCTGGGGCTGGAGATATGGCTCAGTGAGCAAAGGTGCCTGCTGCCAGATCCAACAAGGAGAGGCAGGGAGGGATGCAGGGATGTGGGGACACGTGAATTACAGACTCTACATCTTTGTTCTTGCCCCCCCCACTCTCTCACACCACACACACACACTCTCTCTCTCTCTCTCTCTCTCTCTCTCTCTCTCTCTCTCTCTCTCTCTCTCTCTCAATCCCACCAGATTAGAATAAGATGACTACCACAATTCTTGAGCCAAATTTGTAGCAATTACTAAATCCTGGCTGGGAAGATAGACACTGGCCAGGTCTCCCAGAGAATGGCCCTGAATCACTGTAGTCCATTGCTTTGCTTATAAAGGCAAACCAAGAAGGCTCCATACTCCCTGTCTTTGTCCACTGGAGGCAATCACATGTCCTGGCAAATTTTTTCCTACTTATGTACGTCCTCCCTATGCGTGATTGAGCATATTCTGTGCAGTTGGGGAACTATCCTTTGTTTACAGACGTGAAAACAATGTGGTATGTTAACTTACATGAGCAACAGCCCTCAGAATTCCAGGAAATTATTTGTCCTTGGGCAAATGGGGCTGACAGCTTAGAGGTATTTTGTTTTATGTATTTATACATTTCTTAAACACAGTAATTTAAACCTAAAACATAACTTTAGTCCTTACAGTACACACAGAGACACACACACACAGACACATACACACACAGGAATACCACACATACACATGAGTACCACATGGTACATGGAAATGAACCAAGGGGCTCACCTTTACTAGACCACTGATTTGCCACTGAGTATTATACCTAAGCCTATTTTACATTTTTACTATAAATCCTTATACTAATTTACATTAATTAGGAAAACAAAGCAATAAGCCACAATTTACATTAATTAATAAAACATGCAATAGCACACACTTTGGCTCAGGTCTTTTTCGTGGATCATGAGCTAATGCTTTGCCTGGAAGTGTCTTGGGGTTATATCAGTGCTTAGGATGACCTGTATGGAGCACACAGGATGGGATGACGTGCTGCTTACCTTGGGGTTAGTCGGGGTGTAGCGCTGGTTCCACCCACTCCTCTCTCAGACTGAATCTGTAGATGAAGTGTGACGGACAAGGTGAGACTGGAAGCAGAGTGTGCGCTGGGAACAGTCACCCCAGCAACTAATCCTAGATTAACCTCAGATGTTGAGTGTGAAGTCTAGGATGTACAGGGTTATGTTTGTATTATTCCTTTCTCTTGTAGAGACCACATGGATCTTCTCCTATTGAATGAGGAGAGTATTCCCATAAGGAGGAAGCATCATTAATTCTCCTGTCTACTGAAAGGGATAATTTAAAGTGATGCTTGATGGTTAATGGGCATCCTCTGGGAAAAACTGGTCCTATTCACCTGTGGAGGGTTGGCATCCACAAATCCCATAGTGAGAATTCCACTGTGTCCCCATCTTCGGGTTCAACTCTTCAGCTGCTCTGCAGCAGGCTGTGTTACTGAAGGTTCCCCTACCCTTGGGCCAGTTGTACCTTAGACCTCCTGCTTTATGTGACCATAAAAATCAACAGAAGGTAAAACAGTGGGATATGCTGCTGGTTTCACAGTAGATCCTGAGGGTCAGAGGCTTAGAGACCTTGATCTTCACTTCTATCCTCAACTTGATGACAAAATTTATGAATCAAATCTCGTTACCCACTTTATGTCCATTATTATTGTTATGTCTGAGAAGGCTTACCTTTCCCTAAAGAGCCTACCGTGAAGCCCCAGGTCTGTCTCTAACACAGTTTTATTGGGAAAACTGTTGAGAAGAACTGATGGACCCGTTTCAGTGTGTCCTCCACTTACCTGCTCACAGTGTATGACTTGGGCTCAGTGTTTGTATGTCTAGGTCCCCACACCATGCCTGGTGTGCCCACAGTTGACTGACCCAGGTGGGAGGTTCTGTGAAAAATAATTTTGCACCCTCAGCCACAAAGGGAAATGAGGAATCTTAGCGAGTTCTGCATGATGGCCAGTGTGGCTGCTGATTTGCCTCTGGAATGTTCTGACAGACAGAAAGCTGATAGTTTTAGTGATAAATTAAAAGTGTAGTTATAGATGTCTAAATTCTGCTCTTTCAATGCTAAAATTAAAGCCAGACCTCTATGTCATCACTGATGGCTGTCCCTCAGGGAGGATGCAGGATGCATACTGTCTGCGGTGTCTTAGATTTCTGGTGAACAGGCAGCGTGCAGATTCATGTGACTGCACACGTGTAGGCATGTTCATTCTTTGGCGACTATGGTGCTTCTGTCCAGACTTCAAGGAGTCTGAGACCTGTCACCTTAGAAAGGCCTGGAGCCCAGGGTCAGAGGTGCTTCTGAACCTGTTAGAGGTGCATCTGTAGCTGGAAAGGGAATGTTGAAGACTTCAAATCTTGCCTCCTGTGCTGAGCTGTGTTCTCCCGTTCCCTTGTATGCTGTCTTCATGGCATTCATGAACTGACCCCACTATGGAAAATCCTGGCTTCATCCCTAGAATCTTTGATGTAGTTGTTACTCAGGACAGTGAGTTTCTCAGTGGCATGAAGGTAGATAGGGTTCCTTTCTCATTTTCAGGTCTCTTCTGTACAGTGGTAGGTAACCCAGGTAACTCTGGTTCCTTTGTCCTTCTATTTAAGCCCCTGTCTTAGCTCTACCCAGTTTGTTTCTTTGAGCAATTAATTCTCTTGAGAGGCATGTGTTCTTTAGTAAAATTTAGTAACAATACCAAGTTTATAAAGTACTTTTGTATATTTGAATAGTGTCTACAGCGTTACAAAGTATATTTCATAAGATAAATGGTAGAAAAATTGATGATAATCTTTATTCAGTCATTATGTGTTATTGACAGCTACCAGACTGAAGCATTATTATTATTATTATTATTATTATTATTATTATTATTATTATTATTGGAATTGGTTTATGATTGCACGGTGTACCTGCAGGGATGTGCTGATATAGATTTTGGTTTAAAATCTTGATTATGCCAGTCACCTTGCTGTGGGTACCTGCAATCCTGGTATTGCACGCAGAGTGAACACAGGCAGACTTAAGGAACAAGCTTGAAAAGTGGAACAGCCAAAATGCAGAGCTTCTTCGGAGAGATCCCGTGGTATCAGGTGGCTTCATATCTCCATACACCTAAGCTAAAAGACGAGGAAGGAAAACATTTCTTAACTGTGTTATGATAATAAAGCATCAATTAGTGCAAATAACATCGGGTGTGGAAGATACACTGTGAACAAAATTTTTAACATGAAATTCTCAAGAATCAAATGATATTTGCCAACTCAACAAAAGGCAAACAGGACATTTGTAATGTGTGATCTCAGTATTACAAATATGACAAACCGTACAGGTAATATCCGCAGCTGGTTTTCTCTGAAAATAATACCTGTTGTGTGCCACTAACACAGCAGAGGAAGCAAACTTAGACTCGGTAGAATGCAGTGAGGCCACCCGAGGTTGGAAAACTATTAAAACCTTCTACTATACACAACTCTACTCCTTCCTAAGAAGACCAAGCTTGATGAGTGATGGGAATAGGTATTCCTGTCTCTGCCCCTGCCTTCCATACTCTCCCTGATGCTGCCCATAACTGACAGGCTATGCTTCAGATGAAAGCCATTGTCTGCCCCTGGCACCCACCCCACTGACCTATTCTGACTTAAGGAGCACTGGTGTTGTCTGCATATTTACATTTTGCTGATTGGAAAGACCTCTACCTGCTTTCAGGACAAGACACTGGATCTTGATTATGGATTTCCAACCTTAATTTTTTTGTAATTGCGTTGTTGTTGGCAAAGCAATCAAGGCTGTCGTGGATACTGGCCAAGATGATCACCCTTTCTTCTAAGTCAGTATTCTGTTTTAATAATCCTAGTTTTATCATAGACTGTATGTGAAGCTATGTAATTATACTGCTTCAATGGGATGTTCTTATGATTCATGTATTCATATGCATCTCCTTATTCTGTGACTTCCTGGTTTTTCTGGGATCATTTATACCTTGGCAAACAGGAATTGGGTAAAAATAATAATACAGTAGATGTATGGATGACTGAATAAATGGATGAATAGATGCATTCATAGGTAGATAGATGGGTAGATGGATGGATACACATGGCATGTATGACGGATGAGTGGTTGAATGGATGGAGGATGCATGAGTAAGGGTTGATGAATGAATGGGTGGATGGCTGGATGTATGTGTGATTGGTGGACTAATGACAGAATGGATAGGTGTAGCCATGAATGTATGTACTGGTGGGGGGTGGGTAGATGAATGGCTGGATTAGGTGGATGAAGAAAGCATCCACAACCTTAATTTTTTTTTTTTTTTTGGTTTTCCTATAATGGGGAAGTTCCTTCTAGCTCTGGAGATTTGTTTTCAGTAAGCATAGAAAACAAACAAACAATGGTAATACACTTAATGATTCTATAAATTTTAATTTTATAAAAAGACTTTATAAAATTTAAAATTCTATTTAGTTTACTGTCCCATTTCTGTGATATACTTTCTAAAAACTGTTTTTATAAATGCTTTTTAAAGACTGTCCCTACAGTCCCTACTGAAAGCATTTTAATCTTGTGACATGTGTGTCCATCCGACTTTCACCCGCAGAAGTGTCCTGGACTCTGCTTCCTTGCCCCTCCTTCTCCATCTTGTGCACTCATATTGCAATTAAAGAGCTGCCCTTCATATTTCCTTCCATCACTCTGTGCTCCTGCCCGTCTCTCACCCTCCACACCCATCTGTATTTCTGAAAGTGATTCCTACCTACCGTAAGCCACCTCCCTTGTTCACTCTCTAGTTAGTTTTTCTCATTCTGCTGCCATGATACCTGACCTGCCTTCCTGGTGTTCATCAACCATGGAGCATCTTAGGATGCTTCTTGTATCATGGTGGTCGTATGGGATATTTGGTTTAGGCTCTTCTAAGACGGCCAGTACATTGCAAGTAAAGTGTGTTCTCATATCTTTTAATCTTCTGGTTTGTCCGCATAGATCTCAAAAAGAAAGGATTTGAGGGGAACTGAAGTGGGAATGGATACAGAGAGCCATTTCATTCTTTTGGAATATTTTTGTTTCTTTGTAAGATAAGAAAAGTGCATCTGATCTACCCCGTTTTCTCTTTTTAAATATAAAAGTGAAGTTTGATGATCTCTGTCCACAGACCCTCATGATGATGGCCAACCCCTCTCTCCAGGCCCACCCCGCATCTGCTAGATAATAATGACTTTCGGCCACGGCTAAAGACGGCAGCGAATGTTTCCCGTTATGTGGCAGACAATTTGGCATTTGGCAAAATAAAAAGTATAATCTGCCAAAATCCATTTCCTTTAATTATTGGACTAGTGTGTATTTAAAAATGAAAATTTTGCCCATCCATTTTTATAACTCAATAAAATACCACTTTAAAAATATATTAGCTGTCCATAAAGTCTATATTTTATAACCTATCTCTCTTTTTCTTTGAAGTTGATACACACTAAAAAAAAAAAAGATAGGCCTTGAAAGAGTTGGACACAATTGATCTGAAATCCTGAACACACAGAAATGATTAACTAATTATTTAATAAAAAAAAAGAGAAGAAGGAAATACAATGTTTCTTCCAAGGGTTCATAATTACAGAGGCCAATTAGAGAAAGAAAAAAAAATGAGTGTGTCTAAACAGTTTAGCATCCATGGAGTTTTTTGAAATAAACAAAATCATGAATGAAGGAGCCCAGGAAACAAGAAAAGCAAGAAACAATAGACCTGCATGCTCGGCATCGATCGTCGAGACCATCGTGGGTGTAGTAACAGAATCGGGGTGTGGATGTATTCCTAACGTAATTTTACACTGTGGTTTGTGCTCAAAATAACACACTGTGAAAGATAAGAAAAGTGGATACAGTACATTTCGATTTTCATAAAGGATTCTGACAGCTTCCCGGGAGAGATTAATGACTGAGGTAGAGAGTTGTTGAGAATACAGTATGGGCCTTTTACATGGGAAACCAGTTCAACAATAAAACAGCATTTGGGGATAAGAATATTTCAAAGGAAAAAAGAATTTAAATTTAAGGAATGATGTTTTGTGGTTTGTAATTAAAAAAAGTCTATTGTTCTTCCCTAACATCATTTATTTGCCAATTTTCAGTTAATTACATTGCTCAGATATGTGTAATACTAATTATAAATTATGCTAAAGTGATTACTGGTGAGTTTAGCAAGGAAAGTGGGTGAACATGAAGACATTGAGTAACTACCTTTTTCTCATGAATGACTGAACCTTGACCCATGAAGTAGGATCCTTGAGAGACACACTACAAAGACTAGTCTACCAAGTTGCAGTTTCTTGAGATCATGGGGAAAACAATAAAAATATCACATTGTCTGAATCAAATATGAATCCAAATAGACTAGGTTTTAGTAGCTGGTGCGTGCACAATTATAGCCCAGGCCGCAATACCCCGTTTGCTGTGTTTGAATTTTAAGAAATGCTGCTTTCAACACGGGCTTAGCTCAGAAAGGTGTGAGGAGTGAGCTACCATGTTTCTCCTTCACAGTGTTCCCGGCATGGCTTTGGTCTGTGTGTAGACATCACGGTGATTCCCACGCATGACTTAACCCCCTGTGTAGGCTGAAACTATACCCTAGAAGGGGGAAGTCTGGAGGGAAATATACGGAGAGCAGGAAAAAGTAGAAAAAGAAGCAGTATGCCATGGAGTGCCAACTGCTCCTTGGTGAGAGAGGCTTCCTGGGGACTGCGGGAGCAGCAAAGGGAAGGTTTGCTCCCAAGTTGCACCGCCTGCCTGAAAATCCATCTGTACATGGTGGCTCCTGCTCCCAATGCTATCTCAGAGTCATTTTTCATAAAACCTCTGGAGCAGAAAGGGGTTTTATGAACCTCAGTCTAAAAGATTCTGGAGCCAGACGAACAGACGGACATGTAGCAGAGATTACTGAAGACACTGTGGTTGTGACAGTAAATACGGGTGGTGGTGCAGGCCATTAGTCACAGAGCTCGAGAGGCAGAGGCAGGAGGATCTCTCTGAGTTTGGTTTACAGAGAGAGTTCCAGGACCAGCTCCAAAGCCACACGGAGGAAACCCTGTTTCGGAAAAGAAAAAGAAAACCAACAAACAAAAAAAGAATATGGTAAATACCTGAGACTGTGAGGAGTCTTGTACTATGGGTAATTTTAGCAAGAATCCCTTTAGAAATAAAATGGGATCTTCGGCTGGAAGGGCGCACCCGTGCCGCAGTGGGCACCAACAGACAGCAGAGCTATTTAGGAGGGAGAAGGTATGAGGAGAGTCATGGCAGGTGTACCCGTAGAAAATAGGTTTTGTCCGAGCTTCCAAATAACAAATGCAAATCTAGGAATGTTAATTCTGAACCCTTATTTTGCGCAAGCAAAATTTAGAGATGTTTTTTCTCCATGTATCTAGATAAATGTCATCATTAATACAAACATTATTAACTTCTTAAAGCACAAATATATTTAACAAATATTTACCATAATATATGTGCTTTGATTAGATACGTACTGTTAATAATAAGACATTTATTTTACTTGCAATATTGTCTTAGTTTTTTATGATCAGTTATTTTTATGCTAGCTTGTGTATTTAATTTTAGAGAGGAGAAGATAGGACATCAATAAAAGGTGTTAAATAAATACTAAACAATTAACTTAGCAATGAATTATGTGCTAATAGGGGAAGTCATTTTAGTTTGAGGCAAAAATAAATAAACCATCTAGCATTTCCTTTGGAAATACGAATTATCCATATACTTTTTAAAATAACTTAAATAAACATCACGTCACAGTTATTCAGATTTCTTTGGATTTACTTCAAGTGAAAAAAATAATTTTTAAATAAACATAGTTATATTGATATGAAGTTATAGGTTTGAAAAGACCAAAATATGGAGTAGATTCCAGATGTCAAGTTTATAGTTGTGCACAGATGGCAGACCTATGCCATGTATCATAGAAGCAAGAGAAAGAAGAGTTAACTACTGAGCGCACCTCAGGGTACCTGAGATTTGTCTGTCCATCCCCTCTGTAAATGGAGATTCCTGACTATAGCCTGAGGTTTAAGAAGAGTTAAACTATGAAGCCTGATAAAGTTCGTATGCTCATAGCTCATTTTATGACTTCCTGACTCTGAGAACCACACTGCTTTTACATACTATTCAATCCCATTCCAAATGCGAAGTTATTTACAAAGTGGTATGTTATCTCTACTTTAAAAAGAAAGGCTTTGCAGGCATGGAAGTGCTTGCCCCCAATATCTGCTTATAAACCAGGTGCTGTTTTCTTTATGCAAGTTTTGTACTGCAGGAGGCTAAATGGTGCCTTTGTCTACAGAGCTAGCATAGAAAGTAGAAAGGTACCAAAAATTCTCTTCTAGGAATTCAGAGGACAAGAAGTACTTTCAGGAGTATGTCCAAATGTAAACCTGACTACCTGTGTCCCAGTAGAAATGAGCAAACGTCCTGGAATCACGTCTTGTTCTGTGAGTGTTCTCCTTTGTCGTAATGATATTTATATCATTTTTCTTGTAGGTTACACAGTCATGTTTGTCATGCTTTGAAACCTAAAGTTGGCAACAGTAAGGCAATATGATAATAGTTAATTGTATTCATACATACACCTGGCTCACTCCTCATATACTTAGTCCTCATGACAATACTGTCTGGTAGAGATGCATCATACCCCCATTGCGCAGGTGAGAAAACTAGAGAAAATTGGCTTCTCTAGGTTAAAATATAGGAAAGTTACTTGAGTCTCTGTGTTAACTAAAGACACTACAGTTTGCCTTTGCCAAAGAATAATATCTAATAAAATTTAAATTTGGAATTTTTTCCAACTTTTATTATTTTACTTGGGAGAGGGATATACTTAGCTTAAAACTGTTTCCAGGAAGATGTCTGAGATAATAGGGAAAAAGCACACTCACTTTTTCTTCTGGGTGATAACCCTTCCTGGTTTACATGCTAAGACCAAGCTCGTGTTGAATTATGGCTTATTTAATTTTCTTGAAAGGACAGAAAAATATGGATCAGCAGCCTCTTACTTAGCAGTTACAAACCTGGCCTTGATCACTTGTGCTGTGAGCCGTTCTTGTTTAAAAAATGAATTCTGTACTCAGAATCCTTTTACCTGAAAATTTGTAGGAGAGAAAAGCGAATTCACTTTGTTCTCAAGCATCAATATTCACAGATACTGGAAAGCAGCGTTTTCTTGCTGGTTTTCAGCATCTGGCTTTCCACGCACTGTAAAATGCTTATTTTACCGGCGTTGTTTATATGCAATTGCAACCCACCTAATGGCTTAGATATGAAGGTGGCTGATGGGAGCGAGAGAGGCTGCTGCAAGAGCATATCCTGCCTTTGTCTTTGCTTCTGGAGTGAGGTCTACAGAGAAGGCTGGAGGAACAGCAAGGCTGCCCTGCAGCCCAGATCTAAATCTCAGTCCTCTGAGTTTCCATCTCTCCTGCCGGTCCCTGATACCTCAAACTCTCCTGCAGGCATTTTGAATGCAGCATTCATCCCCTTTGTAACTCATGGAGGTGGAAGTCCAATTTCTTCCGGAAGCATCTGTCAGGGAGACAGCAGTGCAGACAAAAATCCCCACAGAGATTTGGAGCACCTGCCAGTTAGCAAAAGACTAGACATTCTTCCCGATTTGAATATCTCACGTTTGAGTCCACGTGGGGAGAAGGCAAGCTGGCTTCACTGAATCCAACGTTTGAAGTGTGGAAATGACAGGTGTTTCTGACATGAGGCATGTTTAAACCATCAGAACAAGAAGCCGTGAGTGGGCTTCTCCGTACGGAAGGCCTCCCCTTCTGGAAGATCATCTCCTGTGCTCGTGCACACAGACCTGAAAACTGGGGCACAAAGAGTCACGTCACAGGTTGTTTGAAAGCATCAAATGAGATAATAGGCAAGGCCTTTTTCATGTGTCTTTGCCCACGGTGGCCATGCACCTGATGAAATACATCCTTGTTATCAGGACAAAATGGTTTCTTCTGTCACAGTTTGGAAATGAAAGAAAATACGTTTGCTCATCGGGAGTTTCCTGAGTTCTTTATTCTCAGTACATGAGGATTTCCCACCACTTATTGTCATTTGACTTAAGAGAAGTTAATGCTCTATTAATTATTTGCAAGTTATGCATGACGACCCCTACGACATTGGCATTATCACTTTTAAATACAGAAAAATTAAAGTAAAATCCATCACTGTGTGTTATTGCATAAGCATGTGGGTTATTCTAGTTAAACATAGATAGATTGAATATTTATGGTTTAATTCATAATAAAAGTTCAGTGCTCCTCTAAATATTGAAAATCATGAAATGCTATAACAAAGAGTTAGCTGCAAAAACACCTATACATGTACATTTCAGTGATGCAGAAGATTACAAATCTATTTTCTCATCCATTTTTAAAGTTAATGATTATATATAGAGTTATAAATGAAACAAATCAAGAAACCCCTGCAACATTTTTTTTCATGGTCCCTTCTAATGCACAATGGGAAACACTTCAGATGTTTAGAAATTTGTTTTTGCTTGTAGATGGTGGCTTTCGATCTTTTACTTAATTTATATATAAGGTTTATCACAAAGAAGGACTTGAATAAAATGTATAGGTTCTTCTGTCACAGAACATGAAACCAATGCTATTTGTGTTAGTGTGTGTTTTTATTTCCTGATACTCTAAGAGAAGCAAACACACACGTTCATGTGCTATAATTCCCAGGGACAGTATATGTGTGACCCCATCCACAACACTGCGCACAGAACGGGAGGCTTAATATGCATGTGCCGTGCTAAGGCTGCCTTTGTGTGTGCATCAGACATTTCAGAGTGTGTGCATCAGTCATTTCAGAGTGTGTGCATCAGTCATTTCAGAGTGTGTGCATCAGGCATTTCAGAGTGTGTGCATCAGACATTTCAGAGTGTGTGCATCAGACATTTCAGAGTGTGTGCATCAGACATTTCAGAGTGTGTGCATCAGACATTTCAGAGTGTGTGCCACCTAGAAGTCGCCTTCTGCCTCTGTGACCATGTTACTCGTTGTAAATGGGCGTAATGGTAGTGTTGGCTAGACCTAAATAATTCCAAGATTTGTCATGTATAAATGAAAAAAAATACATAACATGCTTAGAAGAGTATCTGTTACTTGGTGATGTCAGAGAGCAGTTGTAGAAAACTCAAAATCCACAACCAATTGTGTGATTTTGTTTCTCATAATTGCATTTGAGTTAGTTTATTGTAGGTGGAGACTGCTCATTCATTTCCCAACTACGCAAACTGAAAATAATCACACAGTAACTGTGTTAATTACAATATTATTTAACCAATAGCTTAAATGTATTTACATCTTAAATTAACCCATTTCTATTATTCTGTGTATTTCCACAAGGCTCTGACTTATTGGGTAAAGTTCTGGCCTCTGTCTCCTTGATTCTACCTATTTCCTCTCTATGTCTGTTCTGACTCCCCACCTGACTTTATTTTGCCTTGCCATAGGCCCAAAGCAGATTCTTTATTAACCAATGGTAATAAAACATATTGAATCCCACATAACCTCCCCTTTTATGTCTAATTAAAAGGAAGGTTTTAACTTTAACATAGTAAAATTACACATATCAAAACAGGTATCAAGCAAGAAGTATAGTTACAATATTTAGTCCATTTACATTTGGCAAAATAAGGAAAATACTCTGTCATCTATCCTATCTTTGTGAGTCTAAAATTTTATATCTAATTTATCCTTTATCATAACTAAGGAAAGGTATAACTATCTGTCTTCAACTCTTCAAAGACCCCCCATAAGGATATAACATTACCTAAGTTAACAGGAAATGCATTGTAAGCAACTTCCAAAACTCTAGAATTGACAGAGACATCTTGCTGCCTGGACAGTCAAAGTTCTCCTATCACACTGGGACATCTGCCTTCACTTACAGGCCCATAGTATCTGGCAGACTTTTCCATGAAAAGCAGGAAATTTGAAAGATTGTTTTACCTATTTTGGCCGTTTGTCAGTCACTCTTCCATTATATGTATTTTTAATTATTTTTATTGAGCTATATATTTTTCTGTTCCCCTCTCTTTTTCTCCCCTCCCCTTCTATCATCTCCCATCGTCCACATGCTCCCAGTTTACTCGGGAGATCTTGTCTTTTTCTACTTCACCTATAGATTACTCTCTTAGGGTCCTAATTGTTGTCTAGGTTCTCTGGTATTGTGAATTATAGGCTGGTTTTCTTTGCTTTATGTCTGAAAGTCACGTGTGAGTAAGTACATGTGATATTTATCTTTATGGGTATGGGTTACCTCACTCAGTATAATGTTTTCTAGCTCCATCCACTTGCCTACAAATTTCAAGATGTCATTATTTTTTTCTGTTGTGTAGTACTCCATTGTGTAATGGTACCACATTATCTTATCCATTTTTAAGTGTTGTGGGGGCATTTTGGTTGTTTCCAGATCTGGCTATGGCAAATAATGCTACTTACTATGAACATAATTGAGCAAATGTCCTTGTGGCACAATTGAGCATCCTTTGCATATATACCCAAAAGTGGTATTGTTGGGTCTTAAGGAAGGTTGTTTCCTAATTTTCTGAGAAATCACCACTCTGACATCCAAAGGGGCTGTACCAGCTTGCACTCCCACCAGCAATGAAGGAGTGTTCCCTTTACCCCACAACCTCTCCAGCATAAGTTGTCATCAATGTTTTGATCTTGGCCATTCTTACAGGTATAAGATAGAATTTCAGAGTTGCTTTGATCTGTGTTTCTCTGATGACTAAGGATGTTAAGCATTTCCTTAAGTGTCTTTCAGCTATTTTGGATTCCTCTGTTGAGAGTTCTTTCCAGGCCTGCACCACATGTTTATTCACCCTAGTGTTTTCACTTTACTGTGTGTCCTTTGCAAGAATGTCTCTGCAGAGTGAACCAAACTGTCCACGAAGCCACAGGGCAAGCATGGCACTGTGGCTCGTGGCTCGTTTGCTTAGGTTAGAAACCATCTGTCTCTTTCTTTCTGCATCTGTGAAGCAAACACATCTGATGGTGTGAAGTGTCTGTAACATTCCACACAGTGTCTCACGGTTTAGAGACGCTCCTTAAGTCAAACAGTGCAGTTGTGCACATTCACAAGCATGTCTTCAGCTTAGAGCAGCAACTCTCGACTCTCAACTTGTGGGTCATGACCCACACATGAGATAGCCTATATATCAGATTGTTTATATGACAATTCATGATAGCAAAGTTACAGTTATGAAGTAGCAAAAATCAGCTACAGAGAAACAACCATCACGAAAGAACAGTAAGGTCAGAAATACATGGAGGACCTCACTACCCAGAATGTCTTGGATAACACAGGCAATTTTGTTTTTCTTTAGAGTGAAATAGGAGGCCTCAACTTGGCCTGACTGTTAAAAGTTCCCACTGTATGGGGGAAAGGGCCCTGGTTACAGGTGTTGGGTGTTGGGGGAGGCTGCTTATCAGCTGGGGGCAAGGATACATAGTCAGAATGTTATTCCCCACTTCTTGGTCTGCACCATTCACAATTCAGGGCATGCTGTGCCATTCACATTATAAATCCTATATAGATCAGGTTTTATGGGGACTTCTATTTGTGGATTCCAGATATCATAAAACAAAATAACAACAACATCAAAATATTAAAGCACCTAGAGTTCAGAAAAATAGATATTTATAACAGTTCCTCATTTGGCTGTCACCCCCATCCCACTATGCCTAGTGAACTTCAACTCCTTAGTGGATTTCTTAACTCATAAATAGCGCCTTGTGTTGTAAAGGGAAATGCTTTGGTGGAGAAGGAAGAAAAATAACATGACTATGAAATGTCGAATTTGCAAGGACTTCATATAATAATGCTAGAAATAATAAGACACACAATGTGTGTGTGTGTGTGGACTTGCCCTATTTAATGTGTTTCATGCAGCCATTGCCTTAACCTTAAAGCTACATGCATTTACTACCTACAGCCTGTTGCTTTAGAAAACCCCATGTCTTGCCCAGCCTGATTATCCTCAATTTGTAAAATTCCACATACAGTAATTTTAGTTTATGAGAGTCTGTTAAGTGTGATTGAGAATAAAGGTGTAGAAATACATGGAACTGATCAAAAGCTGTATTTATGTCTGATTCTCATTTGAACAATTTTCTAAGCATGTGCCCTGAAGAGCATTGGGTTGGAGCCAATGATAGTTATGGGCTGTTGCTCTTCCAGCCAAGGATACTAACAGAACCTTTTTTGCTATTCTCTTTGGCAAAGGCCAAAAACCAGTTCTTCTGTGGTGTCCTCTGCAGCTCCAGAAAAAGGAATGAAGTTTGTGTCTGGATGTGCTAGCTAATGTGGGGAGTCCTCTTCACCCCAGATGCAAGCAAAGGTTTGCCTGTCTCCAGAGAAAGAGAACTGCCCAGAAGAGTCTCCAAATCTCATGGCAAAATACCCATCCCTAATGAATTTTCTGCTTCCTTTAGAATAGACAGGTTAAGTAATCTGTTACGTTCACTAAATAAGAAATTACTCGCAGTAACATCTGCAACATCCTAATCATCTTTCCATATCTAAAATGTTTAAGTCTTTGATCTGCATTGCTGTGGAAAGGGCATCAGATGTGGGTTTTAAAAAGACTTGTTTGCAAATGCAATCCTGCCACCCAACAATGGAGTGTCTTGGGGAACTCATAACCTCCACATCTCTATTTATTTTATAGGGGTAAATGCTGCAGCAAGCCATGACCTCCAGGGCTATGATAAGCACCTTTCTATATAAAATGCCAGGAATTCAGAGGTCACACAAGGAGCATTTGAAGGACCCACTTAATAAATATAGAGAGTTCAACCTGAGAGCAGCAATGGATATGATCTTGTTTAATGAGAAATATGTCCCTCTATCTTCTTTCTGTATATTATTAAGAATTAATAATACACTGCAATTGTTTAATTATAGCATTAAAGAGGTTTTATTTTCTTCATTAAATACATAAGGAATAGCTTTTCAATTAAAAATGACCTTTACAACCCCACCGCTTTGGATTCTGTAGATGGGGAAGCTGGCTGCAAATTAGATTCTTCTGGAACCTTGTTCTTTGTTAGCCCCCTGATTAGTTTCATAAACTTGGTAGTGGCTGCCAGTTGCCTTCAGCTCGCAATTTTGTAGCAATCTCAGACTCTGTGTTCAATCCCCCAAGGTGTTCCGTTGGAAAGGCTGTCAGACTGTTCAAATGAATGTGTTCTTTTTTCTGTAGCAGTGCTTTGTACTCATTTAAGAAAACTAGTCTTTAATTTGTAACAGAACTTTTTCAAAATGAAACATTGAATTTCAGGCCTCAGCAAAATCACTGGCGTATGACCCCAGCCTTCTGTTCCTGTCTCATCCTGCTGCCTTCTATTGAACATAGGATTGGGTTTCTAAGCATTTGTTCTAGAATCTCACTTTGAGTAGCAATCTTCAGGTTTGGCTGTATGATGCACTACCATCAAGCTTGTTGTCATTGGCCATCTCCGAATTGTCTCCAGTCCTATCCTTCCTCTCTCCCACTCCACACCTCTTGCTTCTGTGAAGCTGGTTCTCCCACCTTAAGGTCCACAGAGTGATATCTGTGTTACAGTGACTTCCACACCCCTCTGTACATCTCAGCCCACCTTCCAGAAAGTCTTGCTATATCCGTTCTCGACACCCTCTGTTTGCCTGAGAGCCTTGGGTTTCTCGTGTACCTTGTCTGATTTCATCTATACCTCCTCTCCTCTGTGCAGTCACTAAAGACTGCTTGCCTGTCTTTGTTACCGGGTGCCAGCTTCTAGAGAACAAGGACCATACACATTCCCAGCTACATAGCGGTTTGTTGATAAGTAAATGTCTCACGGGGGGGGGGGGGGATCAACCTAGTTGACACTTTGCTGAAAATAAAACACAGTTTTGTCACTAAAGTCAGCTGCACACTGATGACAGCAACCGTTTGGTAAAAGCAGCTTATATCTTGTAAATTGAAGGTCATAGTAAGTTTTTACAAGCTTGCTACTCAGCAGATTTTTCCAAGGATTATCAGCTCTGTGGTGCTCTTCGGCTTTCTATAGATGGTTTATTTTATTCAGAGCTAGACCAGCTCAGAGCTTTCTCACTCAGACCTCTTCTGCTCCTATAGTGTCAAAGAAGCAGTATTTCACATAGAAGTGTGTGGACTTTGCTTATATTTCGGAATCATATAAACAGAGAGAGAAAATGGGATGAGAGTTTGACTCTGAACTGAAGGACAGGCACATACATGCACAATAAATTTTATAAACATAGAGAATTGTACTGAGCATCAGTAAACTGAGCCTCAGTGCACAGTGCATCCAGGATGGGTGAGCATCAGCAGCTTCACATCTCCTAAATGTATGATATCACATCTGCTGCTCTGTTGCTATTCACTGCGTGGAAAGGACACGCATAACAAAGATGATATCATCCATTCTCATTTTGAATAACAGTTCCCTCTCTCTTTTCTCCCTTCCCTCTCTCCCTTCTCCCTCCGCCCTCCTCTTCCCTTCCTCCCTCCATCACCCTCACCCTTCCCCCATCCCTCCCTGTTTAGGTGTTACTTGGAGGATGGAGCTTCAAAGGGTGCCTGGCTCAACAGGTCAAGTATCATTTTTGCTGGAGGTGACAAGTGGTCTGTGGACCCTCGAGTTTCCATTTCCACGTTGAATAAAAGAGACTACAGCCTGCAGATACAGAATGTGGATGTGACGGACGATGGCCCGTACACCTGCTCTGTGCAGACCCAGCACACGCCCAGGACCATGCAGGTCCACCTCACTGTGCAAGGTGAGTGCATCCTGAGGAGCTGCTGTGGAGGGCTGAGCCCGGAATGTCTATTGTTAAGATACCAAAAATGTGTGTCTTGTATGTTTCCAGGAGGGCTGCCCTGTGAAACTTGACGTGTGAAATATTTAACATTGATATCGAGATGACTCAGAAGCAGCTACCAATATTCAAAATGTTGTCATTATCCTATGAATTATCTTCTAGGTTCCATTAAAGGATAATGGCTATGTAGATCCAGGAATCCCCACTTACAAGAACAAGCAATGGCCATTAATGCCACATTACGGTTTTTGTATATGATATATTACATATTCTCCCTGGAGTCATCTCTGAGATAAATCTTGGGGAACCCGTAATTGGTACATTAAAATAAATACTTAAAAACCCAGAGCAGATAAGTTGAGAAGTGAAAGCCTTGTGAATTGTGGGTGGTAACTCTAAAAGTCACCTTCCCCAGCCTTCCTACACATTGCCTCTCTGCTTGCATTTGAGAGACAATGTGAAGTGTAGCTTTCTGGAATAACTCAAGTTAGATATAAATAGAGTCATTGGAAAGATATTCCCTGGTGCCTTTTGATTGCTTGAACTTCAGAGGATAACAGTACTAGTCAACCAGTAATCTGTAAATACACATTTTTTTTTGAACTTTCATACTTAACTGTGAGAGCCCGAGTTCGCCAATGCAAACACTCTTCAAGAAAACATAGGACCATGATCAGAGAGGGTGAAATTTGCATACTTTTGCACCTTACATAATGCACTTGTCCTTAAGTTTATAAGTGTTGGCTGCATGGAAACATTTTGCTTTCTGGATCTCAAAGTGATGCTGAGATAATCATGAGTAAACGTAGTAATGGAATGAACGACGGCATGGTCTACTCATGTGTAGGCTTTTCTCTTCGGGCTGCCAACTCACTCCCAAATCATGACATGGAAAATTGTTATTAATTATTAACACTCAGCCTTAGCTTAGGCTTGTTTCTAGCTAGCTCTTTTTTTCAACTTAGAATTACCCATATCTATTAGTCTATGTACTGCCCGTTCTGCTTCCCTGCCTCCCCTTGTCTAGCTGGCTCCTCCAGCTGTCTGTGTGGCTCCATTTTCTTTCTACCCACCAGACCCGACTATCCTTCCTCTGCATAGCTGTTGACCTTTCAGCTTTTTCCAGGGGAGGGGAGAGTAAATATTTGGATGACAATGCATAAGGCAGTGCAGCTCTGACATTGGTTTGTCCTTTACAACCCGCAGGCTTCCAGGCTGCATTTCTCAATATGAAATGCATCCTGATTTTATTCTCTATCTTCCCATGTCACACGCCTGTGTGCAAACTGGACAAGGGGACTCGCGCCCTTTCCCAGCACCCATTTAATTCCCTTGGTGTTTATTTTCAACTTTTTTTTTATTGCAGAGACTGTTTTACACAGTTAAGCACTTTTAAAGAGCTTGTCTGCCTTCCCAGATAGTTCCTGTAGGTCATTTGATGATCATGAACTTCTGAGCAGTTAAGAATGAGCTTGCTGAGTGCTTGTCAGTATATTTTGTTCCTTTAGAAATAGAAAAAAAAAATCCATGCAACTGTTTTGAAGGTATGCCATGAGATCAAATTAAAAGCTAATAATTTTACAGTATTTATGAACATAATTACTTATTATAAGTTGATTGACATGTGGGCCATTTTCCAATTACAGTAATAAAGCTCATGGAATACATTAATAGGCTTGTCAGTCAACTCAAGAACTAAATAAATGCCATAAAATGTTAATCCTACTTAAGTTACATTTCTTCTCAATGAGCAAAAATAAATGGATAGTCATAGACACTCAGGCTTATCTGGATAATTTTGAAGGATATGCCCTTTGCCAAATGACTTATCTATCCTTCATCCACCAAGATAAAGAAACTGAGCAACTGAGGCAAGAATGCATGTGCTACACACCTGTCAACAAACCTCATTTTCATTGTGTAGCCTTCTACTTAGGAGATCTAGATTTAAAACATTATTTTAGAAGGTAGACTAAAAAAAAAATAGAGGTTCTTATGAACACAGAAACGACATGGAGAATTTATTGCTGCTGTTGCTGCCTTTAAATTATGTATATGAACAAATAGAACAATAGAGGAACGAGCACATATTAGCCCCACATTGAGGGCCAATTTGTAGAAAGCTGCTTGTTTGTTTCCTGACTGCCCAGACTCCCAAAATAACCACAAAGAAACTATATTAATTAAATCACTGCTTGGCTCATTAGCTATAGCTTATTATTGGCTAATTCTTACATCTAAATTTAACCCATTTCTAGTCATCTGACTATCGCCATGTGGCTGTGGCTTACCAGGTAAAGTTCTGGTGTCTGTCTCCAGTGGGACTACATGGATTCTTTCTGACTCTGCCTCCTTTCTTCTAGCATTTAGTTTAGTTTTTCCCATTTAACTCTACTCTTTTGCCCTATCTCAGGCCCCAAACAGCTTCTTTATTAACCAATGGTATTCACAGCATACAGAGCACAGAGGTAAAACTCAACACATCTGAGTTCTATTTCCAAATTTCCCTTAAAAAGTGGATGATTTAATAACTAATAGTATTCTGACTAGAAAAACTATTCAGGCCACTTGAGTTAAACTCATACACCCATGAAATTCAAAGAATGTGATGTCATAGTTGATATTAATATAGAAAATTAGCAAATGCGGTCAATAGAAGGTTAATTTCTCGTTGATCATATACAATATAGTGTGGATAAATTGAAATCTCTAGTCATGTGAATTTTTTTTGACCATGTGAAGCAATGCCAACTAAGAATAAAAACACAAAGGAATGAAAGTGTAGTTTCAAGTCACAAATCCCAGTGATGATTCTGGATGACGGGAAATGGCACACAAATATATTCCATGTTAAATACTCATTTATGGAATTTGATCTTCCAGTGTGGGCCCGGTACCTAATTCCTTTCCTCCTTGTGGCAGCACATCTGAAAGGGCACCTTCTATTGGCTCAAGATGTCAGAGGCATCAGACCACCGTGGTGGGAAGTTTGTGATACATTAAGGCAAAGGTGTCCTCAATCCCTCTGGCCCCTGCATCATTTCTTCTCCCTCTTCTGCTGGGTTCCCTGAGCTTTAAGAGGAGGGACTCAGGGGAGATCTCCAATTTGGGCTCTTTCTCCACCTAATGTTTGGCTGTGGGTCTCTGTATCTGCTTCTGTCAGCTGCAGATGGTAGCCTCTTTGATGACAATTGTGTAAGTCACCAACCTATGAGTATACCGGAATATCATTAGGAATCGTTTCCTTGACATGTTTTGTTTGGGGGGGGAGGGGCGGTTCTTTCTTTCTTTGTTTTGGTTCGTTGGTTGGTTGGCTTTTGTCAACCGTGTTTGGTTCTTTCCTAGGTGTCTGGGCTATCCAGCCTCAGATTCCTGGCCATCCAGGCATTTTCAGATGTGTGCTCCCTCTATATGACAAGGGCCTCAAATTGGAGGAGTCATTGGTTGATTACTCCCTTGAAATCTGCACCACCATTATCCCAGGACATCTTACAGTTCAAAGAGATTACAGGTCAAAGGTTTTGTGCCTGGGTTGGTGTCCCAGTCCCACACCTGGAAGCCTTGTCTACCTACAAAGAATAGCTGGTTCAGGCTCCAGATCCTCCATTACTAGGAGTCATCTCAGAGAAGTGAACCTCAGTTGAGAAAATGCCTCCAGAAAATCAGGATGTAAGTCAGCAAGCCTCTAGAACATTTTCATAATTAGTGATTGATGGGGGAGGGTACAGCCCATTGTGTTGGTGACATTCCTGGGCTGGTGGTTCTGGATCTATAGGAAATCATCAGGCTGAGCAAGGCATGAGAACAAGCCAGCAAGCAGCACTCCTTTTGGGCCTCTTTGTCAGTGCCTGTCTCCAGGTTCCTACCCTTGTTAGAGTTCCTGCCATGATTTCCTCCAAAGATGGGTTATGGTGTGTAACTCTAAGGAAAACAAATTCATTCCTCCCCAGCTTGCTTTGGGTCGTGTCGTTTCACCACATGAAATAGTAACTCTAATTTAAGACAGAGTCCAACATCTTCTGTGATGCTTGAGGAAAATTTTTAGTTGTAAATCCTTATGAAAATAAAAATGTAATTGTATGCTTGTCACAAAATTGATATTTACATTTTATAAGGGATGAGTGAGAGAAGAAGAAAAAAAATAGTACAAGCTAGATTTGAATCGTCCAGCATCTGGGGTACATGGTGTGATAATACGAGACCCAGTGGTTACAGAGAGCCCTTGCTCTATGTTGTCATTTGAGGAGACTATGTGGCTTCTGTACTGTCTACGCACTTTGGAAGGACTTTGGTTTCCAGTGTCCCTAACTCCCTGAAGTTGCCTTGGCCACCCACGATTCACCTTGCGGTTATATGCATAACTATCTTAAAGGCTGCCTACGTGGACACAAAACCTGCCATCCTTAGATCAGGCTCCTAGGTCTTGCTTTGAAATCTGTGGAAAAGCCTCTGTGACCCCACAGCTCTGACATGTTTTATGTCTGCAAAGTCGACTTCATGAAGATAATGTCAAGAACTGTTTGCCAATGTGACATCTTCTTACTGCAGCTTGTATGAAGGCTGTGTCAGTTTCTGAATACCTGAGTATAGGACCCAGAACAATCATGTAAAGGCAGTCGCTTGTCAAGAAAGGCCCTCCAGGCAGTCTGTGCTGCACAGGGAAAGTCTTCCACATGTACTGACAACTCTGCACTCTGCAGCCTGCATTAGATGGGGTCTGCTGAGGTCCCAAGTGCACCTTAGTCATCTCTGATGTACTCCCATGAGAAGGACATGGATCCTCTTCTGTTGAACTAATTTCTTTGTCAACCATCATCTTGTGTCCACAGATTCCAACCACCCATTTTCTGGGCACACTGCTTGTCATTTACTTTATCTCTGCTTTTTAAACTTAATTATCACCAGAGACATGTCTGAAAGTGAAGAGCAGTCACTACACCAAGTCCCAAATTCTATTCAAATTCATGTTTTCTTGAGTTCTATATTTAAATTCAATATAATTAAAAATTTTAAAAACACCTAAGACATGGAAAAAATATATGGTTTCTGATCTTCATTTTAATACAGTCTTATTGTTTAATTCTCTAAGATTTTTATGCTGACCAAAGCCCCAATCAGAAAAAACATTAACTTTTTAAATTTTGAAACTGTGAGTGGGGTGTCCACAGAGGTAAGAAGTATTAGATCCCATGGAACTGGAGGTACAGGTGCCCCCACGTGTGCTGGGAATCATACTTAAGTCCTCTGCAAGATCAGGGTATGCCTTAACCGCTGGGCTGTCTCTCTGTCCTCTGTTAGCACAAACCTTTACTGGTCAAGGTACTGTCAGAATTTTTTGTTCTGAGTCTCCTAAAATTTCGTGTTACCCCTCCTTACAATATTCTAGGTCTTATCTAGCCTGTTTTTTTTTTTTAATCCTCTCATAAAGCACTATACAGCTTCTGAAACAGCAATGAACCAAGTCCTGGAGCCAATTTTTCACATTAGTGACTCATCTCTGTGGCCAAAGAGAAACACGTGGGGGGATCACTTAGATTTTCCTTTTCAAAGTTCATGGGTCTTTCACTGTGAGATGTCTTGGTAGAAAAAAAAAAAAAAACATTCCCATCATGGAATTCAAGGAACAGAGGACAGGGATTGAAAGATGCCTTCCACTAGGACACATCCAATGACTCTTATCCACCAAATAGGTCTCGTCATCCCTCAAGAATTTCATAACGCTATAAATCATCGATGGTTTGAACCATCCACTACATCAGAGCCCTCACGATCTAATCATCTCTAAACAATGCCTTCACAGCCACAACCAGACAGGGGCTTCACTAAGCACCTGGGTTCTTGTCAATCCGATCAAACTGTCCCAAAATATTAACAATCTCTTAACTCTTTCCGGAGGATATATTCTAGGTGCCTTCGTGAAAACACGTAAATCTTAGTTAGAATGGCATAAGGCTCTTGTCATGGGCATCTCCGGGTTCTTGGAATACAGGCAGCAAACAGCATGGGGGGAAGGGGGGCCACTTTTTTTGACTTTTTTTTAAATTTTTTTATTGAGAATAAGAAAAAAAAGTTTCCGCCTCCTCCCAGCCTCCCATTTCTCTCCCCCTTCCCCCACTCCTCTCTCCCTCCCTCTCCAATCCAAAGAGCAGTCATGGTTCCCTGCCCTGTGGAAAGTCCAAGGTCCTCCCCCCTCCGTCCATGTCTAGGAAGGTGAACATCCAAACTGGCTAGGCTCCCACCAAGCCGGAACATGAAGTAGGATCAAAACCCCTTGCCATTGACCTTGGCTTCTCATCAGTCCTCATTGTTCGCCATGATCAGAGAGTCCGGTTTTATCCCATGCTTTTTCAGTCACAGTCCAGCTGGCCTTGGTGAGCTCCCAATAGATCAGCCCCACTGTCTCAGTGGTCCTGACATCCTTGCTCGTGTTCTCCCTCCATCTGCTTCTCATTGGGACCTTGGGAGCTCAGTCCAGTGCTCCAGTATGGGTCTCTGTCTCTATCTCCATCCATCACCAGATGAAAGTTCTATGGTGATATGAAAGATATTCGTCAGTAATGCTATAGGATAGGGTCATTTCAGGTTCCCTATCCTCAGCTTCCCAAGGGACTAACTGGGGACATCGCCTTGGGCTCCTGGGAGCCACTCTAGGTTCAAGTCTCTTGCCAACACTAAGGTGGCTCTTTTAACTAAGATATGTGCCTCCCTGCTACCCTATCCAACCTTCCTTTATCCCAATCTTCCTGTTTCCCCAAGATCCCCCAATCCTCCCCTTCTTACTTTTCTAAGGGGAGACAGGAAGGGGGGCCACTTTTGAGGATCATTTCCAATTCAGACTCATCAGGGCCTGCTTAGAGGGCCCAGGAGTCAATTCATGGATTTAAGGCAGTGAGCACAAGACATTTTTCCTGAGCATACTGTGAGATAAGTATCCTGGCCGTGTCAGGCTGAGTGCCTTCTGAAGCAGCTGGCGAGTGTCCAGGGCACAGAGCAGCTCTACTCCCTGTCTCTGCAGCTCTGTCTGTGTCTTCATTTTTGTCACAGTGGTCAAGTGCAAGGGTCTTCCCCCCATTCGAATCCACGGCTCTCCCTTCTTTCAGAGAGTTCTACACCGGGATCCAAAACTATAACAATCGTGAGGTTTGTGCCTGGCTGAGACAATGTTTGGCAAATGCATTTGGAAAGATAGAAAATTCAAATACCATGCATTATTAACACTTTTATTATGGAAGGGATTTTAAGTGGCTTATAAAGAAGTATTTATTCTTCCAGAACAAACAGAAGAAATGGGAGCCAAGATAAAGAAAGTGAGCATGCGACATAGTCAGAGGTGCGCCTACATAGTAAAATATCTGCGATATATATATGTACATATATATGCATTATGAATATATATGTGTGTGTATATATTAGAGTGTTATAAAATATTTAGCCCTGAAATTTTTAGCAGTCAGTACAGGGAGGAAAACAAGATCAACTGTTCATTTCATGGTCCATAAGGTTAAACACTTTCTTGGTGTCCTGATCCTGTTATTCAGAGAGAAAGAAGCTTCTCGGAGACTCTTCCAGACTCTCATGAAGTCAGGACCATCTCAGCAGTAAGGAAAGCAGGATGCAGTGTCAGCCCCTGGGTCATTCATTGCAGGGAAGTGAAAAATTAAATAAGTAAAATTCAATAAGATACCATTTTAATAACACAGAGATATCTTTTGGTTATTGTCTTAACCTGGAAATAAATCTTAGAACTTAATGTTCTCCGGGTGACCTTCCATCAGCTCATTTATCTTGGTGATTCTTTCATGTATCAAGTGCCGGTGTCTTAAAACTCTCCTTAACCACTGAGCTTCAGAAAAGCACTATTAGCGTGGACATGGATGTAAACCCATGGTGTTTAAAGACGAGTTTTTCTTAACTTGGTGCTAATGACATTTTTGTGAATGAAAAAAGCTTGGCTGTGCACAGCAGGGCCAGTGACAGAACACGTGGGTTAGGGAGGCACCTAAAGAGCAACCCAGTGCCATGGCCTGCCTTCCCAAAAGGTTCAATTGGGAAGAAAATCCTAGCACTGAAACCACAGGTGTAGACACTGGGTGCATCAGGTCATGGCAGCCTGTCCTCTGTAGCAGCCAACACCTCAAACTTTTCTACAAGTAACAAGAAGAAACAGAGAAACCTTATCAGCACGAGGAAAGCATACTAGAGACCCCATGTTCATGGATGGCACTTACATGACCCCACATTGAAGTTTAGTTTATATACATGGGGAAAGAATATTCATGCCCAGGAGCCCAGGTTAGATATGACTTGAAACACAAAGAAATGGGCAAATATTCCTAAGACAAGACAGTATTTTCAGTGCAAAAGCAAACAGTCAAATAGCTAAAGGTTAAAAATATCAGTTGTTTCATAAATTTGCTGAATGTTATCTGTTTAGCCCTAGATCCTTTACCTTAAGGCATTATAATCTCATGGCTTGCCAAAAAAGCTGACAAAGTTACACAGTAGGCTCCTAGACACAAGGCAAAGCTTAACACTGGGAAAACATCTGCCTTGGCACTCTGGTATTTGTACACAGTTTTCTCTGTATACAACTGTATATAACTGTTGGTGATGGTCTGTGAATTCCCTTTGCCCATAATGAGATCACATCCTCATCTTTACAGCTTAGATAAAAAGGTAAAATAGTAGAGTAAAATATGATGGCTTCCCCACCTCCATTCTGAGGTACTTCGACTACTATGAAATATCTAATATTTGAAATATCTGGGACTTTGTTGTTGGGGTCATGTCGGATACCAATACTGTTCAGAAATGATGCCTGACTTACGAATCTTTGGGTAGTGTCTTTTCGGTCCTTTTGTGAACTCTACTTCAGCTAAGCTATCACTAAAACGCTCCCAGTTAGCTCAGGTCTATCATCTGCACTTAGAAAGAGCTCGTGTTCTTAGGCAATGTCCTTTTGCATAACTACTAAAATGTAAAACACATTGGTTGGCATTTATGGCTTTCCCTTTCACACAGCCCACCCTATCAGACTAGCTATGCTTGTAAGGCAGGTTGCCCAGATCCGCTTCCAAGAAACACTCTTCCGTCTATTCAAATGCACCTACGTAACTGAAGTTGGTTGAACTAGAACAACTCACAAAAAAAAAAAAAAAAGTTAATGGAGGTATTTTTAGTAAAATCCTTATTTAAACATTGGTTTTATCCACAAGATAAATTTTCTTCTAAGTATTATTTCTTTTATATTTTTGAAAGTAGGATTACTAAGCATTAGTTTTCTACAATTGAGGTAAAAGGACAAAATTGAAAGAGGATTTATATCAATAGCTGATATTTTTCTTTTGCAAAAAATACTTCTGTAAGTGCCATTTTTCCCCATTCAAAAATTAGTTTGTAAAAATTTAAATACTAACAAAAACTATATTAGAAAACTTTTGCTAAAAATCTATAATGTACTAATCACCATATATCAGTGACTCTCAACCTTCCTAATGCTGTGACCCTTTAGTATGCACAGTTCCTCATTTTGCCGTAACCCCCGGGCATAAAAATCATTTCTGTCGCTAGTTCATGACTGTAATGCTGCTACTGTTATGAATTGTAACTAGTCACGAGTATTTTTGGAGGTAGATGTTTGCCAAAGGGGTTGTTACTTACAGGTTGTAACCACTGCTATACACAACGTGCACATGTGTTGGTGTGATTTCTTATAAGTTTAGCTTTGGCAGCCCATCGCGAGTTATGTAGCTGAAGGTCAGAGAAAACCTTGCAGACTTTAAAAGGATTCTGATTGTGGAATGATCAAATCTTAATTCTAGAACAAATCTCATAATGACTTTAGGGTTTGAAACAGCTCTTACCTTTGTTGCATCACATGAGTTCACCACAGTGTTTGTTCTGAGCACAAAAAAAAAAAAGCAGCTCAGACTACTACACTGTACTTCAGAAAGTAAGTGCGAAATTAGTGTATCTGTGGATTGAACTTTGTTAGAATATTTGATTATGAAAAAGTGCTGTTAGTGTTGCCTGCTTAAGCTTCATAAACAACCATTTAATAGATGACTATTAGCTTGCAATCTGGATAGAATCTCCAGCAACTTCTGAAATTAGATAAGTATAGTGTTGCCATTTTATACTACATATTTATGTGAAGAGGATAACATGTTCAGAGTCAAAATATTGGTCAGCTCTGACAAAAGGTGAAGATACTTACATCCTGGCATATAAAATATTCAGTTGAAATTTAATTCTTCATGCAAAACTAAGAAACACATCTACCTCATTAGTATATGATGTTTCATCCTTAAAACTGATGAAATTATAGTCATACTAATAAGTCTTTTTAAAGTGATTTTTTTAATTTGTTGTCAGTAATGTTTAAAAATATACCTACTTTATAAACCTCTCTATCCAGAGCTGTCGGAAAGTTCGCCAGGTGGTATAAAGAGTGCAGGAAACTTTGTTACAAATGTTCATGCTCATTGGACAGCAAGAGACATTGGAGTGAAGCTATCCAAATTGTATGGATAGATAACACACAGTGCAGCTCCCATATGATGTTTTATAGAAGGAAGTGGAGATAATGCAAAATATGTGAAAGTAATTCCTTTGCTGTGGACAGTTTTTGCCCTGCCAAGTCCTATAGCCGTTCAGCCCCAAAGAAATACACAGAGGCCTATATTAATTATAAACTGTTTGTCCTATTGCTCAGGCTTATTATTTACTAGCTCTTACAACTTGAATTAACCCATAGTTATTGTTTTTGTTTAGCCATGTGGCTTGGTACCTTTCCTCAGTACAGTATTCTCATCTTGCTTCCTCTTCATCTGGCTGGTGACTCCATCTCTGCCTTTCCTCTTTCCAGAATTCCCTTAGTCTGGTTGCCCTCCTATACTTCCTGCCTGGCTACTGGCCAGTCGGTGTTTTATTAAACCAATATGAGTGACAAATCTTTACAGAGCTTTCTCAACATCACTTTGCTAACTAGGAACCGCCCCAATAAGGAAGGTCACACTTCAATGCCTTGGCACCTTTATGAGCTCGATAATAGACTGTGGAAGTGGCAGAGGCAGAGGCCAGTGGGTTTTATCATTTGTAATTAGGGCTGATCAGAAGTTCTGCCTGTGTCTTTCATCTCTAAGTTTTCAGTCACTCCGCTAGAATGAAGTGACAGTATCTGGGAATGGGTGTGCAGAGAGAGGGATTCTGATGCAGCCTTCATTCATCTAGAGACCAAGGAAAACGGTGCTGCCATTTCTGATAACATATACTTCAGAGTAGCATTTGAATATATTTTAAAGTAGTTAGACGTGGAATGGAGAGAAAACCAAGGAATTAAAAGCCCTTATTGCTCTATAGAAAACATAGTTCCCAACACCCAGGTGGTGGTTCATACTGTCTTTAACTCCTGTCCCAGGGGATCCCATGCTGCTTCTGCCCTCCATGGGCATTGGATGGACAGGGAGTATAGACATTCATGCAGGCACACACTTATATAAACAAAATAAAATGAATATCAAATAAAATTTTTAGTGAATTTTAGATTAAACATTCAAGAAATTTTTGGCCATTAAAACCTTTTAATGGCAAGTGGATATTTATGACAATTTTTAAGACTCATGGCTTAGAAAGTTTCTTATGCTTAGAACATGGCTTCACATGTGTATGTCTTCTGTGTATGTGTGTCTGTGTATATGTCTGTATGTATACATTCTTGTGTGTGTATTTTCTTATGTATGTCTGTATATATGTTTGTGTGTGCACATGCATGCATGTATGTGTGTGTTTGTATATATGTCTCTGTGTGTGCATGCATGCATGTGATGTCTCTGTGTGTGCTTGCATGCATGTGTGTCTATGTATATGTCTGTGTGTGTACATGCATGTGTGCATGAATGTGTGTGTCTATCTGTGTATATGTCTGTGTGCATGCATGCATGTGTGATGTCTCTGTGTGTGTTAACACTGATTGTGGTTTGCATTTCTATTCTACAATGGTTATTTTTTCACTCATTTTATAATATCTTATTTTTTCCTAAAAAGGAGAAAAATAACCATGTTATACTTGTCAAATCCTAATGCAAAGTGCACTACTGCTATGAAAATTTCTGCATAAATAAAACATTACCAAACATTACCTGCCCTTATTTCAAGAAACTCTGCAAATAAAACCAAAGTCAGTAGAATAAATTACCTTCTCCTAGGATCATTGTAACATGATTTCATCTCTAAAATACTATCTGTCTTTCTTTCTCAATTCATATGTGTAATTAAGTTGTTACTAGAGGCGATTAGGATCTTGCCATTTTCTTTAGTTAAATCTTTAATGCCAGGCCTCCTATAACCTTTATTTGGGGGGGGGGGGAATAAAATACATGAGAGGAGAAAACTGTTAATTATATATAATGTGTCTTTGTGGGTTGTGACAAATAAGAATTTACTGGGTGCAGTTTTAAAAAGAAGATGTGCAGAAATGTCTACTGTCAGTTTACTTTGGAGAGTCAGGGTGACCTCTGCCTCGGGGTCTGCAGCCACATTCATGTCCCCTCTTATCCCTCAGTGTCTTCTGAATAGTGATATGGACAGAGCAGTGGGAAGTCTCAGGGAAGGTGGGGCTGTGCCAGCACCCAGCTGCCAGCTCTCCCACCCAGTGCATCCCAGGCCCTCTGTGGTCATGAACTAATCTGAAGAGTGTGAGACCTGTGCCTCCTGTCTTTGTGTTCTTAGCAGACATTTCAAATGTTGCATTGGCATGCAGCTCCAAAACGCCCTGCTCTGTCATTGTCTCAACTGTTGGGTAGGAACCAGGGTTCTGAGCCTTTGTAACTCACAAACATGTAGGATAGGACCTGAGAAATGAGAATTCAGCCACATTTGTTGATTGGGCACAGGTACATTTTTTTTCTTCCCTGGATGGCATTGTGCCAGCCCATTGCTTAAGCTGACTTAATGTAGAGATTCTATCTTTAAGGCATTAGTACCAGGAATGCTGACATAACAAGAAAAATTTAAATTCAAGGGATTATCCTTGCATTTATGACTCGACTTGCTTATTTTCACTCCGGGTCCTGCATCTTTATCCCCTGCTAATCCTTAGCTATTCACAAATACAGACTGGTGATTGCACATTGAAGTAAAAAAAAATAATAAATGAGATACCAGCATTTGACAAAATGTCTTAGCAATGCTGTTTTCTTTGGGTGGAAAAAGAAATGCTTTACATAAAACAGAGTTAGTTTGAAAGGTCATAGCCAAGGGCCTTAGAACCAAACACAAGAAGAGATTTACATTGGAAAGGCGCCAAAGACACACAATTAAAATTTCTCTCAGTTCTACTCATTATTGCAGTTTTCGCTTAAGCACAAGGATGGAGGAATGCATTAAAAAACCGGGGACAGGATGCTGAAGACAAAAGGGACAGAATCCCAAGTCATTTGTCACCACAGAAATCCATTTGTCAAATTTGCTCTGTGGCCTGTGTCTGCTCTACTTAGCAGTCTTCAAAAGAAGCACAGCCCACTGCTATGGTTTAAATGAACAGGGTCCCCATGAATTCACGTACTGGGCATTCAGTCCCCAGCTGCTGCTGCTGCTGCTGCTGCTGCTGTGTGAAGGGTGTAGAATTTTAAGGCCTGGAGCCTCACTGGAAGAAGGGCCGTGAAGTTCATCACCAGGCCCCACTTCCGGTTCATTCTGTGATTACCTGCTCCCTGCTTTTGCCAAGAAGTACCCCAGAAAATGTTTTAATTTAGTAAGCACCCATGCCACACCTCTTCATCTGGCTATCTGACAAACACAAATAACATTGTGTGAGGCAACAGGCCTGCCAACCTCCTGCCTGGAAGCACCTGTCTCTCCGAGGTGTAAACATAAGCCAGTGCTCGGGTTTGCAGTGGAAATGTCGGGAAGAGCTGGACATTAAGACGTTTCTAGCAGCTTCCCATTCACCAAACACATTCAGAGAACATTATGAGTTTCTTTTGTCCAGAGAGAGAGAGAGAGAGAACCTTGTGCAAGCAAGCCCTTTCCCCTTTCTCTGTGAATCAGGATGCCATTGTTATTGCCCCCATTGATTCCTAGGGATTTCCATTTACCAGGATAGACAATAAAGTTAAACTAAAATATTAGTAAAATTAATTACTCTCTTTTCTCCTGGGGAAATTCTATGTAAGCGGGGGATGTAATAAATTCATACTAATGTTAAGGTTTTGAGCTAGACTAATTGGAAATAATTCCATATTTTGAACCCTAATTATTACTCTAAAATTAGAGAAAGCTATTGTTCACTGACCTCCATCTACTTCTTGGACCCACCCGCGCTCTTCTCTTGCTCTGTGTTTCTACTAAGAGTAGACCCCAGCTTACAATTTTTTTCTGGGTTTGGGGAAGTCTCACCCAGAAGAGGAGACAGGCAGGCAGGAAGAAGTAAACTCTGAGGCCGGTTCTTGCCTCCTCCCTGAGAAACAGGGCTCCTGCATGACTGTGCTGAGCCCCAGCTCTGGCTGGACAGTCCATCCTGCCTCAGGCACAACTCATGCTGGACTAAGGATGGAGACCTGGGCAGACCTACCCTATGGACTCTGGGTTGCTTATGTTCAGGAATGTCAACTGTTCCTGTCAGCAAACCCAAGCTGTCCTTCCCTCCTGCATGTTCTTTGGGGGTTTTCTTCCCTTGAAAAACAGCTCCCTTTTAATTAATACTTGGGTTGTTTCTATTTGGATAAATGACTTCTGGTTGGTAGTGATTGAGGGTTTCAGTATCTCCTTCCCATCACCGTTTTCAACAGTCGTGTTACTAAACCTTCTATATAGGCATCTCTTCTATGTAAAGATAATTTATTTTTCACATTCAAGAAAAGTATATATTGTTCCTAGGTCTAATAAGAAAACCTAAAAACAAATCTTAAAATTAACTACACATATGTTGAGAACTCAGATTTACCAAACTAATTATCAGAAATTAAGATAAATGTAGGAGGAAAGTTAAAAGTATGCATAATTATTAAATGTTGGCATTTATGTGAGCCTTGGGCTTCTGTTTATTACCTTTCTGGGTGTAATTATCATTAGCATTTCAGTCGCTTCTTTAATGAATATTTGAGCTACAAATACAATGTGGTATGAATAGAAATAGAAGTCTTCCATTATATGCCCTGCCTGCAACTTCAGGAAAAATCCCCCAAGAGGCCAACACAGTGTGACTCTAAGTCTGTTATCTACCTGGAAACTGGGGCTGACCAGAAATATTCTGGCCCATGATTTTTAAAGCCGCACCTGTGCCTTCTGGGTAAAACATTGAAGAGAAACTGGGGACTTTTCTCTGGCAAAGAGACTAACTGAATTTGGGCAGGAGCTCCTTCACCACAGCACATTCTCTGGATGTTTTCCCATGCTGGGTGTTGCTGCAGGTGTTGAAACACAACATACAGATTGAATATTTTTTTTCAAGGAGCTTAAGCCCAAGCATGATTCCTAGAGCTGGAGATCAGTGAACGAATGGATGTGAAGAGGATTAGGTGGTGTAACGGCAGGACAGACACAAGCAGTAGGACCACATTTGATGCAGGGTCTTCATGATGGTTAGTTTAATTGCCAGTATCAAACAACCCGAAAATTCCTGGAAGGAGAGTCTCCAAGAAGACGGTGTAGATCTGATAAGCCTGCCTGTGGACCTACGTAAGGGAATTGTCTTAACTCTCTTTACCAGTGCGAGAACACTTGGATAGAACACAGGCCTCAGCAGCATCCCTTGGACTCTATGAATAGAAGCCATCAGTGTAGTAGACCTTTCTATATCCATTTCTCTCTGCTCTTCACTGTAACTGAATACTTCAAGACCATACCACTGTGACCCCTGCCCTCCCCTCATTCTGATGGGTTGTAACCTGGAATCATAATAGGAATAAACTCCTGTTCCTCCTGCATTCCTTTGGTCGAGGTCTCTCATCTTGGCATCACCACCAATGTTTGCGGTCAGATAATTGGTGGAGAGAGAAATTTAATTATAATAAATGAAAGTCTAGGCTCTTCTTGGAAGTCACTCCTAGAGATAATAAATGATACAAAGCTGAATGGGCAATGACTTTAATATCCTGAAGGTGCCAAGGAACCATTGAAAGTGTGACATCACACTGACAGAGGGGATGAGGGCTTGGGGACAACTGGGGACAATGAAGGTTCTTCAGCCGTGGGGAACAACCACGCTAGGGGTGTGGATACAAGATCACCACAAGAGGAATGCTCAGACACGTAGCTCCAGGACATCATGATGCTGGTGAGGGTCTGAGAGACATGGATGAGGGAGACAATATAAACCTGAGATTGTAAACAACTTTTTCAAACCCAAATAGAGGTTTCTTGATTGCTGCTGTATCTCTTATTGCAGATAATGAGAAAAAAATTTTACTACAAAAAAGCTCCATATTCTTCCAAATAAGGAAATCTAACTTGAAACTAATAGATTCTTTAGCCAAAAAGTGTTAAAGTATAAGTAAATTGCAGTGGTTTTTTTTTGATAGTTTCTTTCTCCATAACTAAGTGGCTATGGTTTTATTGGTGATGATGATGATGATGATGATGATGGAGATGCTTTCTAAGCTTCCAGCAATAAATTCAATTTATATCTTCTATGCTAAGAAGGAGGAAAAGAATATGGGCCCAGAGAGAACTTGGTAACAGCGAACAACTTATCAAGGAGACACAGCATTAGGTGTATACAGAGCTAGCTCGACAAGGGAGATCACTACCTGCCTCAGCTCTCTGATAAAGAGGGAACTTTGGGCTAAAGGGGATTCCGTGTGTATCTTTTTCACATGAGCCTAGAATAGGAGCAGTGTGTCAATTGTTTTGATGTGGGTAGAATAAGTGCATGCTCGAAATTCCTGAGGAAAGGGTCCCAGTTGGCCAACCACTCGCACAGTAGTATGAGAATTAGTATACAGACCTTGGAAGTGGGGGAACAGGTGTAGGGCAGAGAGGTGTAACTTCTGAATGAGAACGTGGGGTAATGAACTGGGATGTTGGTCAACAGGTACAGAAACATGCTGACTGCCAAGTCTGCCGAGCCGAGCTCCATCCCAGGCCCCACGTGGTAGGAGAGAATTGAGTACTGCAAACAGTGATCTGGCTTTCACATGTGTGTCCTGCTATGGCATGCATGTGTCTGCATACAAACAGTAGATGAATAAATACATATAAAACTTTTTTTTAAAAAAAATGAGCTCTAATGTCTCAGTTACACCTAATAATTTTCTGAAATTATGCAAAGTTAATTCATTTTGTCAAACTTGCTGCATCTAGAAAAAATCTTCTGGATTAGGCTGTGTGGGAGTCAGTTACCCTGGCTTACTAGAGATACAGATGCTGTGAATTTTAATCGATCAACTTGACCTTAGCCCTTGTCTGTCATATGGTCCGCACTGAGCAAACAGTAGAATGAAGTGTAGCAACCTTGGCTCTGGATGTTAGTGGACTGGGGTTTGAGTGACCAAGACTGAAATGTCAGGCCAACAGGAAGCAGAAAACTCACCGGATGAAACAGATAGCACTCTGATAGTGTGTAACCAGAAACTCTCTGTGTGTTCTTTCAAAGTGCCATAGAGTCATCCTTGAAGCTTTTGACCTACTGAGATTCCTGGATATAGCTCCCTTGCAAGTCTGTCTAGACAAATGGAAAAAAACCAGAAACAAGTTTGCTCCAAGACTTTTGTTTAACTAATGAAGAGGTCTTGTGGTGCTTGGAACAACTGTCAGCAGGCAGCAGACTTCCAGGGCTCACCTGTTGTCTGGAGCATCGTCTGCTCCACACTCCTAAGAGGGTTTTCCTGGTCTCTAAGGCAGAAAAGGTCCTACTTTTTTAGATTTGGCTAAAGTTTACATGGTATAAGCTCAAGGACTAAATCACTTTGTGCCTGTGATGTACTTTTTTTTTCGGTTTTTTTGAGACTTACACAACAGGAAAGTCTTCCTAAGTATTCAATAGTGCTGCTTGTAAGATGTGTTATGATTTGATTGTTGGGTCTGGATGTAGTTAGTAGATTGCTGTTGATCATAGCGGGACCTGAGGAAGAGGACACCTCCACACTTGTATGGAGAAGATGAAGGGAATGAACTGTAAATTGCCTGAACAGAAAAGTACCTGAACATTAAGTTGGAGCAGTTCCACCAAGAGTGTACCTAAGGCAAGTTTCACGAAGGGTGGAATGGCCCCAGAGTAGCGGTACTTAGTGGCCAGAGTGACATCCGTGTAGGTGTCAAATGATCCTGAGAAGTTTATAGATGAGGAGAGCATGTACAACCTCAGTAGAGTGTGCTCAAGTACATACACAATTAATATAAAAATGTGCACTTACATAGGCTTGATTTTCATGAACTTCGTCATCATGGCAAAAGCATGTGTTTTCCAAACTCACGTGGGTTTTGAGGAGTCCTTATGAACAATGTCAGCCGTTGCTGCTTCTATTAACTGTATGACTTCCTGCAAATGGGTTTCCAGTTAACTTACTTAGAGTCAAAATCTTCAGGTTCCCTTCATTTATATTCAGTGTAGGAGCGAAAAGAAAAGGGATTCATTTAATTAGCAAAATTAGTAACACATCAGCTCAATTTTAATGGTTGGATGTAATCTTTTTATGGTGAGATTAGACCGGGATTGTTATGAAGAAAGGAAAACAGTATATTCCCGCTGTGCTGTTCTCGGGACTGTTCTGCCTTTGTCAATCATCCGTGGACACAGACTGTGACATGGTTTGTCCGGCACAGAAAGAGTTAATTTTCTACTCAGGTTTGGCATTTCAGAATTATGCAGTAGGTTGACCATAAGCACTAGTCCCCAGAGCCAAAAATATCTCACAATCTTCTTATATTGTTGAAATTAGAATGTTATTGTTTCAAATTTAACCATTCTTATGTTAATGGCAGAGGATGATGGTATTGTGATCAACCCTTCAAAAAGAATCACTTGGCACTGAGGGATTAGAGGTCCTGGGACAAGCTGGGAAAATGCTGTCTTGCAAACACTGGGGGGTGCAGATGAAGGCTCCATCTGCCTTCATTTCTGTTTCCTCCAAGGAAATACTTTGTGTTCCTCCGCTCTGCAACCATGCATTAATGACTCAGGAACAATGAGCCTCAGGAATGTCAGCTCCTTTTTGTTGTTGTTACTTTGCGTGTGTATTATCTATTCGTTTCTCTTAGAAGATTAGAAAGCACTGAACAATTAAAAAGAAAACAATTAGAATTTGAGTCAGGATAAGATAATAGAAGGAAGAGTCTAATAGGCCAAGGAAGTCATTGGGCCTTGGATACTTCTTCCATTAATGCAAGAACAGCATGGGATGTCAGACACAGTTATGAGTTTAGAGGTGACAGCATGCAGGATGCCTCTCTTTTGTTTTGGATAGTAAACAGCAGCAGAACATGCAGGAAAGAATCATGGGAATGCACGGATGTAGGTGCCAGTGTGCACAAGCATGTTAGTTACTTTTCTGTTGCTGGAATAATACCCTATGACTCGACGCCCATCACGTCTGGATGGCAGACAGGAAGCAAAGAAGGCACACAGGAATGGCACCACTCCTTTAGACCCTAAAGCCCCTCCTCAGTGACACAACCTCCTGCCAGGCCACCCTTCCTAATCCTCCCCAAACAGCTCCAACAAGACCAAACACTCAACTGTGGGAAACTTATGGGAGACATTCACATGTAAACCAAGATACGAGAGAACTATAAAGCATAAAAGAGTTAAATATGGTCTAATGAAAGGTTAGAGAACATGCTTTAAAATCAAACAGTTAATATATTTTAATGAAAGGTTAGACAAGATTTTAGAAAAAAATGAAAATTATCATAAACTCTATACAGATACAGAGAGATATGCACATAGCATACCTGTTTATTGATCATTAATCTCTCAAACATATCATTGATATGCCTACTTTAGTATCTCCCCATTTGTCTATCATCTAAGCACCATGTCTCTATATATCTTCTATTTATCATGTCATCAATGATGTATCTATGACCAGTCATCTATCTGTCTATAGATCATCGATCTATACTTATCATGAGTAAGGATCCTATTCCCATTTTTCAGATAAGTGTGGAAAAGCTGCACTTTTGCCCAGACAGAGAAATAGGAAGTAGCAGAGAGGAGCCTGGTCTGCGTGTCCTCCTCCTCCCACGCAGCTCATTTCACTGTGCTCCATGGAATTACATGAGAATCAGGTCAGAGTACACAGTTGTTACTATGGCCTTATTTCTGTCTGCTGAAGGATGCAGTATGCAACAGGCAGCACTCAATTCAATGAGACACCTTGAAAATCTGTTTTCTTCTCTCTCCTCTCTTTAAATTAATTATTTAATTTATGTATGTATTTTACATATCAACCACAATGGTTTTCTTCTATTAAGAAAGTCATAAAATAAACTTCTCCCATCAGAGTGAAGTTTAAAGTTAGAAAGCTTAAAGAGAAACTCCTGACCATTATCCAAAGCTCCAGAAAGTCTTCATAAAATCTCTCAACCTACTCTGGAAGCTTAGGACTTTGGTAGATAATCCAAATACAACTTTGGATATAACTTTTAAATGAACTGAATGGTAGACATTGTTGTCAAACTTTATAATTAATTTTGCTACTTAAAATGTCTGGACCTAAATTCCATTCTACCATGGTTAACACCATCATCTTGAGCAAACAAGTAGAATTAGCACCATCAATCAACTCGTTCGTTCTTCTGTAAAATGACAGTAACTTGCTTGACCTTGGACTGTTGGTCCTCCATAAAGATATAAGTACTTGATTGACCCTAGATTACAAAACTGGTTAGAACTGAAAGCCTTTATAAGATATCCCTGCTTGTGAATGTCCTCAGCACTAGAATCGATGTCTGCGAAATATTGAGACCGATGCTGTATTTAAAGAGATGCACCAGAATTTACCATGGTGTCTGGCCTCCAGGGTCTGTTCCGTTACCACAGAATGAATGAGAGCCTCCACTGAGTGTCAGCTGGGAAGCTTTTTGTGTCTGAGTTCACGGGGTTACATGGAATAAAATCAATGATGAAGGAAAGAAATTTTTCAAAACACGATCCTGTTCTCTTCCATCTGTTAAGTTCACTTTCTATCCCCAATTGTGTTGTTCTCTAAGCCCTGATCTCATGATGGACTAGACTGACTCAGTGGCAAACCACTGAACCACCTCTGTACAGAACAACAGTTGATGATCCCTCTCAAGCATGTTTACGATTTCAGATACAATATTTGTTTACAGTTATTAGATCTTTCAAATGCCTCCTTAATATTAATATATTGATTCAGTCTTTATAATGTTTGTGAAGTCTAATTTGTTTTGAAAATCTGGCCAAGGGAGACTTACATTTAGAACTAACAAGATAAATCATGAGAACATTTGTGCAAAGTGGAACAAAATAAATATTTAAAGGACTTTTAAATGCATGCATCCCCCTTTCCAGTTAAAACTGACAGCAGTCACTCTCTTAAACTGCAAGCTCTTGACTATGATGTCAGTTTTGAATATAAAATCGCTCACCTGTTCTAGCTACAGCCATTGTCCTGTCCAACTTCAGAAGAACAGCAATGGGGAAAATACAAAAGAAAGAGAAGAAATTTCTCTTGAGTTCATGTTGTTGGGGGCTGCTCATTCGTTCCCGGCTTCTGAGACCCAAAATAATCACATAGAAACTATATTGTTTGCAGTACTGTTTGGCCAATAGCTTAAGCATATTTCTAGCTGGCTCTTACATCTCAAATTAATCCATTTCTGTTACTCTTTATATCGCCACGTGAATGTGGCTCACTGGGTAAAGTTCTGTCAGGTGTCTGTCTCAGGCAGGGCTACATGACTTCCCTAGACTCTGCCTACTTTCTCCAAGCACTCTTTATTTTTCCCACCTAGCTCAATTCTGCCCTACTACAGGCCAAAGGGGCTTCTTTATTCATTAACCAATAAAGGCAACACATATATGGAAAGACTTCCTATACCAAGTTCAGAAGTGTTTTGTAGTGATTAGCCAGCAACAAAACTACTATCATCCATGAAGCTGAGGAGCATTAAATGCTGGGTATGTGTGCAAAGGTGTTGAAAATGGGACATTGAAGACCCTGGTCAGTTTCTCCACACCCTTCCTATTTCAGGCTCCTGGAAAATTCTCTGAGGGAGAAAAGCAAGCATCTACCCACAGGGGATCATGCTTGCGTGTTGCACAGCACACAGCAGTGCCATTAAAAAATTCTCTGTTATCAGACTACTTCCTCTAGGGCTGTGCCACTAGAGCCTTGAGGCAAAAGTTAATGGTTTCTGAGAGTTCTGCAAGCTGTTTAGAGGGAGCTCCAGTGTCTCTCCAGGTCAGAGTCCTGAACCAGTTATTTTACTGAGAGTTGTATGTTTTTTTTTTTTAACTTGAATTGTACCTGTCACCAAAAATTTCAAACATAATATTCTCTAAAGAAAAAAGATACAATAAATAAATGAGGAGGACCTGGGAGATGACTCCGTATGACAAACACTCTACATACAAGCTTGAGGACCTGAGTGTTAATGCCCAGAACACATGTAAACAGTCGTGTATCAAAGCATTTGTCTGTAATCCCACTCTTCCTATGATCTTCATATCTCTGCTCTTGCATGCATGTGTTCCCCCAAATACCCACATGCACATGTGTGCACATGCACACACACACACACACACATATGTGAATGCACACACACACATCATTAAAAAAAACAGTTGGCTCATTTACCTGCTGAAAAAAATAATAGAAACACAGTCTAAGAAAGTAATGTTTTCTCTAATAACCACAAAAAACACACATGAATTTATGTGGAATAGAGAGAACCATTCATTTATATGATTCCACAGGTAGTTAATAATTGCAATAATTTACAATGCAGTTGCAGGTTTGGAATGGATAGACTTTGGAGGCTAGCACAGTTAACAAGACAAGAAGTTCAGAATGTGGTCATTTCTTGGTCTTCCCCTCTCCAAGGCATTTGGAGGAGTGCATGAAAGTTTTTAAACACTGCCTCGATCCCTTTAACTCCAGGCAGTTCCCGTTACTCTCTGTTTTCTTTTCTGGAATTTCATCTTTCAGTTGTGACACACTTTCTAAACTTGTTTCAGTGTTTTATATTTTGCCATAATTCAGGTTTGTAGCTTGCATTCATTTTTCTGAAGAGTTCACATTATACTGGAGGGCGGGTCACTCTGGAGAAGAGCTGAGGCGGCTTCTGTGGATGACACAGAGGAGTGTTTCTTTAGGGGAGTGCTCCCTGCGGGACCACTTGATAGCTCATTCAAATGCTCTCGGCTTATAATTTTATATAGCTTCCAAATATATCATTTGATGCTCCCAATAACGACCAAATTCAATATTCTTTATCAATCATACTAACATATTGACTCTGATTAAGTAAGGGCCCTGTGCCTTCTAGACTAAGAAGCAAAGAAGCAGAAGCCAGACCTAGACTTTTATAGAAATGCCGGCTTTGGGCCATGTGCTTCATCTGAATTGAAATGTGTGAATGAGTGCCAGGACGAGACTGGTGGCTCCTAAAATTGACAGAAAATCAGCATCTTCATAAATCCACCCAGCCTCCTCCTAAAGGTCCTCACTGACTGCCCCCAAGCATGGGGATGAGGAGGGTGTAAAGAGAAGCTGGTTTAAATAGCCATTTAAATCTAAGCATCCAATGGAGCAGAATGTGAAATAATCACTTCTCTTGATCTCATGCCTCTTAGTAAACTGGAAAGAGTTAATAGGACAGATACTTCCAGTGAGAATGCTTAAAGGAAAAATCCTTAGACAAATTTGATAGTGCTTATTTGACTAGAGAAGGGCTCGTCAACACAGTGGCTTTATGAGGGCGCAGAGTTCCCATGAGCAGCTTAAATCACAGATTTTCTCAGCTGGACATCAAAGTGCGTGAATGATGTAACGATAATAACTGCCATGATTTTCACTTCTACTGATTCCTTTGACGATGGGCCAATGAAAGAACAGAATTACCATGAAACAATTTCCTTAGTTTAAATGATATAGAAACATGAGTAAAATCCCTTACCTAGAATATTATGACATTGGAGTTCTATTTTTTGGTTCATTGACATATCTCATTGAAAATACACCTTAAAATGAAAGAAGTATTTCTGTACATATGCAGAAGAAAGAAACGCTGAGGCGCGTTTTGAGTTGTCCATCAATAAGTGCTTTGCTTGATCCACATGAACACCTTCTCAAACATCTCAAACTAAATGTTTGTTTCGTATCTTTATACTCAGAGCACAGATATGGAAAGCACCTTTCAGTGAATCCAAAAATGCCTTGTTTAAAGGGAAAGTCCTCTCAGTGTCTTGAGAACATTCTCATTCTGTAGAGAACTGAGTTGTCCAGTGCAGTATTCTTTGGCTGCAGTAGAGAGGAACTGACTAAAACTAGAAGAGAAGGAGTTCAAGATGGGAGACTGGGCAGAAGAAACACTAAAATGCATGCAGTCTGCTGTCAGATCTCATTTCTGTGTCCTGTGAAGTGTGGACCTCAGTATAAAAGGTTGCATTCAACTGCATCCTGGTGTCAAATTTTTTTATAAAGTAGAGCTAAAGGATAGGTAGCAAATGCATTGAGCTCCCAATAAATGTGACCATCCACTAGGAGTCATTGCAGTTCCAGGCTAACTGTCAGTCATGGTGTGTACAGCAACTGCTTTGTGATGACTCCGCCCCCTTTAAGGGGCAGATGTTCACAAATCTTCTGGAGAAGATTCCTCGCCTCTCTCTCCACATCCCATATTGGAAGAGAGGGGAGCTAAATCCCCATTGTAGCAGTTGGAAGTTTTAGGAAGATTTCTGCTTCTCTAAGTTCATATCAATTGACAGCAGACTCTGTCCTGTGGCAGCCAGATTATCTTTTATTTAAAGTTGTGCAGATGCTGAATACCACAAAGCAAGCAACTGTGTTTTGAAAGTAAGACTAAAAATATCAAATATTGTTGTCCATTGGGTGGAATTGGCATGTCAGAGTTATTAATAGTGACAGCCTACAGGGTTAGAGTGCATTTTTTGATTAACAATATAAATTAATTTCATTAAACAGTATCTACTGGAGAACCAGTTATTAATAAAAAAAAAAACAAGTTCCATCTCCCTGGTTTTGTATATGTTGATGGATACAATTGCTCCCCTCAGCAAAGCTACAATTGCTTTTGTTCCCTGAGGCACAGCTTCAGAGTGGATTTCATTTTGGCTAGATAAAAGATACACTAAAGGACTGTAATATAATACACAGCAGTGTGATGACACGGAGTGATCGCTGTGCGCTCTCATCCTGTGCAGATAGGAACAGCCAAGTAATAAATCAATTTTTATTAAATGAAAGAATGAGACTCATACAAATTATAAGTGCAAAAAAATCTGCTCTGTGGACTAACTTTAAAGTCAATAAATAATAGCATGCAGATTATATGTATCCCTGACTAATGGAAAGAAAAAAATGCTGTGTATACATAGGCATACAGGAGACAGAGAGAAGACATCGAGAAAGGTGACATAAGTATAAATGTATAGATAGACATAGAGAGAGAGTTGGGAATTAGAATATTATATATGCCAGTATCCTTGGAGATTATATACATGCACATTTTGAGATCTGACTCTACATAACAAAACACACACATATGTGTGTGTATCCATACATATTATGAAATAAATTTGGACACTCCAAAATATATAGCTGATGACTTTTACTACAGGATTAAATCTTCACCCTAGCCACAAGCTTCTAGGGCTTTTTTATGTGAAAGCCTGAAATCACACCCATGCTCCTTGGCTGATTTGAAGATAATAATATCATACATACTAAGTTAGTGAGCTGCCATTAATGTAGAAAACTTTTTGTTGAGTTTGGTGAGTATTTTAGTGTGAAGTACACAGAAATAGTGTCAAAGCTAAAGTCCCCTCTATAGTTTTCAGACAAAAGCATATGAATATTTTCTTTTTTATTAAGCACACTAATGACTTAAGCAGTATTAAAGAGTTGGTTAGACTCCATCGCAGTGGCCTCAGAAGTCAGTCACACTTGTGCTGGTAGACAGGGCTACATAGGCTTGAGTCACAGTGACCTGAAGTAAGATGTGTTTTCTGATCTTGAACAAGTGTCTTCATTTTCATTTAATCTGAAAATCCTTACGCTTAGAACCTGGAGATCACAAATAGATAAACTAAAAATGGAAAATAAGAAGAGGAAATGACAATATTGCAGTAATTCATCATCACAAATACTCCTTATTCTGATAATTTAGCTAATGAGTAAAAAAGATTTTTAAAAAATCACAACGTCTGTGTGGTTAACCCAGAAAATAATAATAACTGTTTTTACTTTAATTTCTATTCGAAAGTATACCTTTTAAAAAATATATTGATTTTATTGAGCTATACATTTTTCTCTGCTCCCCTCCCTTTCTCTCTTCTCCCCTTTCTGCCCTCTCCCATGGTCCCGTGCTCCCTCAAAAGTATACTTTTAAATTAGCGATAACTTCAGTCGGTGGCCATGTTATCTAACAGGTAGATATTTAAAAATAATTTATAAGTCATATGACTTGAATAACTAGCCATAAAAAAAAAGAAAACTTTCAAATTTAATCACAACTGCGGCACTTAGCCTGTGAGCCCTGAATGAAACACAGGGGTTAACTTCAATGCTGAAGTTATTGACTCATTTTTTTTGAATTTCAGTTATGAGTAGTATTTTTACATGATTCCTATCTTACCCTCTCCCTCTCCAATTCCTTCCATTACCCTCCTACTCCATCTCAAATTTATGACTTTTTCTTTATCTAATATTGTCACACATTCCCACACATGTGCACACACACACACTCACATGCACACAGGAACACTCATACACACAGAGAAACAGATGATATTGATATAGGTGAAGATAGTTATAGATACAGCTTGCTGAGTGTATTTAGTGTTACTTGTATGTTTATGTGTTTAGGGCTGACTGCTTAGTATTAGATAACCTTTCAGGGAGCAATAAAGCATTCCTGAAATAAAATTAAAATTTACAGTGTTTGTTTTGAATGTAACTGAAAATGTGTGTAGATACTAAATAGACATGGATTAGTGAGCATAAAATCTTGGTAAATATTTGTCAATGTTTCCACTCATATGCCAGTGGACATAAATAGTCTGGCTATGATGTATGATGGATCAGTCCAGTCCATTATATTGAGGTGATTTAAAATGTAACTTAAGAAACAAACCTTATAGAAAAAGTGTTTCAACTTTGTTGATTTGTCAACATTTTAATGCTAATAAAAATGCATGAGCTAACAGGTGACTTGTATTTAAACAAGCTTCAATTGACATGTGTTCGATGCTTGCCCAACATCAAAGCACACAGTCACAGGCACTGTGGTACTATTTATCATCGAGTAGATGGACGATGGGTGGTGGTGGTAGTGGTCCGTCATCCTCTGGGCCTCTGAACATTGGCCATCCCTTTGCCTGGTTCACATTTCTGAGTCAGTAAGATAAAATAAGGTTTTTCTTGCTTAATTTTTCCTATAAATATAATTATTAAGATAAAAAATATTTTGAAGGAAGACTCATTATTATTGAATTTTCTCTCCATTCTTGTGTGTTATATGCAAGAACCACATATACAATATCTCTATCTCATTTCTAGGGGAAGGAACCTGTGCACAGGCTGTCATCAGAACCCTATTGTCACATTCTGTTTAGCAGGGACTGTGATGTCTTGGTGAGACATCTTGATGATCTTCGGTAATCCAGTCATTTATGCTATAGATTCACTAAGCTACCAATAACCACCCATTTATCACTTACTATTACCCATTGCAGGGTGAGAGCTGTTAATTTAGCATTCTACAGGAAACCCCCAGGAGCCTGCTTATGTGGGATGTGCATTCCAGCAGCAATAGATGTAGGACAAACAGGAAATCAGCTTCTAGCAATCGCCTCAAGATGCTGGAATTTTTTAAGTGGAATAATTCTGCACATATTTAAGACATGTTAAGCCAATAAATGTGCTTCTGTCCTAGCATCTGTATCTGTGGGGGTGGCCTAAATCTTTTCTTTTTTCTGAAAAGTTATTAAAATGTTCAGAGATCCTCATCCTGTAGCGAATTCTGGTACTGTGGTTAGCAGTACCAACAATGTCAAAGATGTTCAGCCTAAGAAATAAGTGCAGAGTTTACTCCTTGTTTTTGGATCATTTTAGTTCTACCTACTTTTTCTGGAACACAGGTATTGTTTTCAAACTTCCATACTTATACATTGTTTACATTTTGAGGTCATTGTCTTCATTTGTTGCACAGTTGTTTATTGTATGATCTTTTAATATGAAGTCTTAGTCTTAATATGAAGTCTTAGACTTGTGAGTCTACCCCTAAATAAAAAACCCTCTATTATTCTCAAAAAAAAAAAAAGAATTAGAAACATGTTTGCTGGATTCCACATGCATCCTCAGCAAATCCTCAATAGGTGTCAATTCTATCATCACAGTTGAGTTTATCCTACAAAAATTTAGTGTTGAGCTCAATGGATATATAATTAAATCATGTACCAGCCCAGTACTTGACAAAACAAAATTTTTGGATTACTAAAACTTTGCTCAGCTAGCCATAATACAATGACTGTGGTAGTGGGCATCTGCTTTAATTTTAATTGCATACCTAAGTACAACAATATAGCCCATTATAGATCTTCCTCAGTGTTTTACAGAGTTCTTCTCTCCCGTGTATTTTTCCTTGGCACAATATTTAACTAATGTTAATTAAAGAAAACCTTATTTTATATGGAATAATTCTGTGCATGTTTAAAGACAAGTTAAGCAAAGAAATGTGCCTCTGTTTCTAGCATCTATAATTGAGTGGACAGCTTAAATCTTACATTTCCTCTTAAAAGTTATTAAAACATGCAAACATTCTTCTCCTCCATTAATTAGAGGCCTGCCCTCATTTTCCAGCGCATAGTCAGCTACCCTGCAAGTTAAATAACTCTAATTACTAAGATTCAAAACATTACATGTATCAGTGAATGCAATTAAGATGATTTGAATATTATTAAATGAAAATGAACTATTTCTGTTTCAAAAAACTAAATAAATATGCTGAGGGATTTTTACATTGTGAAATTGCCTCAACAAATAATTGGACAATCAATATAATGAAATGAGTAAAATAAATAATTTAAAGTCATAATAACAATAAGTAATGGAATTATTTGCATGGTTGTGATAAAGAATAGATTGTATAAATACCAAACAGACTAATGGGGGGATTATTATGCTTTTAAGCTTCTACGTCAGGGTTGTCACACTTTACTGTAGCTCGGTCGGCTCAGTCCCTCTTTGGCATCCGCGTATGATCACAAATCCCCCATGCGTCACGTGACAAAAGCCCCATGTATCAAACCAAAGAAGCCACATCACATCTCAGCCTCCATACTCAGAATTTCACACTCGGTGGACCAATGTACTGTTCATCTCTAAGAGAAGAAATGGAAACTCTGAGCAGCCCGTGATCAGTCTTAGGGTTTAATGGTTGTGTGCACCTCCAGGGCTTTCCTCCCCTGGCCACGTTTGTACTGTGAATACACCCACCAGTCCTCCAGCTGAAGGACAGGGAGAAATGCAGCCTGGAAGGTGATCATCAGTTACCGAGAGGCTCCTGAACCAGCGTCCTTGACCATTTGGGCATATGGTGAAATACTTCATCTTTATTAATTTTGAGATGAGATTAGCAGGCAAAAATGGAATATTTTGAGCCAATATTCTGTGAAGATATGTTTTCTGCTTCCACTGGATTTTGTCCTTTATAATTATATATAACCTAACCTCAGAAAAGGCACATCCCCACACAATTCGAAAGCATTTCCACAAATGAATCTGTATCACATTTAATTAGAATATAAACGTTGCTCTTAATTTAGGTAAATCGGGCTCATTGCAAATACTGAAGTCTAAAAATGCATTTCAAACACTTCAAGGAGCTGGAGCTTGCAACTCATGTGTGCTGTAATGCATGTGTGCTGTAAAGCATTGTGCTGCAATGCATGTGTGCTGCAAAACATGTGTGCTGTAATGCATGTGTTGCAACGCATGTGTGCTGCAATGCAATGCTCTGCAATGCATGTGTGCTGCAATGCATGTGTGCTGCAATGCATGTGTGCTGCAATGCACATGAGCTGGTAATACTTGTCACAGTGTTTCTCCCGATCTATTTTGAGAGTAACATAGTAACGGAATCTTTACAAATGAATCTCTGGCCATTGATTACCAGTCTTCCTGATATTGCCTAGTAGAAGAATTTCTGAGAGCTGATGCCCTCCACGGAACCATCCTATATAAGATTCCCTACTTGCACCATTTGCCTACTTAAACCCTCCATATCTTGAAATTCATTGTGTCACCTAAGCCATAAACCCATGTTTTCTCCTGTCCCTCTGGGATCTGCATACTGTATTCATTTATGTATTTTCCCTCTCACTCATCTATCTATCATCTATGTGTCTATCATTTATCACCCGTCTCTTTGACATGCATCATCTATATGTCTCTTTCTTACCTGTCCCACATCTGTATACGTCGTTTACAAAGCGGTGAGAAATGCTTTAGCACTTAGCACTGTTAGCAGGCACTGGTGCCGGAGACAAAGCTTTAATGTCTAAATTTTCCTGAAAGCTGCCGAATGTCCTCCCTAAGGGACTGTGTAAAGCATCTACAGCATCTTCTCTGTGTATTCTGGACATTTAGAGAGGAGATCGCTCTTTATTTTTCACTAGAATAAAACTTTTAGTCTCAATTATCGTAGGAAATGTTTACAATGTTCAAAAACTTATTAGAACAGGAAGACTTCTATTTTTACAAAGCTGCCTGACAGTTTTTTTCTTTGAGGAAAGCCCATGATTTTGAAAATTATAAACATTTTATGAGGTGATCCCATTTTAGACCAACTGGGTAAAAATGCTTCAAGAGATGAAAAATGAAAAGGCATAGCCCTTCTACTGAGAGGGCACTTATTAGCATTCTTGAAAACGGAAGTTGTGAACAAACCAGGGTGATTTTACAATGTCAGACCGAGTGTCTCGTCTACCCATAGTGTCAGTGCGATCTACTTAGTGATTGTCCTCCATCAAAGGCCAGGAGTCAATAAAGACTGTGACATCTCAGAACTTACAAATCATATTATTGAAAAGACGCTACTCCCAACCAAACACTGTCCACTGACTGCCTACTAGTACGGTGAACTTAACACTAATACACTGGATTTTTTTTCACCTGGATTCATGGATAAATTGTGGCTAGTTCTTTAAAATTAAATATTGATTAAAGGTTTTGGAAATTTAGTATTACTAAAATTTGCCAGATGAAACTTTTACTTAAATATGTCTGTGGATAAACATTCCTACAACTTTTATATGGACACATATAAAAGCATAAATGTTTGACAAAATTTTGAGTAAAAAAAAGGTAAGTGAATCCTTTAGGTCTTCATGTATTTTAGTATGTCTTCATTTGTAGATTCACCTTGTTTTGTGTCAGTTACCGTTGACAGTGCAGCCATTCTGTGAACTAAGGTCTGAATCAATCCCATTAACATTCATTGTAGGGCTAGTATGCTTTTGTCTCTAATTCAGATAAACTCTAATATAAATTTATAAGATTTACTAGAGTAGACATTAAGTATTTCAGTATCAGTGTGTGTGTGTGTACCTATGATATTTTTGTCTTCAAGTTAGTATTATACATGTGTGTGGGGTGCATTTATAACATATGCATCTTGCATCTGGAAGGCATTAGTCACCATCAGCTTCCTTCCTTGTGTGTTATCCACTTATGTTTGATACAGGGCCTTTCAATGGACCTACATCTCCAGATTAGGCTGAGTTTCCCAGTCATTGATCTCCAGGAATTCAACTTCCCTGTCTCCCTGAGGATTCTAGGTCCTCATGTTTACATGATGCCATAGTTACTTTTCTATTGCTGTGCTAAGACACCTTAGCCAAGGAAACTTGTAGAAGAAAGAGTCTGGGCGGGCACTTACAGTGTGAGAGGGCTAGAGTACATGACCTTCATGGCAGGGAGCACGGAAGCATGCAGGCAGGAGTAGTAGCTGAGAGCTCACATCTGAGCCACAATTGTGGGGCTGCAAGAGCTCACTGGGAGAAGCATGACCTCTTGAAACCCCGAACCCCACCCCTAGTGACACTTCCTCCAACAAGTTCATTCCAGTAATCATTGCCAAATAGTTATACCAACTGGGGACCAAGAATCCAAACTTATGTGCCTATAATGGCCGTTCTCATGGAAACTTCCAAACATTGTGTGCATTTTGCTGAACATGCTATTCCCCATTTCCTGGACATCTCATGTAAAAACAAAATGCTGAGCAGTGGTGGTGCACGTCTTTAATCCCAGCACTCAGGAGGCAGAGGCAGGTGAATATCTGTGAGTTTGAAGCCAGCCTGGTCTACAGAGCGATTTCCAGGACAGGCTCCAAAGCTTCACAGAGAAACCCTGTTTCGAGAAACCAAGAGAGAGAGAGAGGAAGGAGAAGGAGGAGGAGGAGAAGGAGGAGGAGGAAGAAGAGGAGGAGGAAGAGGAGGAGGAGGGGGAGGAGGAGGAGGAGGAGGAGGAGGAGGAGGAGGAGGAGGAGGAGGAGGAGGAGGAGGAGGGTGAAGAATTTATCTCAGGACAAGTGACTATAATTAGAGTGCTATCCTCATCCTTCTGTGCCCAGCCAAGAATGCTTCTGTTCTGTTTGTACAGGTTCCTCTCTGATGCTTACGTCATGTTGAGCTTCCTTCTAAGAAGTTCAGTTTGGGGAGGGTGTGTGTGTGTGTGTTTGCTTTGAGACAAGCTTTTTTTAAAGGAAAACAAGAGTAGGGCCAGTCTAATTAATAGTTCTAGCTTGCTTTATAGGAAATCTCCACACCTCATTAGTTAGTCTTATCGCTGCTCTGACCAAATCCCTGACAAGAATGACCTTAAAGAGGAAAGGGTGGTTTCAGCTCACAGTTCAGGAGGCACAGTCCATCACAGTGGGGAAGGCTGACAGTGGACCTGGCTCGTGACTGTGGGGTCAGAATCACGAGACTATCAGCTCACATTGGTGCAGGTCAAGGCTATAGTGGATGTTTGATGCTCAGCCACCTTTTTCTCCTCTGTTCCCTTTTGATTTAATTCAAGACCTTAGTCAAGGGGATGGTGTTTTCCACATTTATAGTTAGTCTTCTTCCCTCAGTCAGTACTCAGAAATTCATGGCCAACCTCTGCCACATAGTGAGTTTGAGGGACCCTGGGAAACAGAAGATATGACAAGGTAATAATAATAAGAAGAAGATAAAATAAAATCTTTTCTTCTTTCGGTGTGAAGAAATAAGGACCAACCCATCGCTGACAACTACATTCTGTTTCCATGTCTTGCTTCCCTTCCTCACTTTTCAGTAAGTTTTGATTTAATGTGGACCCTGCAGTCTGAGGCCTCCAATGAGACTAATGTACAATTATTCTCATAGGAATCTCAGGTTGATACTATGGGAAGAAACGAAGATAGAATTGTTGTGCCTTACTGTTCTTGGGTACTGCTCAAGCCAACAGATTTTCATTGGCTATTCTTCTCAGAGCCTAAAGAACTGTGGTGATTCTTTGGGGAGAAGATGTTTAGCTGAATTTGAAGTCAGGAAGTGTCCCTGGACCACTCTGAGACATTTTGTTCCCAACATCAATAACTTTAGTTGCTTGATATGTAATTATCAACTGTTTTGAAAGCTTACAGACCTTAGAGTTCATGCTTGTCCTGGGACTGCTAATGCTTGGTAGTCTTTTCCCAGAAGCATGTAAGTAAAAAAAGCTGTCAGCTTCTGACATAGAAACCTATGTCAAGATTTAATTAGCATTTTAAGCATAAATCTTTTCATCTGAGTCTTTGACCTGCTTATTAAAAGCCTTTCTACATGCTTTATCATATAAAGTTACTTTTTTTGTGAAAAAACATGGTTTATCTACTTCCACAATGACTATATATAAGATATTGGTTTTCAAAATAAAAAAGTCTTCATACAACTCCAGAACAGATACAAATGAAAAAGAAAACCATACTGTTTCACCAGATATTTGGATAAATTGCAATAATGCTAATATAGAAATTCCCCTAAAATATGAGCACTCTATTCTCTGGTGTTCTGTGTGTGAACAGGAAACATTCTGTTTGTGAGATTACTTAATCTCTTGTGAACCATTCTCTGGGACATTTATGCATTTTATTCCGTATTTCAGTTTTTATGTGTGAATTGCATGTGTTTTTTAATTCACTGGAACTCTCTTACTTAAATTTCTAATTTTTTTTACTATAGAAACTTAAACACAGCTAGTGTGCAGATTTTTCCTATGATAAAAACATTGACTGGGCGGGGGCTCCAAACAAGGAGAAATCCCACAGGAAGCATGGCTTCTGTGCATCAGTCTTTAGGGAGATTTTGCAAGCGGCGTTCTTCTCACTTAGGCAGGGATTCTCACTTTTTTTTTTTTCTGCTATGAATAATGGACGTTTTCTCCAGTTGGAGCCTCAAGCACCTCACTGGCTTAGAATTCAGGAAGCGTAATTAGACTCAAAGCTGAGAGGGAGAATGCCTTGGGGAGTCCTGGCTCTGATTAGCTGTGGAGCTGGGGATGAGCAGATGCTGGGGACTATTTGAGGATTGTTTCTTGGATGAAGCTAATTGTTTGCTGTGCTCGTTACTCGGTGACATCTTTCAAATCACCCAGGTGGGGGATATCAGACTGAAATCACTAATACCTTTACTCAGATGAATTCCCATTGCTGTCCTGGGAGTCTGTTTTGACTAAGGCAGGACTCAAAGCTATCATAGGTTTACAGCAAAAGGTTAAGGTTAAGGCTTGGTGGGGGACACACCTTGTTAAAACAGGGAGCCTCTGGAATTCGCTTCCAAGTCCTTCACATTCTTGTCTCAGATACAAAAAAAAAAAAAAAAAGTGTCAATGGGAAGAAATGAGGAAGATTTTAAACCTCGTCTATGTGCATTTAAAACACCTATCAGCAACTTCCTTGGCTCCTCAAGTATCATGGCTGGTGGCAAGTTTCCTGTCCCTGCTGAATGTCATTAAATGTCCTTTCCGATTCCATTTCTCCTGGTGAGTTATCGTCCTGAAAGTGGAGACTGTGTCACTCGGCCTGCAGGTTCACATGCCAATATCTTGGGTACCAGAGATCTTCAGTAAGAAACCAAAGCCTTTCATGTGGGGAGACATATACTGTTGATACTGATTACTGACATTTAATTTTGCTCCTCCTCATATATAATTCTGTACATTTAATTAGTATTTATTTTGTAGCTCTATAGACCTACTAGCCAAATACCAAAACTAAGTAAATTAAAAGCAAATTGACCAAATTAGCTAGGGTTTGAATTGCTGCATGCTTAGTGGCCTACAAAGCTGTGTCCAGACTGTGAGTGTCTATACAGATGTGTAGCATGTGCTGTAGGCATGCAGAGCTGTGTACAGACTGTGAGTGTGTACACGGATGTGTAGCATGTGCTGTAGGCATGCAGAGCTGTGTCCAGACTGTGAGTGTCTACACGGATGTGTAGCATGTGCTGTAGGCACGGTCACTTCAGAAACAACAGCAATTCCAAGTTTCATATCTCACTAGGAAAGATCAATCTTGAAACAAAGGTAAGAGTAAAGAAGAAAAGCAAGGAATAGTCTGCAGATGACCCAGAGGAAAGGGGACAATAGTCAACCAAGACAGCGTTATAAAACGGTGCAGAGCAGGAAGGGGTGGGCTCAAACACTTTCTGTGAAACTTTAGGGGCCCTGCAGACAGACTGAGCAATTTGATTTCATTGATCAAAGGAAAACATAAAGAGAGAAGTGTGTTGTGGTTGAGGACACACAAGAGTTATGAACCTGAGAGAGGAGAAAAAAACATTTTAATTTTGTTAACTCCTTTGCCAAGTATTTTCAGAACATTGATCTTGCTGGAACCATCACTCCCAGCAGACATCCATTCTGCTGTGTTTGTGCTAATCAAACTGATCTGATGTGAGCTTTAAGAAAACTTTCCTTGAAGTTGCTTTCCAAAAAAAAAAAAAAATATGGTTTTGTACCTTAGCCTGTCATTATTTCTCTGATAGTCAGGCAATGCCATTGCTGGGGATTTCTGTGCAAGTCATCTGCCTGGAACCCAGTTTCTTGTCAAACACAAAATTATTCCTTTTGGTTTTCTATTAACAAAACACCCAAGGTTTGTAAACATGAAGATTATCAACAGTAGTAGGATATTAATCAGTTCTACAGATATTGGGCTTTTCACTATGTGAGACAAGTCAAAATTATTTTGTTTTCTATAATATTAAACATTACAGAATCGAAATGTGAGTTTTGTGTCAAAACAGAACATAGGTGAGAAAATATATTCCATAATTAGTAAATCTGGGAGCAGTGGTGGTTACCAGGTAAGCATCTGTGATTTTTGACCATTCAATAATTATCTATCAACAGGGAAACTGAGGCCCAGAAAGACTAATACCCTGAGGCTGCATAGTAAAAGAACATATTATGGTATTTGTTTACATATGCTATATTATATTAAATATAAGCAAGCATTGTGCCAACAAGCACATGATTGCAAAGTGTTCATGTAAATACCTACATATGTGCTTAGTATTTCACATATATTATCTCTAAGCTTTCAGCCTACAGAGCAGGTAGTTTGCCTCCCAAATGGAATTTCAGAACCTTTAAAAGCAAAGGAAATTGAACACAAATCCCATAGCTAGTAAATCCAAGCAAAAGGCATCCCTTCCCATATCCTTCACTAGTCTGACCCACTCTGGCTGAATCCTTTAGGAGTGTTCGACACCCTTTCCCCCTGAAGTTGAAGATCTTTCACTCTGTGAAGCCCACACACTGTTATCAAGAAAATTGGGCGGTGAGAACACAGGGATGCTAAAGACAGGTCCCCTTTAAGCTTTATTAAATTTCACAGTGTCTGTTTAATTTTTAAGGTACTGAAAGTTTTACACATTGTATTTGCAAGAACGCCAGCCATGAAAGATTCAGGGTTCTCGTGGGAAGCATTCTCTTCCCTAAATGAAAGAATAAATTCCCTGTTAATGCTCTCAAAAGGTCTTCTGATTGAGGAAGTCCATTCTTCCCTCATAGCACGTGGGCAGTTTCCATTAATAATACAAGTCCTGTGGGGGGAACCATTCCCAAAGAGGCTATTCCGAAGATGCTGTTTCAGGACGGAATTTTCAGCCAAGGTTTATCTTCTCTCTGGGTTTAGATATGGACAACTTGATCCACGATGTAAGGAATGACCAAGATTTCATCATCAGCTATACTGCTAAATAGAAAGGAGAGGGTGTAAAAATCAGTAAATTTAAGTGTCCCCTACAAGCCCACAGCCAGGCATCCTCTTGATTTGGTGACACACTTTCTTCATGTCCGTGCTGGGCAGAAGGATAGAGTCTAATGCACAGAGGGGCACTAATGTCAGGGTACACATGGAGGCATGGGTTTCTAAAGGCGCATCCGCAACTGTGTTCATGGGAGCATATCTGTTGGGTACAGATTAGTTTTCCCCACACATCCCCTTATCTTTGGAAACATCTACAGCTGAAATGTATTTCTCTAAAATGGAGATTGCAGTAGTCCACCAGCTTATCAGCCAGGCAAAGAGTCTGTTGCTTCATGTTGTAAACAGATGTAGCCTACAGAGCAGGAATAAGCATGTGCCCTTAAGAGCACAAGTGAAAAGCAGTTGGGGGGGGGGAGACAGATACTTAGGGAAAATATATGAGCTAACACATGCACACATCATTTCAAATGAGAAAAGTCACATGACAGCATCTTCAGGAAAGCACCAATAAATGTAGCAGTGGCTAACCAAATGGGAACAAATGGAGCAAGCCATAATGCAGAACCTTTGTTGGAAGTGATTTGCTCATGACGTTACCCTGAAGCATACTGTAACTCTAAAAACAGGTGAACATGGTTGCAGATGAGTTGGGAAATACAAATGCAGAATTGGTCGGAAGAAGTAATTGCTTGGTAATTAGCAGACAAGATGTACTTTAGAGCGAGATTTAAGACTCTTTATGGAATCTGTGTGCACGTGTCAAAAGAGTCGATGACGTCACTGGCACAGGAAGAAAGAAATTATCAGTAGTATTCTTATCAAAAGCTGAATTTGCTGCAGGACAGACACTCTCCTCCCTGAACCACCACTCTCCTTTTCATGTCTCCTTTATGAATCAGAACCTTTTGTCCGTGACAAAAGCTCCTCACAAAACATCTGCATATTTCAAGATCCCATTACCTTAAATTTTCTAGAGAAACGATTCCTTCGAGGCTTGAAATATGCCAGACTATAGAGGGATTCAGACTAACCAGAACTCCTTTGAAAAATCCTTCTTAGGTAAAAACTGTGAGCAAAACTCCAGGCGGGTGCGAGTCTGGGAAATAATTTTTTCCTGCATAAGAACCTGGCAGCAACTCATCTTCGGCTTCCATGCTTGACATTATTATTGCGCTGACTAAATAAATTGCCTATCACTCTTACAGAATTCCAGGAAGCTTAATTCCAAGCCATAAATTGAATCTAAAAATACGAGTCAATAATTAAATAAATATTAATCCTCTCCACCTATGTAGCCCTCACTGCGGTGATACGTGCATCTTTAAGAGAGTTGCAGCAGCTGCCAGCAGGCAAGCACTCTGTTCTCAGAGCCCTTCACTCCCTTTGAAATGTTGCATTTAAGAGTATGAAGGAAAATATTTATGCGTGCAGCCGGGATTGAAGGTAGTGGGTTATCATCATATAAACCAGAAAAATAATATTTTACCAGAGGGTGAAAGACTATTTTTGCAAAGGTCCATTCAAGTGTAAGGCTCTTTCTGTATCAAAGAGCTTGGAGTTCATTTCAAAGGAGTTAAACACATTTACAGAAGAGAAGCAAGGGATGTCTTAGATTTTAACATGAAGAAACAAACAAAATAGTACACTAAGTGCCTTTTCACCCACTGATGCTGGCTTGTCAAAAAAAAATAGCTCTTTAAACATACTAAAAATAATAATTTTATCAAATCATAAGGGGGTAGCACCAAATATCAGTTTAAAACTCAGGGTACTTCCTTGAAATATGAACGGTCTACTTTTCAGAAAATATATCAATAAAATGTTTAAAATTATACAACGTCTTATTCATAAAACTATTATATAAGCTTGAAGTCTATAATCAAGATCCCCTCCCTCATACATGGGGTATTTTCAAACGTAAGCCCTGAAGCATCTCCATGCTGAGGTCACGTTGAAGGAAAGTGTATACTTCTGCAACGACCGAGGAGGAAATGCACTGACGTCATTCTCTACCCTGGTAAGATTTCCTGCAGAAGTTCCATGGCAGCTTCAGCTCTGAAACATGGTTCCTCACTGGAGTTTTATTCGTCAGACTAATGTTTCTTAAGTGGGCCATTAACAAAGCAAGTTTCAATGCTTTTCTGCTTCTATTGCCTATAAACTAATGTTTAGGTTTTAAAAAAACAGCCTTAATCCCAGCATTCGGGAGGCAGAGGCAGGAAGATCTCTGTGAGTTCGGGGCCAGCCTGGTCTACAAGAGCTAGTTCCAGGACAGGCTCCAAAGCCAAAAAAAAACCCTGTCTAAAAAAAAAAAAAAAAAAAAAAAAAAAAAAAAAAAAAAAAAAAACAGCCTTATTCAATGAGCCACCTGAATGTAGATAGAGACAAAGGCATCAGTATCAAGGAAAATTGCAAATGTCACATGAAAACACTGGCATTTCTAAGATATTTTCTCATGATTTTTATTTTTCTCAGGGAAGAAAATGTGAAATTGTTTTTCCCAAAGTAAAAAGAAGATATTATTCATAGCTTGTGTATGAATTAGAAGTCTGTGAAAAGTTAGGGATCTTAGACTCTTATATCTGGGAGTTTCTTGTGTGACTGTTAGGGTGTATTCCATAAGTGGTGATGTTATCTCCTCAGCAAGTTAGCAGCTACACACACACTCAGCTCATCCAGCCTAGCTAACTGGTAGACCTCGACTTCCCAAAGGCACCTCAGTCTCCGGAAATGCTGCCCCTTTCACACACAGACTCACTTGCCTGCGGAGAGGATGTTCTCAGCCCTCCCTGTCCTGGGTGTTTAGGGTAAGGGGGGATATATAGTTTCCTCACCTTGGTCTTTAGCTAGAGACCATAAAGCACATCTCACTATCATCCTGAACTTTTTATTATTTATCTGATGAAGGATGGACAACTGGCAAGGTGCCGTCCTCTATTCTTTCTGTTTTCAGATTTTCTGCTTCTTTTGTTCAAACTCGAATATCTTATCTAGGAACAGCCATTTATTCTCCAGGTATATTATTAAAACTTCCCTAAGAGATGCACGCATTTCATCGATTTCATCAGCTTCACTATGAAGCACCTAAGAAAATTTGAATTCAGAATACAAAACTCAAATGGCAAGAGGAGGTTTTTCTCGTTTGCCTGAAATATCTCCATGGGGTGAGACTTTCTAGTCCCTTCTGTCCTACTCTGCCGTCTGAAGGGAGCTTGGGCCAGAGAGGCAGTAGTATATTTTCTGCAGTTCTTAAGTTATGATATAAAATAGACAGGATGATGTCAATCTAGGTCAAAGGAGTTGGCCCTTCCCACTGACAGAATGAGTACCATCTTTGGATGGAGACCATTGGTCAAGAAACCCAGTATGATTCTTGTCATTTCTATAATACTAATAGGACAAAACCACAACCCCCCTCTTTTTTCATTTGATTTTATTGGCCACTGTAAATTGTGCTCTCCTTGAATTTATATGGCAAAGTCTTAATCCTTTTGTCCTAATATAGCTGTGTTTAATTTAAGGCACCTATATAAGTGAATGCTAACCAGTATGACAGTGAGCTTGTGAGAGGAGATGAAGACAACTATGTGTCACAAAGGAAAAAATATGTACATCTATAATCCTGAGAGACAGTCCTCTGCCCAAGTCTGTCCACATTTCCTAATCTCTGGTGTGTATCCGTATAGGACATGGAATGAAAACATTGTATGTGTCAGTCAGCCCTAGTGGACCAATCATCTCTCTCCCTTGCACCCTGGAGTCTCTGCTTGGTCTAGGCTATGCAAGGCTTTTCCTGCTGTCTTGCTTACTCTCGGGCTGCTGCTGCTGCTGCTGCTGCTGCTGCTGCTGCTGCTGCTGCTGCTGCTGCTGCTGCTGCTGCTGCTGCTGCTGCTGCTTCTTCTTCTTCTTCTTCTTCTTCTTCTTCTTCTTCTTCTTCTTCTTCTTCCTCTTCCTCCTCTCCCTCCTCCTCCTCCTCCTCCTCCTCCTCCTCCTCCTCCTCTTCTTCTTCTTCTTCTTCTTCTTCTTCTTCTTCTTCTTCT
>NW_026067948.1:1794315-1995251 GCF_014885135.2 Alexandromys fortis | reverse complement strand
CTCTCTCTCTCTCTCTCTTCTTTCTTTCTTTTTTTTTGTTTTATTTTTTTTTTTGAAATAGGATTTTTTTGTAGCTTTGAAGCCTGTCCTGGAACTAGCTCTTGTAGACCAACCTGGCCTTGACTCACAGAGATCTGCCTGCCTCTGCCTCCTGAGTGCTGGGATTAAAGGCATGTGCCACCACTGCCTGGCAGGCTTCTTGTTTCTGATGTACATCCTGTCATCCCTATAAAGCTTTTTGATGCTCTGATAGTACACGCGAGGCCCTCCCCCTCCACCCTCCCCTCCCCCTCGACCCCTCCCTAACCCTCCACCCGTCCCTCATTCTAGTGTACTGTAAGACTCCTCCTGCATGGCCTGCTTGCTCTAAGCATCCTTCCGTTGCCACTTGCATTCCAAGATGCAGGCAGCACCAGAATCCTTACTCAAAGGTTTGAGTTATGCCATTTCATAACTTTTCCAATCACAACCTAGAAACTGTCAGACACATATCCAGAGTTCGTCTGCTGGCGATTCAATATTATGTCAGTAACAGTTGCTGTCATGGTAACACACATACACAACAGATTGGTCCACTTCAGTCCTCTCAGCCTGTTGCTACTCAGAGCCGTCACAAAAATTATAGTATTATAATATTAGGCGGAGATAAGTCAGGAAGTAATATTGAGGAAGATACAAGGTTCAAAACTCAGACAATATGGGCCCATAAGTTTGATGTGAGCATTAAGAGTTGGTTGAAGAAGCAGACTCACAAACTTAGACCATCAAGTTTCAAGAAAGCAAGAAGTTGGGAGTTGCAGGAAATAAAATTAACCATAACTGTCATACTTTTAAAAATGAATTTCTGTTTATTTCCTACCTTTCAAGTCACTTCTGAAGACAGCTTTCAATTTTCTCTCCACATTAATGATAATGAACTCGGAGCGCTTTGAGATCCTTATCCGACAAGGATTAAGTGCATATTAATGTTGCCTAAAAGCTGTGCTAATGACTTCAGATGCAATAGTGGAATGGCTTCCAATTTACTTCTAAATAGGTGTAAATCATTTCACATGAAGAACCCAAGTGAATTAATTGCGGCGTAGTGCGGCATGCAGCAAACCTATTAGGCCACTTGAACACAGCTGCAACCCAGAAGCTAAACTGGATTAGAATACTGTTTGCAGAAAATAGCAAATCGAAGCGCTCTTTGAGCAATTAGCAAAATCAGAGCGCCCTTTGAAGCAAATAAGCACCAAAAATGAAGACCGCCTTCCTCACTCGGGTTTCTCCGAATGCCCGATTCGGCTCCCGTCGTCAGTGTCTTGGATTATGTTCAAAGCCCAACACAGCAGAGTTTCTGTAATACAGATGAGGTTTTGTTTTGATGGGAACAATTCAGCCACAGCTAAATGCACATCTTCAACCATAGCGATGATGATGAATGCCGCCGCGGCAGAGCTACAGCAACACCCACTGCAACTCGACTCCCTGTCGGCTTCGCCCATCCCATTCTCCCTTGGCACTGCCACTGCTTAGGGAGGAGAAAGCTGTTGTGAGAAGGTTGATGTGGAAACAGCAGCCATGCACAACAGCAGTGCGCGGAAACACTCGCACAAGGGTATGCAGGTTGTTTAGAAGACACGGCTTATATGCACCTTTCATTTTAGCTATGATTATTAATATCTTGATGTCGTTTCCTTATACTACAAAGAAGGAAACCGTTTTATATGCCTTAATTAATTGGTTCAAGGTCCCTCAAGTGACCCAAACTGATAAAACAAGTAAAAATTTAACAAAGCGTTTGCACCCCCAAACATTTCAATAAATCTCTTTTTAAAAATATTTAGCAGCTGTGTTTCCTTACCAGCATGTACTTGATAACTTTACAATAAAAGACAAAATGCAGGTATGATGTTCAGCCATGGGCTTTATAAGCTTTGTGTAGTTGTTCAAATATTTAAATATTCTTTAGACTTAAGCCCAAATCACTTTGTGGGCACAGCTGTTCTTTTGTGGAAGTGGATGTGTGAAGTCTTGCATTGGAAAAAAATATATTAAAAAAATAGCACCTTCAATTCATCCTGTATTCTTTATTCATTTAGAAATTCAATGTACTTCATTCCTTCAGCTGTAAATTACAGGGACAGAGATACAGCGAGGAATGGTAGAATCTGACCTGTGAGAGGAGATTGTTTTTGTTTTGAACATAAAACATCATTGAAGCCGTAGGTGCTGCAGTTACCATTAACTCTCAACAAGATAAATATAAAGACAAAAGGGAGTATAGACAAAGAAACACAGAAAAGAGCGTGTGACCATCTGCCATGTTCACCGTCATCCCCACTCGCTGCTGTCAGTCTTATGAGAAGGAGCATTGCACTGAGGTTTGATGTGGTCTGGTGCGCATACATGGTCTGTGCTCATGCTCAATGTTACTTGGGATGTGCTGGGACCACAATGTACAAAGGACCTTCATTCCTGAGAGTTTCTGAGCTTTGGGTGCTAGAAAATCATCGCCCCATTGTCAGAAAAGGGGGAACGTTTAGACTCCTCCAACAAAAGGGAGAAGGCACTCATCACTCCCCTGTGTTGTCTAATTTAAACACGCCAGTAACCGACTTTCTATAGAATATGCACACAGAGTCAGGGACCACAGCCCAGCAGAGCCACTGTAGTTCTCAGAACAGCGGGTACAAGCATGTTGGAACCCACAGAGCTTTAAAATTTAAAAAAAAAAGGGGGGGATTGTTCAAGTTTGCTTCCTGTGATATTAGAAATACAGAGTTCATGGCTTTTTAGGTGGGACCCCCATCTCTGTCCAGCCTGCAGAGACCAAGGTTGGAGCAATGAACTGAGCTCCCAAGATCCAAATGAGGAACAGAAGGAGGGAGAACATGAGCAAGGAAGTCAAGACCGCGGGGTGGGGGGGAGGCACCCACCCACTGAGACGGTGGGGCTGATCAATAATATATTTTTATAATAACGGTGTGAACATCATGTGAGTTAAATTCCTCCTTGCCCATTTGAAAGTCAGATAGGATTTTATTACCATGAATGGATTGGTTTAACTTATACTGACACACCAATATAAAGCAAGCTATTTCCTCTGACACTACGCCACCAGGCTTCATGCTGTGCAGTGATGGGGCCTTTTGATAGTCACATTCTGACCCTGAAATGAACATTCGGTGACCTTTAGCCCCTGGAAGTGACAAGAGAAAGGGCTTGGTTATGAGTAATGCTGACACTAAATTTCTCGTGATACTTAAAATCCTGCCATTAAAACTCCTCAACAAGGCAGAACTATCATCAACCTTCTAACAACGTCACAAAATCTACCAAAATACTGCTCCGTCGATGTAGCGGGTACAGAGACACTGACCTTTCATTCAGGAATCCCAGGCTTAGAGAAGATCTGATAATGATTGTCACTATCCTTTGAGTGGCTCCTACAGGGCTGTGTTTTCTTTTCTCAGTATAACAAATGTATCACCTGCATTAGGAAGCCTGAAAAAGAAAATGACTTTTTAGAAGACATTGCTTCACCCTTGAGTTACTGAAACATTGATGATAAATAGAGTATTTGATATTTGTAATGCAATGGGGGGGAAAGGCAGAAATGCAACTTCTCCAAGGGCCCTCTACTCAATGCAGCCCTGAAATAGAATTTAGCTCCTGTTAGTGGTACTTGTCACCGGTCTCTTATCCCCAGGTCTCATTGGCAATCTACGATTCTTACAAACAGAACAGTCCAGCCTCCAGGGTGAATTTTCAAAATCCTGCTTAGGCAAGGCACACACACAAATGTGTTGGTTTATTGCGTTTTGGGCGCATGTTGCCTCTGCAGTGTTTTCAGCATTCACCCCTCCAGGTTAGCAATTCATTACAAAACCTCTCATGAGCCTGAGATGGGCTCACTTTGCACACAGATTTGAATGAATAAAAAGGGACTTGCAGAGCCAGGTAATAGCCACATTCGTAGGCTGATTCTTCATCCTCGCTCCAGGCCAGCACAGTTTCACATGGTGTAACAGAATGGATGACAAAACTATCACCTAATCCTTCATATCTTACAATAGCAAACTCTAGAACTAGGAATCAGGTAGCAATCCCTGCCTGCCTCCACCTTAGTTTTAATTGGGACCCAAATAAAGTATGAATTTGTTTCAGTCCATGGTTTTCAGTCTCATTGACAGATTTCTAAATTTTAGGAAGATTTTCTCTGATCAGGGGTGACGATTTCAGAGTGATGTTGGCTTTTTCACTTGTTTTTAGGGAAGAATATATCAATCATATCTCTATTAATGACATTCTAAGTGTAATTGTGCACTAATTATTTTAATCCCTTGCATGAAAAATTGATATTTATAAAACCATAGTGTTTCAAGCAAATCTTTGTCAATGTGATTACTATGTCCAAAAAGATATATGGTTTGGGTTTTAATAAGTTAAAAATGTAGTATGTAGGCATGCTATAAAACTCTCAGAACAAGCCTAAGCAATCCAGTAGCATGCAAGGTCACTGTAACATATAACAGTTTATTGTAAGGATGTTAACAGTTTTCAACATCATTGGGTGACAGGAAAAGGATTCATTATTCGTTACAGAAAATATTTTCTGCTGAGCGGTGGTGGCACACGCCTTTAATTCCAGCGCTCGGGAGGCAGAGGCAGGCAGATCTCTGTGAGTTCAAGGCCAGCCTGGTCTACAAGAGTTAGTTCCAGGACAGGAACCAAAAGCTACGGCGAAACTCTGTCTCGAAAATTCAAAAAAAAAATATGAGCAAAGAAGTCAGCACCACAAGGCGTGCACCCACCCACGGAGACAGTGGGGCTGATCTATTGGGAGCTCACCAAGGCCAGCTGGACTGTGACTGAAAAAGCAGGGGATAAAACTGGACTCTCTGAATATGGCGGACAATTAGGGCTGCTGAGAAGCCAAGGACAATGGCACTGGGTTTTGATCCTACTTCATGTTCTGGCTTTGTGGGAGCCTAGCAGTTTAGATGGTCACCTTCCTAGACCAGGATGGAGGGGGGAGGACTTTGGACTTTCCACAGGGCAGGGAACCCTGACTGCTCTTCAGACTGGAGAGGGAGGGGGAGAGGAGTGGGGGAGGGGGAGGGAAATGGGAGACAGGGAGGGAAATGGGAGACGGGGAGGAGGCTGAAATTTTTTTTTCAATAAAAAAAAAGTTAAAAAAAGACATTAAAGGCAATGACCAACCATAGGGTAATACAGAACTATGATGTTATTTGGAATTTTATATTCTTAAATGTATAAAGCAAAGTTAAAAAAAAAGAAAATATTTTCTTATCAACTCCATATGTTTTCTTTTTTTAATCAAATTTTGACCTCTGACTATACAAATGTGATCTGGAAAATCCCCAGCCTTTGCTCCACTCATCCACCTTTTCCACGATGAAATACCTTAAAATCGTGGTCCTGTCCTTAGGGAGTCAGTGTCCTTCACACCCAGTAAGATGGAGAGTAACTGCATTTTCCTGTGGACTATTTTCTCTCTTCCTGCATTCCATCAGGCATTCAATGTTGCCTGCAACATTTCCCATCAGGATTACTTTTTTAACTATTAGCCATATTCTAAAAGTTATTATTTCATGAGTAATCACTAATTATTTTTAGCATAAGATTAATTTGTGGCTTCACACTTTTCAATGTATATCTACTTGACTGTTCATATAATCAAGGCTTGGAGAATTTGTAATTGTTTACCTAATATTAATTTATTTCATTTTAATGAACATCCCTTCCTGACAGTGATCTGCTCTTTTAGAAAATATTTCCCTGGATGGGGATTCTAATCCCAGAGAAACACTTAGTAAAAAATACTATCTATGAACAAGACACAGAGGAAACCTGCTCAAGTAGAATTTGAACTTCTGCAGGAGGGAAGTTTTGGAAAAAATTACCCCAGTTTAGGGCGCAGGGAAGTTTGTGCTGACAGCGTCAGCAGATGTCTTAACTAGAGAGCCGAAGGGACAGCCTGAGCAGAACAGATGTCTGCTTTAAAATATGGAGGATGAGATAGACTGAGCCAAAGGCAAAGTGGGGAGTGGGGAGAAGAAAGAAGGGAGAGAGGGGTGAAGGGGTGGGGTAAAGAAGGGAGGAATGTACACAACAGTGTGCGGAAAGATGACATAGTGAACCAGAAGTAAGTACACTGATCAATGAACTAGGAACCTCCGTTGTAACGACGACCATATTTGGAATTACTGTGGCATTGTGGACAGCTCAGCTTTAGAGGCACACTGTGCTCTGAGCAACTTCCCAAGACCCTTGAGCTGACTGTAGCACCTGGGCATATAGATGTGTAGATGGTTGAGAGAGGATTGATAAATAGAGAGATGGCTTGTAGATGATTGGTGGGTATATAGATGACAGATAAACAGGTAGGTAAGAGACAAACAGAAAGATGATTGGTGGAAGATAGATAGATAGATAGATAGATAGATAGATAGATAGATAGATGATAGATAGATAGATAGATAGATAGATAGATAGATAGATAGATAGATAGATAGATAGATAGATAGAAAGAATAGATAGATGATAGATAGATAGATAGATAGATAGATAGATAGATAGATAGATAGACAGACAGACAATAGGTGGGAAGGTGGATGGGTGGATGTGCGGATGAATGGGTGAGGGGTGGGCAAATGGATGAATAGAAGATGAAAGCTAGATGATAGAAGATTGAAAGACGATATAAGTGGATGATAGATCTCAAAGTCAGTCATATGCTTTCCTCACATCTGTTTTTTAAACTTATGTTTATCTGCGCTTAAAATGCTGTTTAAGATTGGCTTATCCATCAGTTATATTCAAAGGAAATGTAATGTAACTGCTTGTTTGTCTAACAAGTGTCTTATTACTTAGCCCTAGCTTTCCAACGCTGAACTTCATCTGCCGTTTCTGAGCTGGCAGCATCCTTCTACTTATGTCTGCTGAGTTCTGATCCTTTTAATCCTTTGTGAAATTCAAAAACTATATAAAAAATAACACCGTTATTTCAACTTCATGGCTACATAAAACTCTGAAATTTGAATTATATTATTTTTAAGCAAGAAGTTAAATGGTTTTTATTCATAGGTAGCATATATATATATATACACATATGTGTATATATGTATATTCCCAAGTTTATTCCAAATATGAGGTCACTATTAAAAGATTAATGAGCCTTTTATATGCTGAAAATAAACAAGTATAAAATCATGTTTTCTTTTTTAATTAGTATTTTAGCACGCAAAATAGTGACTTCCTTCTGAAGCATTCATAGGTACCGCAGAAATAATTAGCTCAGCTCTACTCCCACTTTCCTCTTCCTCTGTCTCTGCTCCCGTTTCATTTCACTTTAATACATCAATGTTTGTCTAGATAATTCTAGATTTTACCTGTTCAAAAGAATGTAACATTTGTCTTTCTTTTTAATCCCATTTTCCCTATTGTTCTCCATACCACCTCTCTCTTCAGGCTCCTTCATCCCCCTTCTATTTCCATATCCTAGCTATCAGTATACAGTGCACACTCTGCGTATGAGGGTAAATGTGGTCGGTATCTTCCTACGTCTTATTGCACTTAACACAATGATACTCAGCTTTATTCATTTTCCTTAGAATGTCATAATTTCACTTTTTAATCAAAATCAATTATACTGTCTCTAATTGATGTAGAACCGTGTTATAGAAAGTTCCTTTAGATATTTATAATTCCTTTAGATATTTATAATTACATTTTTCTTATTTGTAGAAAATGCCATCTTTGTATCCCATAACTTGATCCTAAATCCTAAATCCAATTCTACCCAAACTTCCTAACACATGGGCCTCCAAATTTTGTTTTACTTTTTAAAAAATGACCGTCTGAAGTGGGTTACTTCAGTGGCTTTGGGTTTAGCCATCCTTTCTCATTCTGCCTTCCTTTCCCATTCTCCATTTGATCCTCTGGTTCCATCATTCCCCCAGTCATCCAGAACTATCTCTTCTATATCCATCCCCGTGGTTCCTTACTCTTAATCTAACCTCTGTGGTGCTATAGAATTTAGCTTGTTTTTCATTGATTTAGCAATCAACATCTACGTCTAGCTGAATATATACCATATTTGTCTTTTTTTGGGTCTGGGCTACCTCACTCAGGATGGTTTTTTTTCCTATTTACTTAAAAAAAAATCAATGATTTTATCTTTTAATGGCTGAGTAATACTCTATTGTGTGAATGTACCACTTTAATTATTTAAAATAATTTATAAACTTAAATATATTTTGATCATATTCTTCCTCTCTCCCAAGTTTGTCCCACCCACTTTTAAGTTATGCCTCAAAAAAAAAAAAACTCAAAAAACCCAGGACAACAGCAAGATGTTACCTGTTGAGGAACATTGAGGTTGGTCTCAGTTTCTGTTCTGTGACTAGAGCAGCCATGAGCATGTTTGAGCTGTGTCTCTGCTTGCATTCATGGGGACGGCATGGGTTTTTACTGGGTTCTCTGCATGTAATATTATGGCTCTAATTCAGTGTGCTTATGGGATTCCTTTGTGTGTAAACAGGTGGACTCTTTCTTGTGCTTTCTCTTGGGCTGTCTTCCTGCTGTTTGTTTGGTCTAATACCAATGTGATGATGTAGCCTCAGTAGCCCCTTTGCTTTCCATGTTGGAATTTTTGACTGGCTTGATCTTGTATTGGTATTGTGCAGTTAACCACACATACTGTGAGTTCATGTGTATAACAGCCACACCATGCCCCTTCCTCTGACTCTTGCATTCTTCTGATTTCTGCCATGATGCTCCCTGATCCCTCATCTTGGGGAGATGTGTCTCTGTTTTCAGAGCACACCTGTTACGTGGAGAGGCTGGATGATGAGACACATTGACTTATCTTCTGAAAGGACACCGCGTTATTTGCAGAAAATCCCCTGTGAACTAGGGAGCAAGATCATTCCTTCCTCTCAGGTCAGACCTGTGCCTCCCTATAACCTTGAGGAAGTTAACTACCCTTTGTGAGATATTTTAAAGGTCTGCATGATGGAGGATGGGGTGGAGGAAGAGTTCATTTCGAAAAGGGATTGATTAGGAAGAGTAAGTTCTGGAGTTGATCATTATCTGAGCAAAACCAAGTTGAACTATTGTCATCTAAGAGAGGTGGAGTCACTTTTCTTTGGAGTTTGGCCACTGGTAGGTTGATCATACCTTAGTGGAAGACCTCACACCCATGTACACACGGGTGAACCTAATTGGACTTAGTAGATTTTTTTATTATTAAACACATTTATTAAAAAACTAGGATATAAATGCACAAAATTCAGTAGCACGCTTATATACAAATGACAAACATACTAAGAAAGAAACCTGGGAAATAACTCTAGTCACAATAACCACAATAAACAATACCCTGAAGTAAATATCACCAAACAAACTAAAGACTTGGATAATGGAATTGGAAAAAGACATTGAAGAAAATAGAAGATGCAAACACCTCCCATGATTGGTAGGATTAATATTGTGAAAATTGTTAATCTACCAAAAACTATCTACAGATACAATGTAATCCTCATTAAAATTCCAACACAGTTCTTAAAAGAGAATGAAAATATGATATTTCCTCCATTTTAACAATAAACTATAAGATAAAATAAGAACTATCACATTGGAAAATCTTCCTAAAATTTAGAAATCTGTCAATGAGACTGAAAACCATGGACTGAAACAAATTCATACTTTCTTTGGGTACCAATTAAAACGAAGAACAATATAGTAATCATTTACAAGAGATGTGATGTACATGTGTATTGTTGAGAAGGGCAAGAGAAATTGTTCAAGGTAATTTTTAAAGAAAACTATTCTTTAATTCTTTTTTGCAAGGAGGGTTTTGCTCTATATAGATCTAGGGTCTCCTGAGTAGTGATATTTCATTTGTATTTTAATAAATGAAGCTTGCCTGAAGATCAGAGAGTAAAACAGCCATACTGGTCAGTCTTACAGACCACACAGTGGTGACACACATCTTTAATCCCAATCGCCATAGAAACTGGGTGGTAGTGGTATACATCTTTGATCCCAACACGAGAGAATTATCAAGAGGAGAGAGCTCTCAGACACAGTCACATTGTGAGGATTCCTGGAGGCAGGATTTCCATGTTCAGACTGACGCAGAGGCAAGAGCCAGTGGCTGGCTGCTTTGCTTTTCTGGTGTTCAGGTTGAACCCCAATATCTGTCTCTGGGTTTGTATGAGTCGTACTACATTTGGCGCCCATCATGCATAGAGGAAAGCACTCTTCCACTCAGGGGTTCTTACACAGGGCCTCAGGCTTCAAAATGTTGCTGGACACATTCTACATTGCCTTCCAGACATGGCTAGAAAAACATTTCAACCCAACAGACAACTAAAGCTGAGAATAATTGAGCTGGATATCAGGAGGTCACAGTGGAAGTCAAAAACCTTAGCCCTTGTTAATTATTTTTATTCTGCATGTGATTGGTTATCAAAGTAACACAGACATCCAATCCTGATCTGACTATGGCCATCTCTTCATTGGAACTTAGGCCAGGGAATATTAACCCTAAAGACTGTCTCATAAGAGTGTTGAAAAGAGGCTAGAGAAATGGCTCAGTTGTTAGGAGTGTGCACTGCTCTCTCAGAGGACCAAGTTCAGTTCCCAGCACCCATACCCGATGATATCCACAGCTCCAGTGGGTCCAAAGTCCTCTTCTGGCCTCTGCTGGCAACTGAACTCACACACACACACGCAAACACATACACACACATGCACATACATATATACACACACACATGCAAACACATACACATATATACACATGCACACATACACATATACACACATGCAAACACACATGCTCACACACATATACACACATGCACATACATAACACACATATACACCTGGTTAAAAATAAAGAAAAAGCCTTTTAAAAGCAGAAATGTTGTATGCATTTTCCCATCTTTTCGCAAAATAGTCAAATCTTGTCCTGGCTGTTTTCCTCAATCAGCCCTTCAAGACACTGTTCTGTTCTCAGATGACATTCATCCTGGAACAGAAAGCCATTTGCACCTGGAACAATGTATAAATAATAAATAATAATGCCTACGTCCTTCAGGGAAGGGCTGAAAACTTTTATATTTTAATTGAGTTCTACTGTTTGTGCTTTTGATGTTTTATTTATTGTGTTTTTCTGGGGGGGAGTTTTCTCTTTATGGCTGCCATTCTTGCTTAGACTGGAAACAGCTCTAGTCTTGTGCTGCCCTTTGCTTTGAAATTTCCTTTATCTTCTGTCAAATGAGGTGCTGTGGAGGCTGGAGGTCACCAGTCATTAAATTAACATATGAAAAATGCTACCTACCACTTTTTTGCCTGGAACACAACGTCTATCAGTGGATTTGGGAGGGGGGTCATTTTACTCAGACCTCCTTCTGGGTGTCATCAGACTATCCTGAAATACACACATGGTGTCTCAAGATCCAGACATGCTAACCCATTTGGAATATGACAAAACACCCTCTGAAGTGGCGGGCAGTCTGAGATAGAGAAAGGGACAAGCCTGATTTTAATGGTCAATGGAAGGAGATGCATGGCCTTGTCTTCCACATGGGCTGATCTACAGTCCAACAGACTTAAGTCACTAAACATGAGTGACCCCAAGGAAGACTCCTGGATCTGGTCCACCCTGCAGGCATCTGTGTTCTCTCCTACTAATAGCCAGGTTGTACCTGTTGGCACTGACCACTGAGAAAGGATAGAACACAGGGATTCTTGCCCAAACTTTCTTGCCTAATGTACGTGGCATGACTTCTGAGCTCTGCTCTGTATTGTTGAGCAAAGTCACTTATTTTTTCTTAGTTTTAATCACGTCAGTCAAAACCATGTTAAATTAATGCACTGGGGAATATTATATAAGACTGTAGATATGGGAGCTGGATGAGTGTTTCAGTGGTTAAGAGCACCAGCTACTCTGGCAAAGAACCTGATTTCTCTTCTGAGAACCCATGTGGAAGCTCACAGCCATCTGTAACTCCAGTTCCAGAGGCTACAGAACCATCTTCTCGCATCCATGGGCACCAGACACATGCATGGTGCACAGATATATGCAAGCAAGACACTCATGCACACAAAATAAAATGCCAAATTTAAAAGAAAAATATTGTAGCTATAAAATTCTCAGTATATCAATGAGAAACTGGTAGTGTAATTTGCTATTAACTCATGATGTCTATTTTTTTGTGGACAACAATCACTCTGGGTCCTGTGTATTCAACATAGATTGAGTTCAATTAAATATAAATATAAATATAATATATAAATATAATAAATATTTAAATAAATCTAAATATAATAAATATAATCCATAGTGCACCCATCATAGATGAGAGCCACCAACCCCCTTAGAGAATGGCTCCCACTTCCTGGCGAAGCTTCTTCCCACACTCATGAGGCCAGCATTGCTAAGCAGTAGAGGAAAGAGAGATTGAGAGGAGAAGACCGTTGGGAGGGCAAGAGATGGGTGACTCTCCTTTCTACTTGTATCCATCTTCAGCTGTTCTTTTGTTTTTTATCTTTTATTTTTGATTCAGCACTCCTTTACTAAAGATTAATTAGAATGTCGAAGATTTAAAGTTACAGTTTCTATTTATTTTTCTGACCAGAAGAGGACTCTCATAAAATAATGATTCAGAAAAATTAACTATTGCTTATAATGAGAGAAAAATAAGGCAATATTATGAATTGCATGTAGGTTGTCATAAAATACACAAAAATGTAAAAGAAAAAATTTCATTAAAGTATTAAGATATAAATGTTCTGACCCTTGTCTAAAACAACTAAATTATTTCTTCAGTGTTTTATGTCTGTGTCTGTAAACTCATGGAATGTACCAGAGTATGTGAGGAGCACTTGTTACTGATGAGTAAGTGAAGGCTCCTCCATCCAAACAGACAGCTTCTCCTTATGGGGTGGGGTCTCTTTAACTCCATCCAGCCAAGCTTCATATGGTGAAAAGAAAGTTGGGGATGGGTGGTGATAATTATTAGCTTGAATTACTTTGGTTCTTTAAGCCCTAATAACCACAGTTTACTCAAGTCTCCTCTGCAATAAAACAAAATTAATTTCATTTTATGCTTGGAAATGATGACTTTATTTAAAAAGTTTAGCCATCTTTATGAGCATGAGTTATTCCTTCTACAGTGCTTATCGTAAGGCTAGAGCAGTGTACAGGTCCGTTCTCTTGGTCTTGATGAGTCCGATGTTCACTGGTAAGGCCTAGAGGACATAACAAGGAACAAGCATGAATCTGGTATGGGGACCTCAGGACGCAGGGTTGAGGCAGCTAGGACCGTGCAATGCAGAGTGCTCTGTCTCGTCTTTCACAGCCTCTACACTTCAGTGCATATTCTTGGAATTTCTTGACTTACCTGTAAGGATACCAGGACCATGTGTGTCCCCGGAGGGGCTGACCTGAATTTGGAAGAGTTCTCTCAGTCGTGATCACGCAAGAGGAAGGCTCTAAAAACAGACTGTTGGCATTGCATTCTCCTTTGTTAGTCACTGTGAGTGTGACAGATGGCCCCTGTCTGTGTTCCAAGGGGAAGCCAGTGCAGGCTGTGGAGGTGGAGCCTGTCTAATGCTCTCCTCTGCAGTGTGTCCGTAGTGTTGATACTAAAAGGACAAATTTTAAAACATGTCCTGGTGTGTGTGTGTGTGTGTGCGCGCGCGCGCGCGCGCGCGCGTCACTTTGTTGCTAGTAGCTATGATTTAGATGCTGTTATAGAGAACCAACCCCTTCTTGTGGAATCTTCATTAAACCTGTGACTACAATAAGACAGATATTATCTACGTTAGATTTGAGATCAGCAAATACAATCGTGCACCAAATCTGTAAACCCCAAGCAGGGCTAAGGGAAATTTGTTAGTGCATAACCAAAAGCAAACACATGGCTGCACCTGTGTTCTCTGCTGGCCTCTGAATGACGTTATTCTGGGGAATAGCGTCAGGAGAAAATGCCTATAGAGTGCAATGCTCCGGGAAGCCAGCGGGCAAGCCACTGAGAGCTAAGACTGCAAGCCACAAAGGAGGCAAGCTGGGTTCACAGTTCTGAGACAGGGGAGTGCTCAGAGTCTTACATATCCAGAAGAAAGGCCAGCATCCCTGGAACAGAGAAAGGGAGGTGGAGACGTCGAGATGGGGAGGAAGGGTCAGATTTTGTGGCTGGGCCTTCTGGGTCATCACAGTTTCTTGGGTCTGTGCTGCCAGGAAGCTGTGCAGTCATTGAAGGATTAGGTCCAGCTGGAGCGTGAGTAGAGGAGACTTTGTAGCAAAAGTCTAGACTATCCAGGTCCTGATGATGCTGGCCTGGGGAGTAGAAGCCCACATAGTGAGGAATGCTACATTTTAGATGTATTTTTTTTATTGAACACACACAGAAAGATAAATAGAAAAAGTATCTAAATGTTGCTTTTCTTCAACTCGGCTAGTTAAATCATGCCATTTTGAATGTGATAATCTATAATGTAATGTATCTAGTATATAGTTTTCTTCCATATGTTTGCATGTGTATATACACACATGTCTGGACCAGCCAACAGGCATTTCTAATCAGGGTTTTAAATTGTTCATTTGTTTTCCTTAAGGATCATGGGATAGTGATACCCACTGTGGGATTCAGGCAGCCTGGAATTGGAGGAAGCGTCAGCTCAGTTGCTTCAGGTTCTTTCCATCTCTTCAATTACCACTGAGAAATTCATCAGTTTGAAGTAGGAGTCTCCATCACTGGCATAAATTAACAAGGCTGTGCTGTAATAATTTCCCATTAGAGCCCACGGGCTCCAGGTTTGCATGATGGTCTCAGAGATGAGCTAGACGCAGGTGCGGCTCTGTATCAGTCGCACTATCCTGTATGGAAGACCCTATGGTGTGCAGTGTTTACCTGCAAGGATTACTGGAAACCTCGGTCTAAGCAGCAGGGTCCTGAGTTTCACAAAAGAATGTTTTCAAAAGGAAATGAAAGGGGAGACTACCATCTTCTATCTTGAGAAACTGAAAGAGACCTCAGCTGTGCTCTGCAGACTGTGGGCGGAGAGGGATCAACCAGGCATTAGCGGGTTTGTACTGCCAGAGTGGCCCTTGTGAGGGCTACCTCAGCCATGCACTGGGAGAAATGTTTACAGAGATGAAAATCAGCTGCAATAAAGCAGAAACCAGGACCAACTCTCGGTGGGAGAGAGCCAAAGACAAAACTGCCACACTCGGGGCCTAGCGCCGCAGACTCACCCGCCTTCTAAGAAAGGGAAAGGCTTCGCCCAGAAATCCCTAAAACCATCAGTTATTCTCCCGAAATTACAGGGTGGTGCAGAGTTTTACAAACATTTGAGATAGGCTGAGAGTATATACCGTGTGGAAACTAAGCTCTGTGGAGATGGTATGTCATTACCAAGAGACAAACCGTCAACCCGTGAATTCCTACAGAGCTCTGTAATTTACTCAGCTTTTCATATAAGTTACCTGGGGAGTCCAAAGACATCTGTGCGTCAGGATGTTTTCCACAGGAGGAGTCGGCTGTGTGTCAGGGAGCTGCGGCGTAGCTATGGGCTGAGTCCTAGAACCTGAAATCCCCTCTGTCAGGTATTCTCCAGTACTGTGTTCCCTGTCCTGTCAGAGAACCCGGCTGTGCTAATATCCAGTACTGTAATTTTGCAGCTGCCCAGAAGCAATGGGTTAGCAGTGCCCTGGATCCCATGGCATTGTGTTTCTAGTCTTCCCCACATACTGCGTGGGCTCTGTCCGTTTTACAATGTGAGAAGATGCCTTTGGTGCTCTGTCAGGAGTAGAGGAGAATGCAACTCTAACCTTTGAAGGGATACTTTTATTGATTCTTTGACAATTCTAAACCTGCAAGGAATGCATCTTGATCATATGAGCCCAAACTCCTCCCGCCACTTCCATGGCCTCTCCCAATACCCCCAACACCACTTTCAGGTCCTATCTTTTCTTTTCTTCCTTTTTTGTAACCCAGAGAGCCTAGTTAGTGTTTCCTGTTGGAATGTTGGCTTGTTTGGTCTTACTCAGGTGACCACAGCTGCTCTGACTTCAGTGGCTAAGCCATGTCCAGCTTCTTTGGGTTCAATGGCTATGCCACGTGCAGCTGGTGTGAGTTCAGTGTCTAAACCACATCTGGCTTGTGTGGGTTCAATGGCTAGACCACGTCCATCTGCTATGACTTAATTGGCTAAGCCACATCCAGCTGGTATGAGTTCCGTGGCTAAACCACGGGGTTCAATGGCTAGGCCACATCTAGCTGCTGTGACTTCAGTCCAGAAACCAGCATCTCTCAGCACTCCTCCCCATCCTCCGACTATTGAATTCTTCCCTCTTCTATCTCAAGATATTCTCTGAGGTTTTGAATTCTGGCTTTCTGACTTCAAAGGCCCAACTTCTTCTATCACACCCTGAAAGGCCACACATTAAAAAAAAAAACGTATCTGCTTACTTCTCCCAAGATGCCTGCCATGTATGGCAGGGATCCAAGAGATACCAACTTTAACAAAATATAAAGCAGCCTTTACTACTTTGAGGGTCTCCCTTATGCCTCGCATTTCCCCTCAATAAAACCAAAACTGTATCATGTAGATTTATATGTTTTCTACAAGAGTTGGCACACTGTCGAAAAGAATCATTAAATGCACAAAAGAGTAAATGACCGGAGTGGGGTGGTGTCCATAACAGGTGGGGGATTCTGTCCAACTCACGACTGCCTCCCCACCTCTCCTGCAGAAGCCCGCGCTGCCAGACTCAGGGTTATTTCCACAGTGTGAGGGCTGTCCCACTGTCATTTCCTTGAAACAGGGAGTTAAATCTTGCTGATCACTGACCACGTCAGAAACTGTTGGTTGAATCGGCAAGTAAGCAGATAAAATAATGAGACTGAGAAGGACCTTATAACCGGTGCATCCCTTCTATCTACAGCCATCATTACAATCTCTGTTCTCCCCCTCAGACACTGCATGGGGGCATTTCCTTATGTCTGTGGGTGCTTTGCTCTTCCGCCCACCAACGTGTCCCCTGAGGAGACAGACTCCCCGATAGATCAAGCCTTCTTTGACTAGAAATAACCATTTGGGGCTCAGTGCTCTGAATACAGATACTTCATAAACACCAGACTTGGTTCTGCCCCAGCTTAGCTGCAGCCAGAGAGCCCTGTGAGATTGGAGGTCAGAGCTGACTGGGACCACAGATGCAGCCAGGACATGGAGCTGTGAAGCACCTCTAAGGCTAGAACCTGGTGCTGTGAGACCTGGGGACCGAATCAGGATCCCTGTTACACAGGACACTGACAAATCCCTGCAGAAGACTCCTGGCAGTAGATCTGGTGATTTCCAACACTAGCCTTCACCTTTCGAGCAGAGGGTTTTCTTCATGGTGCCACAAGTATCGCCTGTGTCCTCTAAACTGCTTAGAGGACCTTAACAGAAAAGTGTAATGCTAATTTAAGAGAGCATTATTAATTTCAAGACTGCTAAGAATGAATAATTCAGAGCTGTGGTTACTGTACCATAAAGATGATTGGTATAATCAAAATCACAACCTTATTGTTCTTTAAACATTCAGGTCCAGAATTAGGCATCTTTTCGATTAATTTCTAGCTTTTTTCAAATGTCAATACACATATCTTATAAAGGACATTTTAATTTTCCTTAGAGGTTAAATGGCTATGGCGCCTTCTTCCAGACTGGAGTTGGCTCTTTCTGTTTGGTAAATCAACCACTCTTCTTCTAGGACCAAAGGAGTCCCCAGATTCATTCATCTCAGTTTTAGAATCGAGGGTCTTCCAGATAGTTTCACCCTTGGATAAAAAATGAAGTTCCATCCTGGGCTACCCAGGAAAGGCAGAGATTATCCAAATGCTGTTTGTCAGCAATCGTGTATCGATTGAATAACTCCGTCTGCTTCCTGATGGCCGCACCTCCCTATGGGGAACATGGCAAGTCAGGGGGTTGAGTTTATTGAGAGAAAATGAAGCGAGTTGCCATCTGACCTGGCAGGCTACACAGGAGGAAGTATACATCCATGTCACATTTTTTTGATGGGGAATTAATGCAATGAAAGCAATTTCTAGAACTTCTATGTGCTTAAGTGTGCATTCACTTCAGAGGATTTAGAAGGTAAGTGTGGAAGAGCCTAAGTCCTAGCTCCAGCACACTGCGGGTTCCAGGTGCTACTATACAGTGATTGTTGAAGCTTGATGCCTGTGAGCACAGTCTGTGGAAAGTCTTATATGGGCACTTAATAATATAACCCCCCCCACACACATATGACCTGATAGTTTATGTCTATAAACCACTCATAAAGTGAGACAGGAGGATGTTCTCAGGATAGAGGCTATCCTAGGCTCCATAGTGATTTATGGCTTAGCCTGGGCTACAGACTGAGGCCACAGTTCAGAGAAAAGAATACAGTTTTTAAAATTTTCCGACTGGTCAAATTATGTATGTTATTGGGTTTCGTGTACATTTAATGTCGGCTACACATCAGGTGCTGCATAGAAACATGAAGCTTGTATGCATATATGTTTTTATTTGACTTACTAAATTATTCTAAGAGAATATATTCTTGGCAGGATTATCCATTTTCATAATATAGAGACAAGTAAAATCTTGGACTGAACTATGGAAGCTCAAAATTAGAAGTAGTTCTAGAGCCCACAAGAGAGACGGTTAATAGTCAAGAATTCAGCACACTAAATATAGAAATAAGGGCATAGGGAAAATGCCCACACATGCTGGTAGGAAGAGTTAAGGGACGTTTCATAACAAAAGCAGGGACTCAGATCCAGTTCTTAATGGGTGGGTAAGAGTTCTCCGGGTTAAGAGGATGGGCCAAAGCAGAATGAACACAGCGTGGACGCACAAAAAGTCCCAGGATAGATCATCTTTCCTAGAAAGCATCCCAGGGAAAAGTCAAATCCTCAGCTCCTTTCAAGAGCTCCATGCCAGACACTCATGCTGAGGGATCAGTCCACCGGTTCAACCCCTGCTTAGCCATTGCCTTTGTACATTTGACCGCTGCTCCTACATTCGTGCAGCCCCTACAGTGGTAGCAGCCCAGAGGAATGGGATTACCAAGGGGTCCTCTCCAGAAGTCACAGGAGCCTTTGGTAGTTTCTATAAAGACATTTCCTTTAAAAACCTATTTGTTTTCTTTACAGAGTCATAAGCCCTTTATGGATCTAGCTATTTTTGCACAAAAGTCATTAAATTCAGAGACACAAAGAATGAATTAAAGAGAATCAAAACAGGGTGTGCAGCTAGCCATCCGTTTTCTCTAGAGAATGCCCCTATGTTCCCCTCCTTTCAGGCTACTCTGTATGAATTAAATCTCAGGTACACTTCATGCCTTCTAGAACTTCCAAGACAGAATCTGGGGGAAGTACACCCCATTATGGTGGACATGAACTTTCAACACCAGCGTGTCTCTAGAGGGCTTCTAAACATGGCTTGGTATTTGAGGAGTTATTGTTCACCAAAGTCACATTAACCTCCCATTATTTAATTGATGTGGAATAATTAACAAAAGAACAGCAATACCAGACAATTCGTTAAGCGCTGGAAGCTGCAAGTCATTCCTAGTCGTCTGTGCGATGCAGCTTTGTGGCTCATCTGCGTCCCCCAAGTTTACCTTGGGAGCATCTACCAAGGAGAGCATCTTTATGTCACAGTAATAGACACATTTTCATCTTCCTTCTGAAGATTCGCATGGTATCATTATCGACCAGTACTGGCAGATGTCTCGGAGAGGTCAGCAAAGCTTTACTGTCATGACTCATGATTCCTGGAAATCTCCTCGAGTTGATATGCGCAACTTGACTCTACCCCAACGTGCACTCCCTGCCTCATCCAGTCACTGTGAGGACTTAATGGAGCTCTTGCATCCACATAAAAGATAAAAAAGCAATAGGCTGTGAGTAGGGCGTGACCCTACACTCCCCTGGTTAAACTCAGTGATCATGGAACCAAACAAGAGGGCGTGAGTCTGGAAATGGGTCTGTCGGGAGGAGGGGTGCAGGCCGGGTGAGAGACGGTGGGTGGAGAGTAATGCAAAAGCCTCACATATGTGTATGGAATTGTAAAGGAACAAATCTACTTAATTTTTAAAAGGAGACAGAGATGCCTAATCTCTGGATGACGCCATTGCTGTTATAGACTCCCCATCTTTATGTTCTCCCCATTATGGAACCGCATCTTTTAGGGTAATTATTTCTCTCTCCTTCTCAGGCCTTTCTCTGAAACGGCTTTTGTACTACCGCCTTCTCTGGCATTGCCTGCACTAACCCGAAGCCTATGTTTAAATGCCCACTCCAGTTCCTCTGTGACCTAATCCACCCAGCACAGGAGCAACACTTCTGAAAATACCTGTGCTTTTCATGCTGAGCAATCAGGCCAGGCCCATTGTTGAGAACCTAATTGGGCCATGTTGGTAACAAAATGCTTGAAATCAGGTAAAGCTAAGGCAACAGGGAATAACAGCCACTCTGGCATGGGCCAGAGCAGATCAGTGTGGGGGATTAGTTCACACTGATTGCTTTTGTATTCAATTATATAGTTGGGTTTTATTTTTCTTTTGTAAAACGCCTTTTAATATTATTTTTTAATTTTCTAATTTTTTCAAGTGTCATTTGGAACAGATAGAGTGTGGTCCATATGTAGCTGGATGTGGAAACCAGGTTGCCAGCTCTTAGGGTGTGTGGTCCTGGACTTTTTGCTGTTGCTTAGATTTCAAGACTGTAAAATCAGTCAACAGCATCTGTTTTGATGTTTCTCCCCCTTTCCCCGAGCCTATTTTTTTTTTAACATGACTGAACTTCTCTGTTTGTTCTGTTAAACCCACATGGCACATCTAACCCAGCTTCTCAGCCCACGGACAGACACTTGCGTACAGACCCTGACAAAACGGTAGTGAGATTAGCAAAATGCATAAGACTTAAACATTTTCTGCCTTCTGATAGAAGCAGTGTGCTGTGTCTAAGTATAGTAAAATATTAATTAAAAATAAAGGGCATTTTAAAGAAAATGCCTCATCCTCAGCCCCTTCTGAATGATTGTGACTGAAAGTCTTAATTAGTATAATCCATCAACATTGCTCATTAAGTCATTTAGAAAACAGACCCACCATGTATTTCTAAAATATTAAGAAGGAATAAAAAAACAAAGACCTTCATTTGGTCGGGAAGTAAACCCAGGCCGACAAGTGGGCGGTAATGTCAACTGCCAAACAATCCCCATGGCAACACATTGCACGAAAACATTTTGTTCAAACCAGGATGCCTTGCTGTGCTGTGTGGTTTGCTGCCAAAGCCTCCTTTGCTGTCACGCAGATGGCCAGCCTATCTGTTTGGGGGGGGGGCGCTCCCTTCTCCTTGGGAATAACAATCTGCGGTTTCAGGGCCCCCCAGACACCAGGCTCATCTCAAACCCTCAGGATAAACCGAGGTTCCCGTTGTCCCCTGGGCCCTTAGCACTGCCCCAATCCTTGACTCACAAGTGACTTTAAACTGTACCCTGAGTATTTACAAAGCCTCAGTCTGAGGTCTTCAGAATTGGACTGATTCTGAAGTATACTTTATACAAGAAAAGTCTCCAAATTATTGTCATGGTCTTTACCCCAGATAATAAGGAAGATTATACCCCCTAGGTGTCCTCAAGTCAAACTGCCAGAATGCCAGATGCCAAATCTTCCCAACTTTGCTACTCTCTTGAGAGGCAGAGACAGAGACAAAGAGAGAGATAGAGAAATCATTATGAAAGCAAATGTATGAGAACTGAAATAAATCTACATCGTTCTGTTTTGCTCCAGCGCGAATGAGGTAAATAAGTTACATGTAGGCATGTGCACGTGGGCTCCCTAAAAACTGCTGTGTACAGAGTGCCCCAGCTGGGGAGTGTGGGAGTTTGTTTTGTATAATTAACAAGTTCTATGCTAAGGCAGCATACTGCCGGTGTTCTCATTAGACGCAATAAGTGGTCCATACACGCGGCAGCTGGTGCTGACTGGACTAACTCAGTTCTTCCTCTGGGTTTGCTGGTGTCAGGATGTCTTGCTCTGCCCTTGGAATATGTGCAAATCTTTGTCAACTGAGATGTAACAGTGATCTTTGGTGCTGTCCTGTGAACTAAACTGATGACCATAATCAGGACATGAGCTGTGTCTAATGTGAAGAGTTCATCGTGGATGTGTGGACTGATATTTGTCTCCTTCACTGGACCCTGACCGCCTAGAACCCAGCTTCTCTTCCCAGTCATTGGCATGGCTATCTTAATTGCACATGGTTCTATGTCTCAGAGAAAAGCTCCAGTGTATATGTTGGGAAAGGATAGGAATTAGGGCTCCATCTATGTGGCTTTGGGGAAACATCATTCATCCTGAGTATAAATCTTCCAATGTTGCTCCTTCGGGTCCCCCATGTTCCTGCCATCAACCTTACTTATGCTCTGTAACAAGACCCAAGGTGAATTCTGGTGGAATCATATGTTGGTTTAGTGTTGGGGCCATATGAGGAGGGATTAAATGTTTATGTTTCCCCAGGGAGAAGAATCTTCCCAAAATAAGAGAACAATAAATTCTCAGCAACAATCTAAAGAGACATAATGAGGTCACAATATTATTCCCTGTGGTAGCTAACTGTTCTTGGCTTTATGCTGTTGATTTGGGATCTAAAGCATTTGTCCTCTTTTAAGTATTGGGAGATTTTGTTGATGCTAAAAGTCTGGAGGAGAAGGAGGGGTATCAGACAATGAAGTGGTGTTCATTTTCTGAGAGTTGAGTACCGGGTGAGAGGAACACGTTGGGTGTGAGGTGTTCCCTGGTTTGGTGTTTCCCAAAAGCCCAGTTGTGAAAACATTCTCTCAAAGCCTGAGTTCTAAAAAAAGAGCTCAAAGTGTCAGGGCTCTGCCCAACTGTGTTAGGGTCCAACAGAAGGTGGCATAAAAACATGCTCTCCAGATGCAGAATTTGACGTCAACCTGACTTAACACTGTTTTAGATTTCATAACTGAGAAATTTATTATTTGTTAATCACTCCAAGTCTGTTGTTATCACAGGCCAAAGAGACTATGATGAAGTGTGTTGCTGTAAGGAAGCATGGGCAGCTAGTCAGTCTCTTATTGTCCAAGTTTCTTCAGGACTGTGTGACCCAGTGACAGGATGACAGAGAGAGAGAGAGATGCACATAAGAAATAAGAAGTGTGGGCTGTAGAGATGGTTTGATGGTTCCAGAGGACCAAGGTTCAGAGCCCAGCACACACATCGAGTTGCCCATAACCTCCTATAACACAAGCTCCAGGGGATTTGATGTCCTTTTCTGGCCTCCATGGGCACCACACTCATGTGTGTGTCCCTGCACACAGAAACACATACACACAATGTTTTATATGAATAAGCACAATCTCTAATTTTAAAAAAAAAAATTGACCTGCCTCATTTCTTATTCAAGATGATTCCCCTCATAAAAGATCCATGGATGCAGGCTTTTCTATAGCCAGCCTTATGGCTTCAGTCATTATCTGTTAAGTTCTAAAGAGTCCTTGTTGAATTAGATAGACAAGGCTGATGGAACACTTCTGTTCTGAGGATTAGAAATCATCTCTGTGAGAAGAATTTTTACCAGTAAAGAGAGAGAGAGAGAGAGATGTTCCTTCCACTCAGCTGCACATTCAAAGAGAGCCAGAGAGAAAGGAGAAATCACTCTCCCAAGTGCCAACTCCAGCAAAGAGAATGAGGCTGAGGGACAGTGCTGGCTGAATCTAGTCTCACGCCTTTCTGCTGTGAGAACTGGGTCAGCTTCATCTCCTTGAGCCTCAGTTTCCTCACTCGCTAACCAACAAGGCATAAGAAGCTTGTTCCCAGGAGCACTGTGGGACTGTTGAAGGTTAGTCAACTAGCTGAGGCAGAGTACGGCGTAGGGCAAATATGGCCCATACTATTTCTCACTGCTTCGCTTAGTTCTGGTGATAACCATGAAGAAACTGGTGAGTCTAGTTACTTCCCCGGAGCTACAAGCTCGCCAACACAGTATTTCATTTCTTATATGCTTTTTCAGCCCCCACCCCATATCTGAATTTATAGCAACAGTAATTTTCACATCAATTATTAACTAATCTGATTATTGTTTATAGCTTCTTATGCATATACAAAATGATTTTATGGAGTGAAATTTATTTTGTGCAAATATATAAACCACATCATCAATTATCAAAACATAGGATAGAAAATGAGCTACCCTCTCTGAATGTTATCTGGAAATTAAAACAGCACATGTTTCTCTATGGCTGAATACTCGGCAATTAAAATAATGTGATTATTTCATGAGAAAAATTTCCATTTAAATTTCTTTGAATAAGATATACATTCTATATATTGTTCATAACAGTGAAGCTTTATATGGGTTGAACCAAAGGTAATCATATTAAGAAAACTCTGTGTGTGTGTATGTGTGGGGGGGGGTGGGGGTGTGTCTGTTTGTTATTTGGTTGTTTGGAGAAAATTTCCCAAGCTGGCCTAGAATTCACATGTAGCCCAGGTTGCCCTGGAAATCATGCCTCAGTTTCCTTAGTACTGCAATTGCAGGCAAATGCTAGCGTGTTATACTGAACAAGATAAAGATGTAGGACAACCTTTCCAAACCCTCATAAGCTACTGTGAAATGTCCGAAAAGACTGTCAAGGAATTTCTTCATCCTATTCAATCTTAAAACGTGGGTCCTCGTTTTACTCGTGCCTGTTAGGATACATTTAGTATTTAGGAAGAATTCAAACATGTTGATCATGTTCAAATACTGAAGGACAATCTCACTGTTCCTTTCAGATTCCCCCTTTTTCTAAAGGATTCTGTGGATTCTCAGATTTTGATCATTGAGCGTTGATCATTATGATTGGCTTTGCGATGTGGCAAAGACAGTGGGATGGTCTTCCCTTAAACATAAATAAAATTGAGTTTGATTTGGTAACAGTTTCTTGCCCTTTAGAGAGCACTAAACTGCTACAAAATCAAGGGACCCCCCCCATATTCAGAGGCATGACTCAAACCTAAGTGGCCACCAGGGGACGCTGCTGCAGAAAGCCCCTCCTCCGTTCTCTGCCTTTTCCCTGCTGCAGGACTGTGTCTTTGTGGGAAGCTGGTTACATCCATGGTTCTCATTAATTTGATGAATGGTATAATTCTAATAGAGGCCGCCACCTGACATTTGGGGAAAAAAATACATGGCAGGTAATTTTTTAAAATACTGAACCTGTCCCCTTAGCCCCGTTGCCATCCGCATGGAAAGAGTGACAACCACAGAAGAAACTCATCAGAGAAGACAGCCAGACAGCGTCTTTCCTCTCTCTCAGTTCAATTAAAAAGATGGCCTGACTTTGGGGAGAAACCGAAGCGAGGCGGCGAGAGGCTGTTAAAATCCCTGCACAGGACCACAGCCGCCGCTTTTAAACTCCGAGTCTCCTGTCAATTAGACAGGTCCTGCTTCCCGCAGAATATTGTGCTAACAGAATGGTGTCATCCCTGGTAGCTTTCTAAGTTGTCTTTCCAATTAGACAAACAATGAGGTGTGAAAATAGGCCAATTTCAAACTTTCAAATGTCAAACCTAAATTTATATAAAGAAGTTTCTGGAGTTTTCAAATTGACTTTGGACCTCACCAGTGAAATTCCCCCTCTCTTCTTTTGGGCTTGAACCTATTTTTAAGGATATTCTACCTTTGGTGGCTATTGTCTGTTACAATCTCTGGATATAACACGGGCTTTTGCATCCTCTTCATTCTCAAAACACACAGACGGTAGACACCTGGTCATGGGCACCCTCTTGCCTTGTATGTCATTTGGTTTGAAAGTGCCAAAATCTCCTTGTTTGGTGCCATTTCAGGGTTCAAAAGGCAATGAATGTGCTCAGTGTCTGCTCTTGTACTGTCTTGTACAAACTGGTTTATCTGGATCTCTCCGCCAGCCACAGTTTTCCTTCCCGTTTGCTTGCACTTCTCTCTTTTAGTGTTCAAGTCCTACAATTAGACAGCCCATGCTTACGTTCTATAGGACAGGGCTTTGCATGTCTGTAGCCACAGCTGCACTACCTCAACATGTCCTCTCTTCAGGGTGAGCTTCCTAATGGGCACCGCTAAAATCCACTTGATATGTGCGCCCACCTGGTGTGACACCCAAGACAATGCTCCGGTTGCTTTCTCTTTAAAAAAAAAAAAAAAAAAGTATCAAAAATTTTACAAAATAAAAAAGGCAGCATTTCTATCCATAGTCATGGAGTTTTAAAAATAGCTGTATTAGGCTGGTTTTCAGAAAATGCAATAATCCTCCATCTCACAAATGATATTAGGATCATCTCACATTTAGCTTAGCAGCATAATTCCATATTTGAGGATGACATATCTTGTGGGTTGCAAAGCATCGGTCTGTAAATACCAAAACACTTTGTCCTGAGTCGCCAGAGGATAATGATGGCCACAAAGCGACCACAAGGTTAAGTACATCCTAGAATTCAAATGGCAGACTCAAGTTACCTTGGAGGGTATCTATCTGATGATGTATGAAGTCATTCCACGCTATAATAATGGAGATGGAGCAAAAGTTTTAGGTTTTTTTGTTTTACATAAATTTTATGATGATGCCATGAATAAAACTCCATCCAAGAAGATGTAATGTAAAAATGAAAGGGACATTTATTGCTGTAAACAAGAAATGTTGTCAGCATATGTTAAGAAAGATTTTATCACCTATAATAAAATATATTTCAATATTTAAGCACATTTCTGGGTGATTCCTGGTTTGGTTAAGTTCTCAAACTCAAGAGGTGGACGACTCCTCAGAACAGTCCATGTTATTTCTCCAGGAAACCGGCACGGAGAGATAAATGCTATCCATGACTGGTCCATGGTGCATCTCAAATTGAGTTTAAGGGATAGGGAGTCATTTTTTCCTTCATGAGGATCAGCGGGGACAAGGCTTTCATAACCTTCAATTTTACTCTGTTCCACTATCTAAGGAACCAGACCAGTTGCTGTCTGGCCCCCAGACTGTGGCAACAGGAGGTCCTTGAGCAGTGTGCAGAGGGAAGAAAGGCCCGGAGCATTGTGGTCAGTGGTGTGTTCATTGCCTTGGTGAATCACCCAAAAAGCAATGGAAAGAAGGACAGGTTTGCCTTTGCTCATATTTGACGAGTCAATTTCTTGTGGAGGACAGTGTGGGTACAGGCGCATAAGGCACACTTTGTCTGTGCCCAGGAAGCTGGGTGATGAATGCTGCAGCTTAGCTTGAATCTTTCATGGTTCTTTTTAATTTAGTCCAGGGCCAAATCCTGGGGGATGGTACCAGCCACATTTAGAGTAAGTCTTTCCATCTTGACAATGAAAATTAACCATGACAAAGGGGGCCTTCCTGTAGAATTTCTCAAGATGAAAATGCCTGTAACGGATCAAACAATTAAAGCTGGTGATCAGGTGCAGAGTAAAATTCAAATAGTTTTGATAAAGACCTGAATTCAGTGTTGTCTCTATCGGAGGTCATAGCCTCAAATTCTTCAGTCAAAAGCAGGGTACTCGTGACTATTTTAAAACAACTTGGGTATAGTATTTTTTCATTCCACATATTATAAGAACACAATGGCTGGGAACTATTATCAACAGTTATCAACAAATTAAACAGATAAATATCCCTAAACTAGGTGGTGTGTGGGCTGGAAAATTTCCTGGAAAGGGGAATAACAGCAGGGACTGTAGTCCTACAGTGGGGGATGCTGAGTGTGGTGTGTGTATTTATGTTGGCCATTTCAGGTCAGTGTCTTGTTTGTATTCTGCAGATGATGAACACCAGGCACTCAGCGATTGCTTGTGCTCAGAATTTTCCTTGGAGCCAAGACTAACTTAACAGTGTTTTGTTCCCAATTGCAGATATATATACATATATGCATATGTATGTGTATATGTATATGTGTGTATATATATACATGTATATATATATGCACACACACAAGTTTTTGAAAGGGATAATAAATTAGGAAATATCTTTTAATCAATACAAGATTTGATACAATTCTATTCATAGAACAAATAAATAGAATGCAAGTGTGAGTTCCACCTTTGAAAACCATTCCTTGGTTATCACAATTGTCACAACTAATCTTACCTCCCCACCCAATGGAGATCCTTGTCTTTTGAACATGATACAAGGTTGAAGTGTAAGTTAACACTTGAAGTCCTTCCACTCTGCAGAAACAGAAGAGTGATTGTGTTCTTTCACCCCACTAAAGATTCCTCATGTGACCCTTGAGATGCTTAAGATGGTGTCCAATGAGATCACTGTTGTGGAGCCCAGTGAGCCATTCCAGTGCTGATTCTTAAAGTGTCCTCAGCTTCCTCCTGCGGGTGGGGACATTGGTACCTACTTCAGATCAACCCTGTGATAATTTTAAGAGTCTACTCGATGAAGTATACCATATGTCATAAAAAACAAAGTGATTGGGTGACTTTGTCCACTGTTACTGATTAATGGACCAGATCAATATCCCAGCCAGGTAACCTAAGTTAAACCTTTGCTCACTCCATTGTACAGATGTCCAATGGCTATGTGTTGGGAGCTGTGAACCTCCCAGATCCTGAATTTCTGGTAAACAATTGTAATGCTTGCAGCTGCTCTGAGCACGAGACCCTCAGGAGTTCCTGATGACAGGAAAGTGTTTTCTGGTGGGTTTGGCTAGGGCGTGACTATCAATTAAGGATTCCTATATAAGCGTCTCTGGTACACAATAAAGAGGGCATTCTTGGGGCATTCCCGTATCAAGGATGACTCGTTTCTCTGTCTGTGTGTCTTTGTGTGTTTCAATCTCCAGCCCCTCACTTGGTTCACGAACTGTATGGTAACACATAGAGTGCAGATGGGCGTGGTGCGCTACAGCTATGCAGAATTTGGCAGTTAGGATTCAACAAGAAACAGAAACAGTTGAGCCTGAATATGTCCAGAAAGATTTTTAGTGATTGATCATGTGATTATACAGACTGGATCCTGGCTGACTAAAGACTTAGGAGAGAGTTCCTGTCCTTCTCTGGGTCTTAAAAATGGTCTGACTTCCCTCCAGAGCAAGAGTGTCAATCTTTTGTTCTGGTCAGACTTTCAAGTGACCAGCACGGGGAGCATGTGTACTATTCAAAATTTATCATTATGATTTTCATCTAAAATACTCTTATAGAAACATCTGAACTCTTCCATCAAGCATGTAGGCACCAAAGCCCAGCCAAGTTGACCTAGCAAATTAACTATTGCAGATTTGTAGTTAATGTCAAACTATGCAAGTCTTCTAAATTCCCTGGTGTTATCCAGAGCTCATTTCACGTATTTTAGTCGGGTTCACATTCTTCAACCAAAATAAGCTGTGAATACCAAAGCATTTGTGTTTCAACAACAGAAAAGGAAGACAAAGCCTTTGTTTCCAAACACGAAATAACAAAGACACACATGTGTCACTGAGAACAGACCTATCTGTCTTCAGCACCAGAGTGAACTGTTGAAAATACATTCTTCACTTGAGATATGTAAAAGTAATGAGTTTTAACATTTTGTAGTGGTGGGATAGTGTGAACATCTTTGAATGCTATCCAGGCAAATGCCTAACAAGCTTGCATCTGTTTAGTGGTGTTTTATGCACGGAGCATCATCCAGTGGATGTTGACACGCAGTGTTTCCTGGGTTTCTTAAATCAGGCTTTATAGAGAAGCTCAACTCAGCTGCTTCTATAACCCTTCCCTAAAGTGAGCGCTTCCAGGAATTATATTTACAGAAAAAAAAGAGAAATCCACTTTAGAGATAATACACATAATCACATTTGCTAAAAATGGAAAAGCCTCATTACATTCTTGTTTGGTATCTTTTTACATCGTCACCTGCAGCTAAATTCTGCTGCCGTTTTTCTAATACCAGTAGAGAAATCGCCAGCAAGGATCTCAGAATAGCGGCCTTATTTTGCAAACTGTAATTATGTAACTCGAGTTTCAGAGTCTCCTTCAAAGAACAATGCAGGGCTCTGGGAATGTTGGTTGTGAAGGATACACACTGAAGAACCTTCCGGAATACATTTTCTGTGAGAATAGATCAGTTTTACAGAAATGTGGATGGAGTTTCCATTATGAGAAAAGTTTAAATGCCCTGGTTAGAATCAAATCCTCTGAATTGTTGTCTAAAAATGTGGTGAGTTCTGTGAAGAAGCAGCCTGTAGCCCAAATTCTAATTGGTCTTAATAATAAAACCTGGAGTCATATATTGGGGTAAATGCTGAAAGATCAGAGAAGTAAAGGACCCAGCCACTAGAGAGACCAAAGGGAGCAAGACCCTGTCTCCATGAATCCTCAGACTGAGTCATGAGCTCCTGTCTCCTCCCACCTTATATTCCTCTCTCTGCCCAGCCTTATCACTTCCTGTCTCGCTTCCCTTGTACTGGGATTAAAGGTGTGAGCCACCACCACTTGGCTCTGCTTCTGTTTTAGACTGGATCAATCTTGTATAGCCCAGGGTGGCCTTGAACTCACAGAGGCCTGTCTGCCTCTGCCTCCCAAAGTGCTGGGATTAACGGCACGTGCCACCGCTGCTTGGCTTCTATGGCTAACAGGTGGCTATCTGCACTCCTTTCTTTGAGCAAGCTTTATTTGTTAGATCACAAACAAAATATCACCACGGCACCCTGTGTGATCACAGGCACAATCATTTCCTCCCATCCAGGACATGGAGCTTTGCTGTTCTCATTCTGTGTCCCATAATTTTAATTACTACTGTTCTTTAGGTGGAGAATTTGTGGAAAATCCCACAGCCAAGTCTCTTTTCTCCTCTCCCAGCTCTGTGCTCCCTTTCCAGTCCTATTTGCTCTTCTCTGCAGGTCTCGTCCCTCTATCAGGTGGACATCCAACCACAACATAGTCTCTTAAGACACAAATCTGTCTATAGCATTTTACCTTTTGAAATCTGGCTAACCAGCCACCAGAGCTGTTTTGAGTAATCAATAATTATAAGGATTTCAAATTCCTTTTTTCCCTGTTTTTTTTTTTTTTTTTTGGTTTTTCGAGACAGGGTTTCTCTGTGGTTTTGGAGCCTGTCCTGGAACTAGCTCTTGTAGACCAGGCTGGTCTTGAACTCACAGAGATCCGCCTGCCTCTGCCTCCCGAGTGCTGGGATTAAAGGCGTGCGCCACCACTGCCCGGCTTCCCTGTTGTTTTTAAAGCAACTTGCATTTTCTTCAATTCCATTACAAAATATCAAATCAATTTTGTATTAGATATTAGAAATATATTATTATCAAAATCAATTTTAATGAGACCTCAGCCTTTTTTGCATCTTTTTAGTGAAAAATCGGCCTTTAAATTCAAGATTAAATCTTGTTTGATTAATTTCAAACCGTTTTCCCAAGCTATTTATACAATTGTGTGATATCTCATCACTTGATATTCTAATCTCATCTAATAATTTAACTAATGTCACTAACAACAAAATGAATGCCATGTGTGACGATGTTTAGCACAGTAGACTTGAGCACCCCTACGAGCAAAGCAAAATACCCCATGCTCACTGTCGTGAGCTCTCAGTATCCCTTTCTATTTTCCACAGAACTGGCCTACAGCCCCACCACATGTAACCCCTGTCATGACCTCAGTTCTACACAGAAAGTCCTCATTTTCCTGATATATAAATGTGCTTACTGTAGCCGAAGCTACGAGGTCCTTATTTGGTGATATACCAATGTCTCCATAACAGTTTGGAGAAGAGAGAGCATTCCTTTACAGAAAGAGTTTATTTGCAGTTTTATAGCTAGTTCTCAAGTGAGTCCGCAGCCCTCCCAAAATGCACAGCCCCACGTTTCCTGCATGCTGGCACTTCAGCAATAATTTACATCTGACCTCTGTGTGGTCCATTTTCCCCTGGGTATGTAGCTCCTGGATTATTGGTGCCAAATTTATTTCTTGGAAATTCAGATTATTTCTCAAAAGCATAAATTTATGATTTTTCCAGATGACATTTATTTTCACAATGAGTAGTTTAAAGTTATACTTTTTTTAGGTGAAAATAGAAAAGCACAGACCCTTACCAATTGAAAACTGATATAGTTTCCTCAATGTATTTCATAGTCTGTGAAGAAGTAGGGCATTATCTAGAGTATAAAGTCCCCGAAAGAATGAGCCTTAAACAGAAGACTTGGCTAACATTCTTACTGTAGGACGTTAGAGACTACGCAGTCCTCTTAGTTTTAGGAAATGAAGAAATTGTATTTTGATTTAAATGTAAAGTAAATGAATAAATGAATGAATTAAAAACTACACTTACATAGGAAACATAAGGTTGCCTACCTTTTTAATTAATTGATTTATTTATTTTTTAAAAACTATCTTTTCTCATGGTGCATGCCAATCCCAGTTCCCACTTCTTCCCCTCCCCCCCTCCATCCTCCCCTCAACCCATCCCCATCCACTCCTCAGAGAGGGTAAGGCAACATAGTCTAGCACATTGCTTTGGGGCATGACCAAGGCCCTCCCCACTATATTTAGGCTGAGCAAGGTATCCCTCCACAGGGAATGAGCTCCAAAAAGTTCAAGCAGTAGAGATAAATCCTGGTCTCAGTGCCAGTGGCCCATAGTCTGCCCCAGCTGTACAATTGTCACCCAAATTCAGAGGGCCTAGTTTGATCCTATGCTGGTTGGTTCCCTTACTGTCAGGCCAGAGTTGGTGGGCTCCCATTAGCTCAAGTAAACTGTTTCAGTATGTATCCCCATTATGGTATTGATGTCATGGCTTATATTCTCACTCCTCCCACTCTTCGACTGGTCTTTGGGCACTCAGCCCAGTGCCCCACTGTGGATCTATCAATTGATGGATGAAGGGTCTATGATGACATTTAAGAGAGTCATCAACCTGACTACTGGGCTAGGCCAGTTCAGGCACTTGCTCCACTATTGCTTAGGGTCTTAGCTAGGGTCATCCTAGTGGATTGCTGGGAATTTCTTTAGTGCCAGGTTTCTTGCTAGCCCCATAATGGTTCCGTTAATCAAGGTATCTCTTTCCTTATTCTCCATCTCTGTTCTTTCCCCCATCTCAAACATTCCATTTCTTCAAGTTCTCCTCCCCACTCCCTTTTTTGCCTCCTCCTCTTCTGCCCTCCCTTCTCTCTCCACCCCCAGTGTTCCCAATTTTCTCAAGAGATCTCGTCTTACTTTTATTCAACGTTTATTATTTTATGGATATGGGTGTTTGTACATGAAACTGTATTCTTGTGGAAGATAGAAGAGGACACTGAATCTCCTGGCACTAGAGCTAGAGGTGATTGTGAGTCACCTTACATTAGGGACACTAGAAATCAAAGCTGGGATTTCTAGAAAAGCAGTCAGTACTCTTAATGCCTGAGTCATCTCCCCACCACTAATATAGATGAGTAGCGGAGTGTTGGAGCAATCTTTATTACAGCAGAAAATGTAGAGAGTATTAAGGAGGCACCAAGCCTGACTGAGTGCTCTAGGCAAGACTAAAATACGAGGCTGAGGGGAGATATGGCACCAATGTCCCTAAAGAACCAAAGTTCAGGAGATCCCAGACCCTCTTCCCAGTTGGGCCAACACGGACTTCTCTTGTCTGAAAGATGGGATAATAGGGATCCGCTTTGCCTTATGATGGTTGGGAGCAAGGGTGACAGGATAGCATTCCTGGCATGGACGTTGTCATTTAAATTGTGGTTATCCTGTGGTTTTATCAGACTTTTTGAACAAGCAATTTCAGAGCCAACTCCAAGAGCCCATTTGGGGGATTATTAACCATGGGTCCCTCACAAGTAGGTTAGTGCTGATGGACATAGAAAAACAGAGAAACAGAAGAGGCAAGGACGATGGTGAACTGAACACAGTTCAGATTTTTGCCAAGAAAATCATGTGTCGCATCCTAGATTCCCGCCTCTTACCAAGCCCCTTCCATCCTTCCTCCTTAGAAACGTTGCTGGATGCAGCTATGTGACCCTGCAGGGCACTGAGCTATCAATCCTAACTTCACACTCTGTCTTTTCTAAGATGTGCAGTAAAGGCAACAAGCCAGGAATTCCACCTCGTTATGTTTTATTTATTGCTCTTTGTGACCGACAGCCAAGGAGTGCTGTACACATTTATATGCGGGCGTAAATATTCGTTTAGTGCTGCCTAGACACGAGCGAGATGTTTCAAAGACAGTTTTTTAAATATTTGTTGTTTTAAAGTTGGAAGTTCCACAATTCCTTTTCTCCAATTTTTTTCTTGATTTTTGTTTTGTTTTCTTTTGCAATAGGATTTCATGTAGTCCAGACTGGATTTTGGGTCCTATGTAGCTGGGGCTGGCTGTGCTTCCCAAGTATTGGGTTTTAGTGGCACACCGACACTCTGTCACAGCCACTCGTGACAGCAACCAGGAGAAATAATAATTTCCCAGCATACATTGTTTTTACGACTCTCTGTGCCAAAGGAGTGTTCATTTCAGATAATAATGGTAAATATTTCTTTTTGCTACTCTACAAGTTAATTAATTGCTCAAAGTTGCTTTATTTGGCTGGGCCGATGTGTTTATGTGCTATTCAATTATATGGTTAATCTATTTCTGTGGTTTTTACAGAAGAGTTATATAAGACCGTGACTATAAAACCCAAAACAGAATCTGAACAATAAGAGATACCAAAATAATTTATAATACAAAATACAAAGCAGTAAGTTCATCATGTACCCAGAATGCCCTTTAAAAGGTTTACAGAGTTAATATCCGTGGTTTGCTTCCACTTGAAAGTGCCTCAGAAGGGGCTGCAGCAATGACTTTGTGGTTAGGAACTGCCTGCTGCTCCTGCAAAAAGACCTAAGTTTTCTTTCCAGTGTCCACATCAGGGCAGTTTACAACTGCCTGTAAGTACATCTCCATAGGATCTGACACTCTCTTCTGGCACCCATGGGTACCCACACACACATGTGTAAACACACACACACACACACACATTCACACACAGGTAACGTAACTCAGAAGTCAGTAGCATGTGGTGCACAGTTAAGAGATGAGACCATGATAGGGACTGGACAAAAATTGGCATGGGCTCTACCACAGCTCCAAATAGAAACAGTGTGTGACCGACATGGATGTTACAGTTGTAGTATCTCACAACTGCATTTAAGGGAAAAACAAATGAATGAATAACTTAGAGACCAAAGCACAAACCAACAAGCTTGTACTATAGTTATAATTGGGCAAATTATAACTCAAACAAATAATGCTAGACAATGCCTTTCTAACCACGAGGACTTTTTGTCTTCCTTGTCTATAATAATCAGCCAGCATATTCAGAAACCATAGAATTCAAGGAAGTTCTAAAAGCAATCCGTGGTCATCATTCCTTGAATTGGCTGTTGGGGGAACTGAGTGATGGGAAGAGACCTTTGTCTTTAAACGGCTCTGACCCATTTGCAGTCAGAGGGATAGAAACTGATCCTCACATGTGTGAAGTCAGTGTTCTACCACAGAGAGGTGGTCAACAATGATGCTCTCTTTTCTTTTGGAGACAGTTCTTATTGAGTTTCCCATCGCTACATCTCACTACACAGTCATGGGATTCACTCTGTAGCCCATGCAGGCATTGAACCTGCAATTCTCCCGAGGGCCGGGACAGCTGGGGTCGTCAGGCCCAGCCTAGCCACCCTCATTTTGATGCTCCACACAGGAAAGCAATGAGATGAAAGCGAAGTGAGAGTTAACAATGATAATAACTAATGCTGTGTACTAAATGCCTGTGTGCCCTGCCAGGGTGAGTGACAGGCATTAGTGTGAGTTCTCCCCTGTCCCCTCTATCCTCAGTTCCCTCAACATGACTGTTAAGAGCGTGAGTCTGTCTCCACGTCCTTCCATCCTGCCTGCTTTGAGATTGGTTTTAACCAACACAAGGCAGCAGAAGCAAAACTACACCAACTTCCCTTTGGTTTATGGAGATCAGGAGCATCCACACATTCTTTAATGATTGCTTATACATCATGAAAAACTAATACAGACACAAGAGGTTCCGTTAGCACCATGACTCTCTCTAGCAGACAGCCCCAAACATGGCATATGAGTAAGCCTGCTAATGAGAAAAGCCCCTGAGAACCCTTGCTGAAGTCACTCAGCCTGCTCCAGAACATCAGACCTGCAGAATGACAAAACTGGGCACGAGCTTTGAAAAGATAGAGATGAGTGGCCCTTTAGGAACAAACATCGGATGTGTCTGCTGTCTCACGAAGTCATAAATCATCATGGAGGTTAATTACGATCACCCCTGCATCAAACAAGCAAACACTGCTGGACTAACAGCAATGGGCGGCATCTATATTTAGTACCATGTGGCCTGAATCTTAAGTCCAGGTCTGGTTCTGATTGGAAGAGAATGGTCAGACAATTGCTTGTCCATGGTCAGACTTCCCAAGCAGACAAGTGCAGGGTAACACACACAGCTGTCCTCTGAGACATTAGCTGACCTGATATTTAATGTTGGAGGCCAGCGAAACAAGTGTCCTAATGCTGCCGGAGGTGGTTGAGATATGAATGCCCTCCTTGTCTCAGGTATGTGAATACTTGGTCCTCAGCTGGTGGAATTAGGGGGCAATGATTAGGATATGTGGCCTTGCTGGAGGAGCTGTATTGCCAGGGCAGCTTTGAGTTTTTAAGCCCATACCATTCCCAATGAGCTCTCTCTGACTCATGCTTGTGGGCCATGAAGTGAGTGAGCTCTTAGAGTCTTCTCAGGTCACCATTCCTACTGACTGTCATGCTTTACGGTATGGACTCTTATCCCCTGGGGACCTTAATCCTCAAGTAAGCCCTTCCTTCCATAAGATGCCATGATCATTGTGTGTTATCACGGTGATAAATAGTAACAGTGGAATCCCTGAATCTGAAGGCCTAAGAGCCAAGGAAACTCGTGATTCAACTCTAGTCTGAGAACAGAAGATGGGAAATGTTGCCCCAGCTCAAGCAGAGGAGGGAAAGAAAAGGGAGTGAATTTTCCCTTCCACCGCCTTTGGTTCCATGCTTGCTCGGATGGGTTGGAATATCCTCACACACATTTGGGAAGAACCAGCTCATTAACCAAATCCCTACATTTGAGTGCCAATCTCTTCCCAAACACCTCCATTGATATACCTAGACATAATATTTAATTTGTGTATCACTCAGTCCTATTGCCTTTATGGAAAAAATTAAACATGAGATCAGGAAAGGATGACCTCAACCCATATCTCGTTGCCAGTCAACAGTTTTGACCTCTGAATCGAGACAAGTCTTAAGTGAATGTTGATACCAGTGAAGGCAGCATCACACCAAACGCACGGCAGTGGATCAGGATCACAGTGTGAGAGGTGGACACAAACCCAGCATAGAGCTGAAAGGCACATGCTTATCCCCCACAGACCTGTTGCGTCTGCAACCTGCTGAGCCCAGTGCTTGTCCTGAGATGCTGTTCATTTAGAAATACCCTAAATGAAAATTTAGAAATGTTTCAGGAACATCTTTACTCTGATTCATCCACACAGGGATGTAGTCTCATCCTGAGAATACAGACTACGCAGAAACCTGGATCAGGTGCTATGTATGCATGTACGCAAGTGAGGGGAACACAGATCTAGAGGGAAATGAACCCAAAGGTCCAGGAAAATGTTAGTCTCACAGACCACGGGGAAAAGATACGTGGATCCCCATTTCTTCAGGCACCCTTTTGAGACCAGCTACAAATCAGAACAACTGGTCTATAGCTCTGGTCCTTGTTCTGTTATAAGCCTGAGTCAAGAGGTCAAAGATCAAACAGGCTCCAGAGTGACTCACCCTAAGTACCAGGATGGTATTAGTGCAGAGTGACTTTGGCCATGGAATCTGGCCTCAGTGTCAGGTTCTTTTCCACTGCCTGCAGCTCATATAAGGATAGGTTTCCTCCAGAAAAACTTCTCTCTAGAGAACCAGGCTTCACCAACCATGGAGAAACATTGGTGTGTAATGCTATGTTCCTAGTGCCCTTGAAAGGGAAAGTGTCTGTGAGAAGACTTAGCCGTGTTTGTTTTAGACAATACTATCTGGCTCAGAACTTTATGAGGCTTATTTTATTTTTCTGTTAAAACTCCCAGCACCTCATCACCGATGGATACAGAAGTACTTTTATCAAATAAAAAATAAAATAAAATTTGATCAATATTTGACTTCCAGTTATATTACTAGAGTTAATGCACAGCAAACGATAATTTTATCTTCTGCTCTGCTGCTCTCTGCTTTGAGGAGATCAGGTGCGCTCCTTGTTAGCTGAAATGGTCAGAATACCTTTTTGCGAGTCACCTCTGCTGGCACGCGGGGTCAGCCTCTCATGAATTATCCTTGCAACGTCAAGGCCCAAGGTAGGGCTGGTTCCTTTCAGTTCTTCTCACAAGTAGACACACAGATATTTACTAATACGCTATGCTCTTAGTCTGTCAATTACAGTCAGTACAGCTCCAGGGAAGCCATCTATGGATACGGAAATTGAGACAATCCCCAGACAAGGTGGCCATTTGTTTTTGCAATGCTTATTTATAGTGCAGCCAGTTGGCACCAGGTCTACTGCCCCCATCAATCCACAGCAAGGGTTGAAAGTTTGTTGTAGCTGTGTGTATTGATCAGCACAGGATAGGGGCTTGCACTAAGTCCTTAAATGACATCAGGTGATAGTCATGTTTCTGTTTGTTATTTCCACCATGCTGGGCGTGGAACTTTCAGAAGTAGCTGTCCTCTTTGCGGGATCACACCTTGGTTTTGTGAACTGCTACATTTCTTCTCCACTCTGTTGACATGGTGACCCACACGAGTGGAGAGTAGGTCTTTGTTGGCCTCTTGTTAACCCCCTCATCCTTAACACCCATTCAGTAAATCTTCACGGAGAAGCAACCAAATGTTATTGGATCCTTTGTTATGGCTTGCTGGTGAGCTTCGGGAAAGTTCGCCAGGGGAAAGCGACGGCCGTTTGCAGTTCTAAACTGTGTGGACATCAGAGCTGACCCTCGCTCTGTAGGCTTTTAATTTGTTTTGACACTCGAGGTCACATCAGCAAGTACCTGAGAGAGCTTCTTTTTGTAAGAGTTTGCCGTTCGCCCATGTACTCCCCAGCAAGAAGAATCTAGGGGGAAAAAAAACCTCCTTTCAGCTGGGTGTCTCCGGCGCGCTGACATATGGCAGGAGGGAGCGCTCTGTCGCTTTGATCATCGGCTTGTCAGCGCAGAACGCCGTGTTGATTCTGTCACTGCTGTCGCCAAGCTTCCACACTATCTCTTGCTCTTCCCTCTCATTCAAGCCTACCGTTCAGCCTGTCATCGGGTCCTGTCATTTTGCCTTTGAACTGTCTTTCAGTCCCCACGCATCTCTCTCCCCTCTGTGGTCACAGGTATGGGGGCTTGCAGTGGCTGAACGATTGTTCTCACGGTGCTCTGTGATTACAGCCCCACTTCTACATTCACGCCAGGGCTCCTCCTGCCCACTCCTATTTCTGCCACTCAGAATCACGTACTCTGCCAAAACTGATCTCTATTGGTATCTTAGTCCTTGCATACCAGGATCTTATTCGTCTGACGCCCCCAGCCACACTCAAAGGCAGCCTGCTCACCTCTGCTGCATTTCTTGCACTCAAAGACAAGCCTGCTCACCTCCGCCTCATTTCTTGCACTCAAAGACAAGCATGCTCACCTCTGCTGCATTTCTTGCACTCAAAGACAAGTCTGCTCACCTCCGCCTCATTTCTTGCACTCAAGACAAGCATGCTCACCTCTGCTGCATTTCTTGCACTCAAAAGCAGTCTTCTCACCTCTCTTGCATTTCTTGCACTCAAAGGCAAACATGCTCACCTCCCTTGCATTTCTTTTGTTCTGCTTTCTCACCACCTCCAGATTTTGTCTTCCCTGTCTGATAGAAGCTTATGAGTGCTTGGAGACTGAAGCATGCCCCATTCCTCCCCATGTCTATGAACAGAGCTGTGTGGGATCCCAGCACTCTGCCTTGGTGGCATGCTTGCTTCATGATCCTGGGAATGAATGCTTCCTTACAGAATTGTGTCCTTCATTCAAAACAGGCCTTTGATTCCCTGCATATTCTTTTTACAAATACATCAAGATGTTTAGTACGTTTCCCCGTTTGTAAATGCTTGCCCCTGAAAGAGAATAGAAGTGCTTTGTTTTATGTTGTGTGGCTGTAATGATCAATGCAATTGTCAGCATGCATGACCTCAGATGAAAGTTGCTTTCTTTCATGCAAACTCTCATCCTACTTAAGGGACTAGTCTCTAAAACTATCTAGGGGTGGAAGCTATGTTTTGTGATTTGATTTATTGGTAGCAATTAACTGTGGGAAGGAACCCCAGTGTCTGGAGAATTGAATGGTGACTTTGGGTTTGTCATATCTAAATGCTTTGTGTTGAGATATGTTCCCTCCAATCCTGCTTTCTCTAAGACTTTTATCATGAAGGGATGTTGGATTTTGGTCAAGGGACCTTTCTCTATCTACTGAGAAAATTATATTACTTTTGTCTTTAAGTCCAGGTATATGATTTATTATTGCTTACTGATTTCTTTATATTGAACCATCCCTGCATCTCTGGGATAAAGCCATTATAACAATAAAAATGATCTTTATGATATTGCATATCTTTGTTTTATCAAGTGTGTTATTGAGAATACTTGCATCTATATTCCTCAAAGATATTAGCTATAGTTTTCTGTGCTGTGCCTCTCTCTGGTTTTATTATTAGAGCAATTCGCCCTCTGGAGAAAGAGTTGGGAAGTTTCTCTTCCATATCTATGTGTGGAATATTAAGTGGTAGTGAATGGCTATTAGATCAGTGGCACCTGCTTGTGGGCAGCTTCCATTAGTTTAGAGTATTGCTCTCCCTTCTTTCATTATAAGGTAGCCTCTGTCATGGAGGGCAAAGAGTATTTCTTAAAAACAGCATAAATGTGGGCTCTACTTTCTAATCCAGTTAGCTAACCTGTGTCTGTTGGTTGGAAAATTGATATGATTAACATTGTATTGATTGTTGAAATTTCACAGTCCTGTTTGGTATATAGTCTGTCTTAGCATCATTTCTTTCTCTGCACAACTTTTTGGGTGCACTTACCCTTCTCTTCAGTCTAGAGTATTCCTTTTAGAAGTTTTTGTAATGCTGGCTTGGTGTCCATAAATTCTTGTTAGCCCATTTTTATCACAGAACAATGGTTCTCTAACCAAGCATTATTATGTCTAGCTTTCCATGGTAAAGCAATCTGGGCGGGCATCTGTGTTCTTTCAAAATTTGAAAACTCTATGCTTCTCTGGATCCTAAAGCTTCCATTGGATATGAGGGATTGTACTGATGGGACAACACTTACTGGTGATTTGGGCTTCCCTCTTGCTGTTGTCAATACTATCCATGTTTTATTATATTTAGTGTTTTAACTGTGATGTTTCATAAGGAGTTTATATTCTGGTCTTACTACTTGATGTTGTGTGTAATGTTTGTACCACAAAGAATATATGTTTATATGTAATGCTTGCACCTCATCTCTTTCCCTAGATTTGGGGTGTTTTTTTTATGTTTCCATTGCCTGTTCATTCTTTGCCTTAGACTTAAACTCTTCTTCTTCCAAGTCCATAATTTATAGATTCTATCTTTTAGGGTATCTTATTATTTCTGCGTGTTCCATTCAGGAGGATATTTTTAAATTTATCATTGCCTTGAATGTCATGGCTTAAAGACACGATACTCTGTCTTTTACATAATCTATTTTGTTGGTGAGGCTTTCCACTGAGTCTTTCAATATATCACATTTAAACTTATTTTCACTTTGAGTTTCTTTCAATATTTCTTTATCTTTCTTTATCAAATTCATTTCTATATCCTGAATTATTCCTGTTATTTATCCAGCCATCTATTTGTATTTTCCTGGGCTTCAGTTTATTCTTGTCTCCTCTGATTTCATTCAGATGTTATTTTGTGTCTTCTTTGATTTTTTTTTAATTCTTCAAACATGTTTATAACTGTTCTTTTGAAATCAATGTCTTTCAAAGTTGATCCAGCTGGGGACAGTTACTACTTGGTTTGTGGTCTTCAGTAGTTACACATTGTCCTTTATTCAGGTATCTAGAATTGGGTTGTTGGTTATGTCTTTTGATATAAAATTTGAAGCTATCATATTAGAATCATCAGTTTGGGTGGCAGGCTATCCCAAAGTGTTGGAGCTAGGGGAACAGATCTCTCACCAGGACCCCATGAATAACTAAAGAGTCTGTACTGTGGCGGTGGGGTGGGCAGTTTGGGGATACTGTGAAGAATGGAACTAAAGCAAGTAGTCTCTTACCTTTCCCTGTGGGAAGCAGCCTCATGTCCTAAGTCAAAGTTGGCTGAGGAGGTCCCATGTCATAGAGTTGAGGGCATGAACAGAATCCCTGAGTCAGGAAAGCAGAGGGAGGGTGATAAAGTTTGATCTCTTGCTATGAGTAGTCTGTGGGCTGACCACCAGACACGAAATTTGCAGCTGGTTTTTCAAAGAACCCTGGTAAAGAATGGCAGGGTGGGGCAGCCTGGGGAGGAGGAAGGAGAGTAGCCTCGCCAACAGAAGGTCCTAGGAGAGCCAGCGAGGCTTTTCATTTATGCTGTTAGATCTGTCAAATCAAAGGAAACTATAGTATGTTTTATTTCTATTCCTCTATGCAATGGATGTGGGTTTAAAGCTACACCAGGGAGCACAGACATCAACATTTAGAAATTGTTCCTAACTCAGCAGGTTCACAAATCCCTAGATGTGTATCCAGATTATGCTGGTGGTACACAGACTGTTGGCTACACTGATGATGTGGTCTTTTAAAGGCTGAGAATGTGGCTCACGCAATTATGCTTTCTCATAATATAAAAAGCCTTGCACATGATAAATACAAAGTTGATGTGTTCTGAGTGAAAGGCAAAATTGTAACAGCTAAGAGCAAAACTTTGTGGTGTACGAGAGAAGGCAGTGTCAGCACAGATCGAAGCATAGGGCGCCCTGGAGATGTCATGGTTCCAGGCACTTTGTGGTATGACTATTTTTTCTTTATACTTAGCTGATGCCAAGTGCCCACATCACAGGGATGTTTGTTTCTTTGCCACTGATGTAGAAAGCAGAGGCCAGTGCAGGATACTATGGCCCTGCTCTGACCAAGGCCTCGTTTGTTTTCCTTAGGGTTTACTGACCATTATCACTATTCCTATATCAGATATTGTTTGCAGCTGCTTCCTTCAGCAATGATCTAATTGGACACTTGTAACAATGATTTTATGCCCCATGGAGCTGAAAATACTTATTATTAATCACTTCAAGAAAATAATCTTCAAGTCTCGGTCAAGCGATCTCTCACACCTGTAGATTCGGTGAATGATGGATGAGATAAAACAATTAATGAGTCAGAGAAAACTCAGCAGATACTGTACCACCCCTGTCCCAGGTGTCTTTTGTGTCTGGAAACGTTCAGAAATGCTGAGGTAGATGCTGTCATGTCTTGATGTATAAAGGCTAGGGCTATGGAAGAGAATTTAACCTGTACTGTGGATTGATTTGTATAAACATCTCACAATGTCCTAATGTCCTAATGATTAGCCTGGAGGAAATGATTAATTACCTTCTTTCAATAAAATTCTCTTAACGGAAAGTGCCTGTTTCTGTTAGACTAAAGGAGGATGAGCCACAGAGGAGATGGTTGGGCTTATATATCCCTGACCTCCCAGCTTGAGGAAGATGGAGAACACCTGATCTTTCACAGCAGACCCAACACAACTGTAAGGAGTCCGTTCTCTGACATCTCTGATAGACAGAGAAGAGGAAGCTTTTATGGCTTCTGGTTTGGGTGGAAATCATCAAGGTTTGGGCTAGAGTGTTGAGGTTGAGGCAGAAAGGATCTTCAGAACCCTAGACCACAAAGCCGAGGGCCTGTGAAGCTGCACACGGCAGTCCTGATTACACACCAGAGCTCCTGCCTGAAATAACTGGAGTGTGATATCTCCGAGAAGGCCTGGCTGTCTGCCTCATCAAGTTGATAGGAGCTTATTGCGTTGAGATTTGGAGGACAACTGGGAATGTATCGGGTCTTACTTACTGGTTGGTGATGCCAGAGATTCACTGGATCCAATATCTGTTAAACCTCAAAAGAGATGGAGATTGCAGTTTAATTTTTCAGGAAAAACCAGAAGGAATTTGTGATATGACAAAAAATATCTTTGGGGATTTAATACTAATTGATTTCATTTTGAATCCACCGAATTGCCAAGTCAAAAAAAAAAAAAAAACTCCTATGTCTAACTAACTCAGGCCCATTAATCAAAAGGGGGGGGGAAGAGAAGGGGAAGAGGGAGGGATCACAAAGTATACTGAGTCTTGCTCCAACTTCCCTGAGGCTCAGACCTCAGGTATCAGCAAGAGATACGAGGTGGGAATGTCATATGTCACTCAATGTCCAGCTGTGACCATGCTTCCTTTTCTCCAGTGAGTAAAGACCTCTCTGTCCTCACCCTTGTCTCATCAGCTGTCCCCACTCTGTTCAGAGAAGGAGACATAGACCTAACACCTTTTATTCCTTGAAGGAGCACAGTTCCCACTGTGGTAAATAGTGGCACCAGATTGGGAGAAGCCACAGCTACTGTAGCTGGCAAAGAAGCAGATCCGCACTAGAAAGTTAGAAACCCAGACCTCTGTGCCTGGTGCCAGTCAGCCTTGGTTACCAGGGAAACACTAGGAAGGTTCACTGTGTCACTCAGATATGACCAACATTTGGGAGGAGATAAAGACAGGCAAAGATGTGGGGAGCTGTGAAGGCTGCAGACGAAACAGGGAGGGAAAGAAGGAGAAACCAAAGGGGAGAGGTGAGGAGGGGAAGGAGAAGGAGAGAGAGGGAAAAGGGAGAGACCCCAGGGTAGAGGGACAGTGAAGAGGAAGCAGGGAAACTGTCTGTTATTGGAGAAGATCAACAACCTGTGTCACAATGCACCATGCTCCATGGTGCTCACTCCTGAAGTCAAAGTACAGATGCTAACTCCTCTTCCTTCCTTCCTTTCCTCCCTTGGTAGTCCTGCCTTCTGCATCACCAAGAAAGCAGTGAAAATAGAACAAAGGCAAACATATCTATGCACATATATACACACACATATATGTGAATGTGTATACACACACACACACGTATAGCCCTAGCATCATGGTAGAGTGAGAAAATATAACAATAATGGGGCAGTGGAATTTATCTTGCTTCTGTTCTTCCAAAATATCAGTCCATAGAATCTTCATCATACCCATTACACACTCTTTCGAGGTGTGTTCCCACCATACAGTAACCCTCTGACTGCACAGATCTCTGCCCTTTGGCTGATGCTGAGAGTTTCGGTGTATTAAAAAGGAATCTGAATTTTTTGAAGTGGCTGACAAAAGTAAAAATACCCATTTTTTGTCCTCGTTACTTAAGCTTTAATTTGACTCTGTAGATGTTGTTCTTTTCTTTTTGTATCTTTAGAGTTGAAATAGGATTTCTATTTCTACCTGCGTTAATTGCGACAAAGGACAAACCTTTTAAATACCTGTTTACCTTTCAGTTTGGTTACATAAAATTTCTGAGGGCAAAGGAGGGAAGAACTGTGTGTACTAGTGTTGTTTCGCTTTAGTTTTGTTTCTGTTGTTATCTTCAGATACTTACTCTTGAAATAAATGTTTTCTTTTGCATTCATTTTCTATATTTTCTGAGTTATGAATTAAGAACTAGGGGCTGGAGAGAGAGAACTCATTAGGGTAGTGGTGACTGCACAAGTGTTGGGTGCTGAGTTCTGTCCCCAGGACACATGGAGGAAGTTAGGTCTGCTGCTAATGCCTGCAATCCCAGTGCTAGGGGCAGACAGGGAAGGGCCTTGGGGATCGCTGACTGCCAGTCTTGCCAAATGAGGGAGGTCAAGTTCAGTGAGAGGTCCTGTTTCAGAAAAGAAGGTGTGGAGTACCTGAGAAAGGACGCATGAGGTTTACTGCTGTTTTGTACATGCTTGTACACACTTGTACACACAAACACACATGCATCTCCCACAGGCATATCTACACACACACACACCCTGAAATTAAAAAAAAAACAACAGAAATTAAAGAAACATTAGGAAAGTGCTAGCCCCAGTCTCCTCTTGGGTTCTAGTACAAACCTGAATCACGGAGGACAATTACCTTAGAAGCCCAGCTCCTTCACTGAGTGAGAGGGGGTTGCATGACAGAATGGCTGTTGCCTAGTGTTGGACCGCACAACTCACCTATAAAATAAAAAGCAGCCATTCTCCTGAGAATTTCCAACAGCCTATAAGGTCTCACCCCTCATGGACAAAATTGGGTGGGATCCATCAGGAGCAAAAGGCTTCCTGTGTTTCCAGGGGGAGATTTTCTTTTATTTCCTCTGCTCTATCTGCCCTTAAAATCAGATACAGCAGGGCACAGAAGTGAAATTCTTTGTTTTTCGTTTCTTTTTTCAGTGTGACCACTGGCTATTTGCTGTAAGTAACCATGCATCTCAGCCTGTGTTTTGAGAAACCCTCGTCCAAAGAGAAAAGCCAATGACAGCGACTGCTCTGGGCAGAAATATGGGCTTCGGAGGGGAGGCTTGCTGAGGTTCCCGCTAATGAAAGCCGGGTGTTTGCACCCTTCCTCACTGAAGGGATGTTAACTGTCATTGATGACAAAGGCTTATTTGTAGACAAATGTCCAATTAGTTTAATTGGTGTTCTCTTTACCTTTGTCGTTATCCCTCGTCTCACAAATGTGTCAAAATATCCTATGAAAAGAGTCATTTTATTTTGACATTAAGGGAACGCAGTTACATTAGAGACGAGCTAACCCCTTCCTTGTCAATGAGCAGAAATTTCAACAACTCAAAACCAATTTACATTTTGAGGTATATCTCTTGAACAAGGATGATTGGCCGTGCGCTGCCTTGTGATGTTATAGCCAAGCCTCGCATCCCTCCTTACAGAGAAGCCTGAGACATTTTCCTCCCTGACTTCTGCAGTCTCTAGAAACGAGAAGGCGACAGAAACGAACCCACACCTCCTCTGTGCGAGCATGCAGAGCGAGCATGGGAGGCCAGCTTCAGAACCTGCAGCTGATCACAAAGCAGGGAATAGCAAAAAGCAACGCTGCGGAAAGCTCTGATGACTTCTTTTCACTTAAATATTGAGGAGAGTCTCAGTGAAAGGAACGGTTAGCAGGTAGAGGGATGGCTTTGCACGTTAAGAAAAGTTTAAGTTCATAATCAAAACTATCACCGTGAGGACTGCTGCAGAAGGGATAGAAGCAGGCGAGGGACAGAGAGAATCCTGCAGCAGAGACCTTGCAATACTAGACCAGCCACCTGAGGGAGGGCAGAGATTATGCTAAGATCCCCATTTTCACAAAGCTGTCAGACTACCTATTCTCACCCATTGTCTACTTGGTTTGTAAAGTTTGAAAATGTCGAGATCTGGACCTAGGAAAACACTATGGGTGAACGAGTCAGATGAAACTGGTAAGGAAGGCTGGTTGAGAGCTGGTCAGAGTCTGTGATTAGTTTAAAATCCCAAGCAGGTGTAATTTTTAAAGAAATATATTAATACATTACAATTAAACTCTTGTGTGATGACCACTTTCCTAATTAGAAATATATTAATATGTTAGAATTAAGTGTATTAATTATTAGAATTAGAATCCTTCATTTTCCCTGCCTGTACTAGATCTAGTGATGTACAGGCAGGGGTCTGTGGTGTACACTAGATGGACAGGCAGGGGTCTCTGGTGTACACTAGATGTACAGGCAGGGGTCTGTGGTGTGCACTAGATGGACAGGCAGGGGTCTCTGGTGTGCACTAGATGTACAGGCAGGGGTTGGTGTTGTGCACTAGATGCATAGGTAGGGGATTGTGCTGTGCACTAGATACACCGGCAAGAGTTTGTGTGCACTAAATGCAGAGACGGCCCTTGTAAGCCTATAGCCACATCTGAGGAAACTGAAGAGGCTGAAGGTCAAAGATGTTCATCCCAAAAGATGTTCATCTCCTGGTGGTTCAACACAGGCTAGCATTTTTTCTTCTTTATCTTTAAATCAATACTTTTCATAACTGTTCCATGTTCCCATTTCTTCAGACAACATAAATGTTAGTCCTAAACCTGCAGTATATCTATGGGACAAGCCTATGACTCATTTCTGAATCAGAATCTTTCATCAAGTAAGACCATCCTTAGGTCCTCTGAATTGTAAGGGCAACTGAAGCTCTGTGGGCTTCACAAGCCACAGGGATTAGTTGTATATTGCTGAGGGAAAGCAAAACAGAGGAAAGGAACGAATTTCTTCCTTCACACTTACCCTGTGTCTACTCTGTGCTGTGCTCGTGAGAAGCTCCTGTCTCACAGTTATCTTGGAGACGCATTTGCAGGACAGAAGGAGGTAGAGTGGAGCAGAGGAAGCCTGATGCACTGTAATTGAACCCCTGTCCATCATTGTGGAGGGCGTCTGGCAGTATTGTACAGCATCAATCAGACATGTACCCTGGAACCTAGAATTTCCACACATAAACTCTACCTGAAGATAATGAAAATTTGTATCCACAAAACATTGTGGATGGATGTCAACACAATAACAGAGACTCAAACAGCTCATCTCCAATTCCCCTCAGTAGGATGGGATTAGCAGATCCTTGCATATTCTATATCCGTATACCACTTGGTAACTGGAATAAGTAAATATTGGTTGCAAAAAAAGCCTTACAGGCAGGCGTGATAAGGAAACGACTGTAAGTGAAGGACCTCAGTGTATGTGGGAGGGCGGGCCCCCTGATGAGAGAGAGGCGGGCCCCCTGATGAGAGAGAGAGAGAGAGAGAGAGAGAGAGAGAGAGAGAGAGAGAGAGAGAGAGCTAGCCTTGGCCAACTCTGGGACTGCTGAGCTTTCCAAAGTCATTGTGGGAAGTAAGTGCGCAGTAGTGTGCTGCCATCAGAATTCATTAGCCGATAGCGTAAAATAGGTCCCTTGGAATTACACTTCACACTTTGAAACAGTGCTATCCTCCACTTCAGACAGCGACTATGCTGAGATGCGCACTGTAGAACTTACACCAGCATACTCATGCCCTGTGTGTTCTCCCACTTTTCCTAGTTCTAGCTTTATTCCTATAATCCTGTTCCTCCTTCCCAATGTACTAATATAATTAACAAAATAAATAAACGAAAACACCTATAGTATTTTCAGGAACAAAAATAATTCCATTTAATAATTATTTAAAATCCGAATCTTAAATGTAACTAGTTGCCTTTCACTGTACTAGCAGACGTATGGGGTCCTATCTGAATTCTTCTCTTGGATAAATTCTTCAATGTACAGAGTAACTGGTGGTTTTGTTGTTGTTGTTGCTTTATTTTGATTTTATTTTTGGTTTGTTTTGTTCCTGAGTAACCTCTGCTTCTGAAAATGAATGAATGAAAAGAGAATGGCTTGGCACCTTGCTCAGGATGACATTTTATATTTAGGAGCATCTCTCGTGAGGCTGGACAGGATGAACAGAACACATTGCATGTACCCAAATAGCTTCAGTAAGCATTCACGACTTCCGAGTACCCCAGGCAGGCACACCATCATGAAAGTACCATAAACCCATGTGATCACCACCTGCAATGTGGAAAAACACCAGCAATAACTTACCAAAATATTTCCAGTGAACATATGACTTTGACCCAGATGGCAAAATTGGCTGTTTTGGCCATAAATCTGCAGTCGAGCGTGGGCAGGTGCAAGTCTGCTATCATTATGACTGTTTCTTCAACACTTTATCTGTTCAGCCCTTTCCTAAGGAAATAAAAATTCTGGAAATATTGTAGAAGAAACAAAACACAGCCTGCAAACTCAAGCTGGAAGGTTTCTAAAATTCAGGTTGTGCATCCCTGTATTGTAGACTGAGATGTCAGAGGCTATGAAATGGGGGGGGGACCCAGAAGGTTGAGGACAGAAGGAAGAGCAGATAAAAGCGGTCAAGTTCATTTTATACCAGTTTTTACAGAAAAAAAATCACCCTTGAAATACAGTGTCTGATTTCTTTCTCTGTTCACAGAAAAACAAATAGTCCCTAAATAGTAAAAGTTTATTTATGCTCAAACTCTTATTACCTATCATAATTGCTTATATACAGGATGAGATGATGCAAGATTAGATGATTTAGAGATGACATTATGGGTGCAAATATGTTTGCATATATTTACTGTCTATTGTCCTATGTAGAAATAGTAATATATGTATATAATATGTTTGCATATATTTACTGTCTATTGTCCTATGTAGAAATAGTAATATATGTATATAATATAATATGTTTGCATATATTTACTGTCTATTGTCCTATATAGAAATAGTAATGCTGCTAGAAATGTCAAGGGAATTTGGATTTTGGAGAAAATGTCTCCACTAACCTTTAATTCATTAATTAATTTTTGTTGTGCCTGAGAATGAAGTCAAAGATTTAGGCATGCTGTATAAACACTGAATCCATGAGCTATACCCTTAGCCCTCTGCTACTCTTTAGAAGTATACTGTTTGACTCATACCCTATAAGATACATAGTAACAGTCACAGGGAACTGTAGTTTCTCACAAAGTAACATTAAGTACTCAGTCTCTTGATTCTTAGACCCATGTATTCTTTCTGTATGAGACTCTGCACCAAATGTTTTCAATACAGATTAGATCCTGGGTCCTGGGGAATGGAGCCTCTCCTCCAAAAATATTTCCTATAACTTGTTACCTCTCCTCTGCCCCAGTAGGCTGTCCCAACAGATCAGAAGGTCTGAATAAAGGATTTGAAAAAGCCAGTAGGTCCTAACCAAGGATGAGGTCATGTCCCGTTTGCCATTAGAAGCCTTCCTGTTCACTAGAGTTCCATGGAAGTAGACTAAACACATGATAAATGGTCAATATTCCAGGGAAAGTCAAGAGAGTCAGCCTAGAAACATGTGTCTGTTTCTTTGGGAATAAACCACTGATTTCTCAGGATACAAGGGCATCCTTGTAGTCCATCCTTGTCGTGAGTGGTCTCTAAAAGCAAGGCATCAGTTCCAGGGCTCAGCATTGGTTGTTGTGGGCTGTTGAGCTCTTAACAGTAAGAGGGCTGGATTAATTGTGGTAAGTGATGCTGATGGACCTACGTTACACCCCTGTTGCCAACATGATCCTGGGTTTATATGCTCATCAGGCCAATGCTCACTTAGCGCTAGGAGCTGGCTGGCAATATCTGGCCAGGTCACTTTATCTGCTGTGTTCTTTAGTGTCTCTCTACTAGTAAGTCCTTTGGTGGACATTAGCCTGTTGTTCAAAGATTCCCATAGCATCCTTGAGCCTGTGTCCCCATGCTTCTCCAAGGACCATCCTAGTTTGTTTGTTCTAGGCCATCTGCCTGGGTTTTCTCTTCTCTGTTTTCTGAGTAGTTATTTTCCTACATGAAGTGAATGGCCACACTCACTACCTGAAGGCCATACTCATTAAGGCAGCAAATATTTCCTTAATACTGTTTTCCCTGGTGTGTGACAGGACCATTGTAGAGATTGTCAGTCTGGGGCTAGAATTCTTATGGAAGGAAATCAGTTTGGTGCCCCCTCCCCTATGTGACTATCTCCTAACTAGCCGAGATGTTGGGTGGGGAGGTGTCCTAATGTTGCCCTGGACTCTGGTCCTGCTCATGCAGATTGGTTGTGTCTTCCGGCCCTGCTACCCCTCTATCTGAAATGAACTACTCTGTGTAAAGGTCGTGGGAAGGAATGCAACAGCCATGTTGAGTCTGGATGAGCTAAATTCATAATCATGTCATTTCCTGTCAGCATCATTTGGCCAGGTGTTCTGCATATGCTAGAACCCTATAAAACAGCAAGAAATGTAGTGGTCTTCCTTCCATTAAAGTGGTGTGATATCCTATCAGAACACTGGGAGTCTGCTTTGGGATAATCCCAGTAGGTTTTGCTACAAATTCCAAGTAGTATCCTTCCCCACTTCAGATAGATCCCCTATCACAAAAATATATACAATCATGTAACCTCCATGTGGAGATATTATGCATCAACCCCAACAGTTTCTACTCTGAGCTTCACTAGAGTCTGAGTGAAATTGCCATGCTAAGCCTTGTGTTTGGCATCAATAGGCTCATTTTCAGGACCCAATGAAACCTATTAGAACACCATGATTACGTGGCTGGACAAACTTGTGCAAGCAACTTTTCAACCATGATTGGCATGCTCCAAACCTTCCCAGGTTTGCCTCCTACCCTCTAGAATGCGCATGTTCTAACAAGGCCTCCAGAGTGCTGGCTACTGCCTGTTCAGCTCCAGCAGTGGAACAGACTGATGAAAAGTGCCATGGCTGTGCAGATGGTGCCGATCTCCTCAGACGATATTACGGCAGAGGGAAGAAGAGTTCACACAGCCCTAGGGCAGAACTGTAAATTAATATTGTTGAATCCATATAAATGTGAACTGCTTATGATTGTCTTTCCTGATTGAGATAGAAAAGAACAGATTTTTTTTCAGAAAGATGGCTTCATCCAAAAATCCTGAGGCTATATGAATCTGCTCCAGTAAATGTACCACATCTGGTACAGCAGCTGCGGAGGGACTCTTACTGGGGCAAGCCTGCAGCTATCTTCCTAGGCCCAACCTGTTTGTCTGGAGTTCAGACTAGTGAGTTAAATATTGATACAATGAGAAGAAATACCTCAGGAAAATTTCTATTTGTGAAGGTAATACTAATGTCCAATCTGTCTCCCACTCCCAGGATGAATTCCTAAATTTGATTTTCTATCTTGACTTATCAAGGAGGGAAGAAGTTGAAGACCTGTTGGATTATAGTTCTTACTTAGTTATTACTAAGAGCAATGCAGTTGTTTTACTGACTTCTTATTGGTTTTCCTGATTGCTCATGTGAAGATGAGAGAAGTGGCCATCAGTATACAAGCTGTAAGATTGGTAGTCACCACATCCAGTGTGCTCTATCCGTCTCTGCTTCCTTTACATCCTCTAGCTATGAGAGAGACCATAATGATTGTCTTTGGATTATTAAACCAGCTTCCATACTGTGCCCAGTAGTCCCATGAGCAACTATGTATTTACCTTCTGAAATCAAATGAACCGTCCACTTAGGGAAGACTATAGGAATCACACCTGTGCTGATAAATCTGTGGGATTTCTTTTTTCTCCTGCTGGACTTGGTTGAAAGCTGACTCCTTATGGAAACTTGGCAAAGTTTGATGAGTTTTATTGATACAGTCCTCGCCGTTCTGGTCATACAGGCTGGAGATTTTGCTGGCATAGCTGAGCAGTGCTCTGTTGGCAGTCTGGCGATTTCCCCTGTGGGGGCTGTGTTCTGCTAAAGGCTTCATAACTTGGTATGGGTCAGAGTTCCTTGGCTATCATTCAGATATAACTTTCATTACAAAAATTTCATTGTTTTGTATCTTGAAGTCATAATTCCCAGTGAATTTAATGATTCAAAATATATAACACCTTCTTCTATTCCTGGTCCAGAAAGCTGCCACATGATGCTGACGCTGGCATTGTTCCTTGGCACATACCGCATCCCCTTGTTCAGTCTGTCCTTTAGCTTTCTGTGGAACAGAATCACCTACTGGTCTATCAGTGATGCATCTGATATCTGTCCCAGCTGGTCCATGACTGTCTGATTCCTTTCCCTTTAGGCTATGTGACAATCTCGGCATTTTATGTCTGCTCAGTGTGTACCACCATTTTAGCCAAGATTCTAGGAGTCATCCTGACATGGAATTCACAGAAAACCATGTGGTCGCTGGGAATTGAACTCAGAACCATTGGAAGAGCAGGCAATGCTCTTAACTACTGAGCCATCTCTCCAGCCCCAATAAATCTTTTCTTATTCCATTTTATGTTCCTACCGCATTTGAAAAAAAAAATAGTCTTGGGAGTCCAGTGGCAAACCAGTTATCTAACGGCAGTGAATATATTCCATCTGTGTCTGGGGGTCTATGAATACAGACCATCTCAGACTTCCTAGGCTGTTACACCTGAGTCAAAGCTCAAAAAGGGGAGAGTAGGCCATGATGTGTGTGACCTATGACCTAATGCCCTAGAATACAGAGAATATGAATCAGACCCTGGTCACCTTATAAGACAGAGAGCACAGCACTGTCTTTCACCATGGAGCAAATTAAACACAAGCTGTGGACAGGGAAAGGAGACTTAATCATAGGCTCAGAAAAGCATGGGTTCAAGGAACTAGAGTTTCTTGGGGTACTTATCACAGTGTTTCCATCCTAATCATGACCACCATTGGTAGTTAAACCTTTTTCACACTGGGCAGTTAAGTTCATAGCTGGGCTAGCATATCTTCTTAGCATCTTAATGGAGTATTGTTGACGTTAACCTCTTAAAATCTATGGAGCCCACTGGCTTTATATCTGGCCTGTTAGCCAATCTCTGTTTTGCTTTTCTTTTTCTTTTATTTTTTTTACTATAGAGAAAATTTATACATTAGAAATTAATTACCAGACATATATGTATATTCAATTATTTCTAAAGTCCAAATGTCTTAAAAACCAAATTTTAAAAGATGATGTGTTTATTTATTCCACAACGTTTTGGCACATAGAATAAAATGTACTGAAATATTTTGCATTTATTGTCCTGATTCTCTAACAGCTACTGTGATTTTAGCAACATTTTGCATCTTAACTTTAAACTTATAATATTGCCAGTGAGCACCAGCCAATTACACTAGTGACCACTGTATATGCGGCATTGTTATGAAGGACGAGAGGACTTTGTAGTGGATACATACACCTGAAATCCTTGTGGGCACCCTTTTCTCCATATACGACTAGAGTTGCCATTCCAGCTAACAGGGGATGTTTTTTATAAATTTGTGATTGCACTTCACCAGACTCCAAAGGTAAAGGTTTCAATGATCTACCACAGTCCACAGGTACGCTCTGTAGCTGACCCTAACAGTGAGGTCATCATTACCTGCTAGGTAGCGCATGCTCTCTCTCAACCTGGAAACAAAACCTATCTTCTTGCCTCTGGAACAGACTTGGGTTGATTTCTAGAAGCATACAATCAGTGTGGGTATAAGATGCATAGTAGGAAGGTTCATTGTGAGAGGAAGAGAGAAGAAAGAAAAGAGGAAGGTGTCAACTTGTGTGAATGTCTGCTGAGGTTCCATCAAATTTGCTGCTAAAGGTGTCTCGGAGTTACGGTGGCCACCAGAATGAGTCCATGTCCGTGAATGTCTGGGACTTTATACTCCTACCTGCCTCGGTCACGAGCCGTGGGTTGTTTGAGGAAGACAGTCGATGTAACCTGTGAAGTCTGAGAGCCCACGCTTGCAGAGCAGAGGCAGGACTTCCCCGTGTGGACTCTGAGGCCAGTGGATCTTCAGATGTGAAGTCCACCAGAGGAAAGGAAGCCCAGGAACAAGCAGTGGACTGGGGAGAGGTAGGAACAGAGAACTCAGAAAGCCAGTTTACTCTGGCAAATAAAAAGAGCGGGAGAGAAGACAGGAGGCAGCTTCAAGGCAGTTTTGTCAATTTTAAAGAATAAGAAAAAAAAAGAAAGAAACAGTCCTGTTGGTTGGTGTAAAAGTGATTTCAGAAGGCATTTCTGGGAAGACATGGGGATGTAGTACAAGCAGGATTAAAAGCTGGACTTTGATAGAGGAAAAAATGATGCTGTGTTTTTGGTAAAAGGAAGTTAGATAGCGTATGTGCCCCGAAGAGAAGTCTGTGCACTGTGCCCCAGACAGGAGAGGCTTTGCAGAGCAAGACATGAAAGTGCAGATGAATATAGAGAGGGATAAAGTGGCAGGTGACGTCCAGGAGGTTTGTGGGAGAACATGGTTTGTCAGTCTCCCGTGTTGAGCAGAGGGGCTCACACTTTTCGGTTACCAATCCTTCTTTGACCCAGACATTTTCGTGTAGCCCAGTTAAAATAGTATATAACATAGGTGTGAAAATCAAATACTGACTGACAATAAATCATGGATAAATTTACCCTGAAACAATTTTTTGGTATATGTATAAATTTACCATTTATTAAATATGAAAGGGCATTTGAATGCTTAAGGATGAAATGAATGATTACTTTTATACAGTGAATTAATTCCCCAGCTGAATTTTGGTGCTGAAGGGTGTGGAACATCTTTGGTATTTTTTTAGGTTGGTTGATATTTCCATTTTCTGATTGTCCTGCTGAGAATGCCACTTTATGTTAATATGTGGTATAAAGTAACACACGTGTTTGGCGCCACTTCATAGATAGTTGGAAATTATTTCTCAATATCATGCCGAAATTCATCTAATAATTTTGTTTAAAAATCAAGTCAACAATCCAAACAACAATTTTTAAAATTTGAATTCTGTCATAATTCAATACAAAGATGTGATAATTTAATACTTAGATGCTGAGGAACTATGAGTGTGGGAATCCTTGTTTTTCAGAGCTTGACCGTAGGCCTCTACACAAAAGAAACAATTTTTGTGTGTGATAAGCGTTGTGTAGTCTTGAACCTGCTGTAGGTGTTGCAGGCAGCATTCATTGGCGTCGCGTGGGGTGACAAGTTCAGAGCAGCTGTGCACACTCTGAGTCAAGCGCTCAGGCCACGGAGACTTCTCACAGCACAACACCTGTGAGCCCTGCCAGAAACGCCTCAGGTTCATCACACACTCAATACTGAATGGCTGGAACAAGATGCCTTCGATGGGCAGAGCCCTGTAGACTCTAAGAAGGACAAGGCGGTGCTTAGAGCTGACTGACAGTGCGCAGCCTCCAATGCCTACAGGTGCTGCAGCGTGGGGAAGCTGCCTTCCCCAATGACGAACTTAAATTTTCTGTGCCTTTTTTCATTCGTTAATAAATGGTGACTGTATGCCTCCAAATGTGTTATAAAAAGTGAAAGGCATGTGACCCAGTTTCCCGGAGTTTGGATTCTTGTGAGTGTCCGGTTCTTGGGAAGTTTTAAGACAGATCAGAGTTGCCTGCTTGCTTACTTCATCACTGGGGTTTCCATGGGGCAGATTCAGGGCCAAGAGCAGAATCTTTGTCCAGTGCATCTGTGCCAGGAAACAAACAAATAGGATGTCAATGATAGTCTTTCTTGCTAAGTATTTAAGGTTTCCTTGTTCTATTTTTGACATGGTGTTGCAGTGAGAATGCTTTTCCTGTGTTGGGAACTGAGCACGGTCAGAACCTAAATTCACTCTCAGGTGTATGACTGACAGGAAGCTGGAGAGAGGGAGAGGGGAGGTCTGTATTATGTTGACAGTTGTGTTCTCTCAGTAGAAGGAAAACCGATTTTAAAATTGTGACTAGGGTGGAAATGGACATTATTTTATCTAAAGTGAGTCAGAGAGTAGCTGTGAAGGCATAGGATGCAGAGCAAAGCTAAACACGGGTGCAGGACACTCTCCCCTCCCCCCAGAGCCACCACTCTCTCCTGCTGCTGGTTCCCGGTGTGTTTTATAACTAATAACGGTGCATTGAAGTTTGGATAGGTGAAGATTTTTCGTTTCCTCCAATGTAAAGCAGCTCTTGGTTCATAAGCAATCTGCTTGGCTCAGCTACCCCAGTTAACTGACAATAAAACCCTTTTTGAAATCTTTTAAAAGATTGTGTCTCATACAGTTTAAGTTTCTCACAACATGGGACACTTTTGTGTTTGCTCACCTGGCTTGTTCAAACCAAGCACTACTTCATGATCACAAGAAGAAAAATTATTTTAGAAAATTGTTATGTTGTTTCCCTGTATCAAGCCTGCATCCAAATTACTCAATACTTTCTAGGTCTTGGGCACGCACAGAAAACACAAACACACACACACACACGTACATGCACACCAAATTATACACTTTGGCTTTGTGTTAAGAGAAAGTTACATGCCAAATGCAATGATGGAGTCCATTTGAACAGGGTGAGTTTAATAGAGGCATCTCGTGTATTGATTTATTGCTACCTATTATTGCTACAGATGCCGTCAATAAATGAGATGATTTTAATTAGTATATTTTGATGATCTAGATTTATCGCATTGCAAGGAATTGAGAGGCACGTTTATCTTTATAGCCTTGGTGCCTAGCACGAGACCTGGCAAACAGATGATGGGGGGGGGGGCTTTTATGAATGAATGAACCATGGAAGCAATTTAGCTTATTTTATTTTGCCACGTGGGTGGCCTTAAATCACTCTTTGAAAAGTGAGACAAATGAGAGAGAGAGAGAGCTGGGTGGATTTCCATGTCAGTAAATGCCTAGAGATGAAACTGAGGCCTATTATACCTGTTTACTTAGGCACCTTGTGTAATGATGACAGGAGAAGCCGGATGATGCAGGTTAATCAGAACCTCTTAGAAGCACAACTTCCTACCTGGGCCCACGGGCTCCCACAACGCCGATAAATTGGAAACAGACTAGAGAGGGGAGGCGTTGCTATTTTTCTTCTCTGTGCAGCTATCAGTCATCTTGTCAGTGCCCCTGCTGCTGCAGCCTCGCACACACGGAGATGTGTGTTTAATACGCAATAGGTGCAGTTCCTTAAAGGACGCTCTTCAATCACGGCGCTGTTAAAGATTTCATTATGGAAATGGAGAAAACCAAACACAGACTCTTATTAGGTTTGCAAGCCAGTGACGAATTGGCACACACAGGAAGCGAGCGACAGCCAGACAGGGGCCGTTATTGTCATCTTTATTTGCTTTGAGCTAATTTGCTGAGCATTGATTTAAAAGCTTTAGATAGTTTAAGAGGGGGAAATCACATATTCTCTCGGGGCATCTACCGCTCTGAGGAAATCTCTTTTTTCTCACTGACAATATGTAATAAGGAGACAAAGTCCTGCTCATTTTCACTTTGATGCTTTAGAAGTTCAAGATTGGTGTTATGTGGGATGGTAGCGGGCGGCGCATTCTCCTGTCTTGCAGAAGGCATGTGACCCCATGGATAACAAACACTCTTTGTAGCATGTCCCCGCAGAACCGAGTGCAATGCTGACAGGCGTGGCGCTCCCCTTGAGCTGAGCTTACGATCATGGGAAGATGTAAATCACCCAGGTGATGGAGGGGTTATGTATGCTGCCTCCACCATAACAGGTGACAGGGAGCAGAGAACCTACCAGTGATGAGCTGTTTAGCAGGGTCTGGAGACGCCTCCATAGATGGTGGAGAATTTGAAGTGTTAACGAGTCTCATGAAGTTTGAAAAGTCATGACGTGTGTCAGCCTTCTCTGCCCGGTGACTTGAGTCCTCAGTTCCGGGTGAGCTCACAGTGAATTTCCTTTCAAAGACTCCATGTTTCAGTGTTTACAGGAATATTCCTGGGGCTCAGGTGGGTGTTCGGTTTCATCACGCTGTTCATAATTCTATATGTTAGGGGACAAAAGTTTTTCTTACAGTCACTTAAGCCATGATCTGTTTGGAAAAAGTAAGTGACATCTTTAAAATATTTCAAAGGATAATATTCAGCCACTTGTGCTGAGTGGAGTAGGAGATGTTTTCGGGTGTAGCAGAAGAAACTTGAGAGACAACTACAATGGTCTTTTCCTCTGCAAAACTAGAAAGATGCTGCATTGGGACTCTGGCTGCTCTATCAGTGAAGAGATAACTTCAAAATGAAATAACTCCCATGAAACTTAGAATTTAGATTTTTTAAAACAGTATTCTATCTAAGAATTTCAGGATCATTGTAGCCAAACTACAATCAACAATTGACTGAAAACTATAGAGTAGAGAACTCAGTTTGGACACAATAGAACACAAAAGCTTTCACTGCTGCTGCCTGGTGTTTCACAAAACTACGTGGTTATTCGTGGCCCACACCACTGCTGTTGTTGTGGTTATTCTTGACCCACACCACTGCTATTGTTATGGTTATTCGTGGCCCACACCATGCTGTTGTTATGGTTATTTGTGGCCCACACCACTGCTGTTGTTGTGGTTATTCATGGCCCACACCACTGCTGTTGTTGTAGTTATTCGTGGCCCACACCACTGCTATTGTTATGGTTATTCGTGGCCCACACCACGCTGTTGTTGTGGTTATTCGTGGCCCACACCACACTGTTGTTATGGTTATTCGTGGCCCACACCACGCTGTTGTTATTGACTTTTCATATCTTGCTTGATTTTATAAACAACAGTGGAAATTTCTTGGTAAATATGATGTGGATAATTTTCACAACTTTCTGTGTGAAAAATGCAATAAATTCATATCCTTTTATCATAATGAGTTTATTTTCTATCATTTTATTTGAATAAAGGGAAGAGGAGATATTAGCTCAAATAATTCCTCTGTTATTCATCTCTCACTAGCCATTAAATTTCTGGTTGTTTTTCCAATGCTTGCTACTTAAAACATAGACTAAAAAGAAAATGCCATTTAAATACACCAAGTGAAACACATTTCAAAACATGAGAAACTAGAAGTCGTGTTTGCAGACCTTGATGAGCACCAGTGAAATCTCTGATGATATACAACATGCAGTTATTGCTGAGACTTTGCTATGTATTTTTATCTTAGAAAGTGAAGTCTTAAAAGAGAGAAAAGCCAACACTGCAGTCCACATGTGAGCATGAACTGGATGTCATCTGTGTGTGTAGTCATCTCTGCAACCCACATGTGAGCATGAACTGGATGGCATCTGTGTGTGTAGCCATCTCTGCAACCCACATGTGAGCATGAACTGGATGACATCTCTGTGTGTAGCCCTCTCTACAGTTCACATGTGACCATGAATTGGATGTGTAGAATGTACATACTCTAAGTGAGGCCAGACACTGGACCCCGGCCAGCATCGACTAGAACGTGTTCTGACATCTGTTCTCACTAATTAACTCACTTTTCAGCATTCCCAGTGGTAGGGTATTGGCAGCAGGACTTTTGATTGCTGTCTGTCACCAGGTTTGTAGCACATGTACATGCAAACACAGCCTGAGGTGGGTGCCATCATTCCTAGCAATGATTTCCAACTGTTTCAGAAACAAAGCTTATTCAACTAAATAGGAAAAAATGGCTAAAATGGCAGAGTTGTGTCTTAGACTCCTAATTCCTCTCCTTCATATTATGAATCTCCAATATTTAAGGCTAACAGTTTATTATTTCATGTTAATTCATTTATATTTAAAATACATAAGAAATTTAACAAATATAACACATTTTATGTTTACCATATAAGTGCTATGAATGCTAACGTGAAGATTGTTGTTCTTTATTAAGAAAAAAATGAATTCACCGCAATGATTTACACAGGCATCTTACCCAACATACGATAGAAACTGTGGGGTGTGCAATGGAGCTAACAGCAACCAAGCTGCTGAGATTTGTGATTCAAGAAACATTTATTTTAATGAGCGTGAAAGAAAAAGAGAAAGTTAAACAGTAATTATGATACATTAGAAGTTGCTGAGCTCTACGAAATGATCTCTCTCAGGGACCACGGACAGTTCACAGGCACACATAGGATGAGCAGGAAACTGGGTTTTGATGAAGTGACATTTGAATAAAGACTTTTAAGAGAATGAAGGACAAATGATGATTGACTCATAAGGAAGAGTCCAAACTGAGGAAATGCTACTGGCGCTGGGACACCCGTGGACTGGTGAGAAGCAGAAAGTGCTGTTATGTAGTGTTGATGGGGAGGGGACGGAGAAGACAGAGCCTGTCATTGGATGGAACGCTTCCTTCTCTCTGGTCATGGGTCTGCTGAAGTCTGCTCGGGATATGACTATGACTACAGGCACTTGTTTTCCTGCAGTTCTAGAGCAGGGAGTTCTAAGACCAAAGGGATGTAGAGATGGACCCTGGTCCTCCTCTCTAGGTCTCTCATGCTATCCTGTTCTTAATGAGTTTTTGCTTAGCACATCCTCCATGCATTCTGAAAAGCTCTGACAACCCTCCTTATCTCTTAAGATCCCTGCTCATGTTCTGTTTAGATTCATACCCCCGTAACCTCATCATTTATTATCTCTCTTTGTCTTTAATCTAGAAGCTATATTGGGGCCTGGTAGTGGTGGTTCATACCTTTAATTCCAGCACTTGGGAGGCAGAGGCAAGCAGATCTCTGTGAGTTCAAGGTTAGCTTGATTTACAGAGTGAGTTCTAGGACAACCAGAGCTATATAGTAAAACTGTCTTTAAAAATAAAAAAGAAGAAGAAAGGAAAGAAGGAAGGAAGAAAGGAAGGGAGGGAGGGAGGGAATGAGGGAGGGAGGGAGGAAGGAGAAAAATAAAAAAAAAACTATATTGAGAATGGGAGCCTTAGCACATAGACTCAGTAAGTACTACAGTTGAGTCTATAATCTTTCCCACCGCCCCCCACCCCTCACCAAAGCCACATGCTTCACACTGAAAGGTGTTCACCCCATTTCAACACCAACATCATCTCTTTCTAGCTAGCATCAGTTGTAAATTCAATGTCTCATTTACATAAAACCTAATTCTGAGGTGGCGAGACACTAGTTAGAACCCCACCTGAGGTCAGATTCAATTTAATCTGTGAAACAGGTTAAGTGTTTGAAATTTAATAGTGTCATGACACCATGTGTGGAGCCTTGGTCTCCTGCATGGCCTGTGCAAAGGGCCACAGCTGCCCTGACTTTGTGCATGCCATTGGGACCCCATGTCCCTAAAGCCGCATTTCCCTGCCCTCCTCCACCCTAGCCTGCTCCCGTGGTCTTTCTGCTGCATCGTCCAGTGTTTCTGAGCCTTGGTGCAGGGTTTCATGTGTGTCCTTCCTAAAGCTGAACCACTCAATAGTTACCTGTTCTCAGGTCTCTGACCATCGTTGAGTCTCTACTAGAGTCAGTGGCAATATTCAAAAGCTAACTACAGCTTCAGCGCCCGTCTTCGCTGCCGATTTCTCCTCTCCAGCTGTGTTGCTTGTTCTATATAAGGAGAAACCTCCTAGCTGTTTGTCCATTGTATCCCTTGACATCATCTATTGATTGGCTATTTTGGGGAAGTCGGGCTTTTTATTCTGAAAAGAAAAGATAGCAATGCAGCAGCAAAGACTTTCTGCTCACACAACTTCTACAGCCAGGTCCTAGTGGCCTGGGCTAAACAAAGTCAGTTCTGCTTATATTTTCTATTTGGTGTTCAATAAAAAAGATAAGCTCAGATCAAAAATGCCTGTTTATGACATCTAAAAGTGGAATCTGAGAGGTGCGATTGAAATAAAAACAGCTGAATAGATAACGAGAAATATATAGGTTATTCAGAACTGTAGTGAGCTAAAAAAAATAGAAACCAGAAAAGAATGGGGGATGTCTAATGCCAGAGTGTTTAAGTTCTGCCTCCACAATGCTATCATTTATCATGTCTATAATTCATGTCAAGTAATGTTCTATTTCTTCCCCTACATTACAGATTTTCGCAAAAGTGTCATGATATATTTTGCAATTATCTATGTTTTACAAACTAGATTAAGAATCAGAAAATATAAGCCACAAATGATATTGGGGTAGGAAAAAAAAACTCTGTCAAAAGAATAGAATCCACGGTTTGGGTAGAGACTTAATCTCCCAACCTACCTGAAGTTGTGACCCTTTAATGCTCCTCATGTTGTGGTGACCCCCAACTATAAAATTATTTCTGTTACTACTTTCTAACTGTAACTGTGCCACTGCAATGAGTCATGGTGCAAATAATCTGATACACAACACTGTGAAAGGGTCCTTCGACCCCGAAGGAATTGCGACGCTCAGTTTGAGACTCGCTGCTCTGAAGCCTCCCTCCCACCTCCTAGTGTGGCTGCTCCCCTGTCTGCCTCTGACCCCCATGCCTGCTTCAGTGAATTAACTTTTCCCTCTGCCTGCCTTCTCCTCCTGTGGGAAGCGGCTGAAGCATACTGTTTGCTTGCTCTGGGGTTTTTCCTTTCAAACTCTGAAAAAAAATTGGCTTTGTGTTTTTATTTCTGTTCTTAAATTATTTTAGTCATGAACGTAAAGAAGGGAACCCTGAAAAGGGGCCCTGGTTTCCCTGTATCAAAGCGATGTAATAAGATTTCAAGGAACCTCTTTCTGGGTCAGCAGTACATGTTCCCTAGGAAACTCGTCAGATGGAAACGGGATCCTAGGAGAGGTTACCTGCATGTTATACCAAGCACATCCGTGGGAAGCAGTCCGGGTGTGGCCTGACCATGCCGCACAGGATCGGTCTGGTTTCATACTCTTCCTGTCTTGGAATGTCTTTGATAATCCCTCCTTTACAACATGAAAACACTTTGTGAGGTTTGTGGCTGGAAATTGTGGGGATTTCTCTAAAACTGTTTTCCTCTTTTCCTTGATGGCACAGATCCTTTCTTTACCATTGGACAAGTATTTAATAATGGGCAGTTTTGAAGTGCCTGTGGTAAAAGCAAAAACCCCACAATTGCATCTCCGCGATCCCAGCTTGAACCTTCCTGACACTCCAAGCGAAAGTTCCGTCTGGACTCTTTCAGAACAAACTCTCCACTTGCTTTTTAGTTGTTGAATTTCTTGGCTTCTTCCTGATGCCTCTCTTTATGGGCACAGTTCCCAAGTCTTTAAGGCAGACAGTGACGGAGAGAGATACTGGACCTGTTGAATTATTGGGCGACTTTGTTCACATAGATATTTGCTGGCATTCTGTTGGAGAAAATTGTTGAGAGGTTGTCGCTCTTGAATTCACTTTGATAACTCCCCCCATTCATATTATCTACATGGCATTGCATTTGTGATCGCAGAGCAATCTGGCCTTCATAGTCTACCACGTATGCACATGGTTTGACCCTTCGGCTTCTGATACCATGCTGTTTTCTGATATTAGACCATCGTGGATGCACACTGGAGTGAAATGCATTTCTGGTGTGGTATAAAAAATAACTTTGTCTGCACCGGCAAGACTTCAAAGCCCAAACACCTCACAAATCACATCTGCAGTACACTGAAGAGTGCCCCCTCTTTCTACCCACCTCCCCTAGTGGTGTGGACTGTCCAGCCTCACGCCGAGGAGGCTCTGTGCTGCCCCCTGCTGTGAGAACAGAGAAGCACAATCATCACTAGAAAAGCTGTATGTGGTGGGGGTGGATAGGGAAGGAAAAGAGATTGGGTGTTCATCCTAGAGTTTAGAGTGTGCCATTTTTCATAAGTTGTGTCACACATTACACTCGGGAACCCTAACTGGCTTTGACCCTCAGAGTTAGAATAGTTCTTTTTTGAATAGTTGACGTGGATTCACAGAGACCCAATTGCTGCACTCATCTCTGCTTGGGGATTTGGTTGTAGACCCTGACACCATGCAGCTCCACAGATGCTTAGCACTGGGCAGGTGTCAGTTTCTGCAAAGTGTGCAATCTCTGCCATGTGGCCATCTGTCCCAAGGACAAGCTGCATGGACGGCACTGGCTTTGCAAGGTTCCAGCAGGGTGGCTGCGTCTCTGTCTCCACAGTGAGACCAAGCTGTGCTGGATGGAAGAGGCCTTGGGGCGCACACAGTGAGGAACCAGACCTCCTGACCTGCCGGCTAGATGAAGCTGCAGTTACAGAGCAGTGCTCGGTGCTTCATCACACCTGAGGACTCCAGGAGAGGAGGCCATTCATCCTCTGGTTTTGTTCACTATTTGTGGACGTTGTATTTACGAGCTTGTTGTTTATAATGCAGTAGCTGTTATGTCAACAGTGGCCCCATCCATGGTGTGCTGACCATATCTGATGACACTGGGTGTTGTGGGAGGTCCTTCTGTCTATGTGTTACTCTTATTGGTTTCCTCCTATAGCATGGGAGGAGGAAGGCAGAGTTACAGAGATGGAGCCACCAGAGATAGACGTGCTGAAATTTTGCTGGTAGGCCACGATTTCTTGGTGATGCATAGATTAATGGAGATGGGTTAAATTAATACGTAAGAGTTAGCCAATAAGAAGCTAGAGCTAATGGGCCAAGCAGCGATTTAATTAACACAGCTGCTGTGTGTTTATTTCGGGTCTAAGCTAGCCAGGCATCTGGGAGCCAACAAGCAGCTCCTGCCTTCACCAACTGAGAGTTGAAGTCCTGTGTCTGTAGGTCTGTGGTGCTCACACATTGACGGTGTTCTCTACACATATCTTACAGAGTATCTTTCCGTCCTGAGGTGACAAAGGGTTGTACTGAAGCAAGGCTCTGCTATGCAGGTACACAGTGCAATCTTCTAGAGAGCTTTGTGGGGATGTGGATACAACTCCATTTGTCTATGGCAGACATCTCCACTGGGAATTTTAAGGACATCCCAGGGGATCCTGTCCACACCGAGAGCTGCTGCTGTGGTCTTAGTCATCGGACCTCAGCAAGGACTTACCTGGGGAGGCTGCTGCATTGCAGCTGATCTAAAGGGGATGGCAGAGCCTCTGTGGGGCAGCAAGGCTGTCTGTCCGCAAACACTGAGAGTGAAACTGAAATGTCACCCCTGAGCCTTGGTCTCAGTTACTGATTTCAGTTATTTGAAGATTTAGGTTGCTTTCAATTGTATGGTTTTTCTTTTTCATCTTTTGATGTCCTTTATCCCGTATGATCTAATATTTAAAGTTGTAGAAATATTATAGATTTCAAGGTAATTTTTAATTATTTAAGTGCTTTAATAGCAAAGACTTTCTTACCAGTATTTTGAATAATTTTCTATTCAAGATTTTTGTTGCATATCCTACTCCCATAGATTTTCTGTTGAACGGTTCTCTGTGTGTGTGTGTGTGTGAGTGTGTGAGTGTGTGTGTGAGTGTGTGTGTGAGTGAGTGTGTGCATATTCATGACTCTAATGTTATCAGTTTATATTCATTGTGAACAATGTTCACAAATCTATGTCTTCACCAAAGTACTCTTTCAATGTCTCAAATGTGACAAGTGCATCTGTGCTACGTTTAATACAGTCCCGTGTGCACAAGTGCATCTGCGCTGCATTTAATACAGTCCCTGTGCACAAGTGCATCTGCGCTGCATTTAATACAGTCCCGTGTGCACAAGTGCATCTGTGCTGCATTTAACACAGTCCTGTGTTCACAAGTGCGTCTGTGCTGCATTTAATACAGTCCCATACTTCGTCTTGAACTTGACTTGAGTTGTGTGTCATGATGTTTAATAACTTCAGTATCACGAAGCAAATCTACTTAAAAGTTTACACGTGTGCTTTGATATATGGGCCTTTATGGGCAGCTTTTTTTCTATATGTAACTTGAAGTTAGAATTCGCTTTTGCAATTTTCCATATGGACAATCTATTGTCTAGTGTTGCTGACCAAATTTTTGGTTTCTATTATCTGGTATTTCACCATTGCAGTCAACTTGGGAATAGCTCCGGGTGATTTGTGTGTCCGTGTGTGTGTTTGTGTGTGTGTTTGTGTGTGTGTGTGTGCCCTTTTAATTCTAGTCAGTCTGAGTGCTTAACCTGAGGGAATCTTGTTGTTATTGTTGTTTTAAATTTTTAATTAAAAGTATGTGTTTGCATGCACGTCTAAATGGTAGTATGTGAACATGAATACGGGTGCCATGGAGGATAGAAGTGAGTTTCAAATCTCCTGTAGTTGTTGTTACAGCTATTGTGAGCTCCCCAGTTTGGTAGTGGGATCTGAACTCAGGTCCTCTGCAAGAACAGCAAGGGCTCTTAACAGCCATCTCTCCAGCCCCAGACGTGAGATTTTTTTTATTGATTTTTACTGAGCTCTACATTTTTTCTCTGCTCCCCTCCCTGCCTGAGATTTTATTTTAGTCTTCAGGATATCACAGAATAAATTCTTCTCTGTACTTTCTTCCTTAGGGCAGTCTCAGCTTTTCTTTCTTCTTACAGTATTAATTATTCTTGTTTGATTCTGTTAATAAATTCATTTTATCATAATTAGATCAAACACATAGATTTACTTTGTGAAGAATTAACATCCTAATCTAAGTGAATTCTCCTGGTGATGGCTTGAGGTTTCTGTTGAAATTACATTATGCACTGAGTTGCTGATCTGCTCAACTTCCAACCCTTAAGTTTCTACTTGCTTTTGAGTTTTGATTGGTTAGAAACTTCAGATGAGCAGTGAGTGTGGGCTGGCCTTGCTTCTAATGACGTCTCTCCACACCCACAACCCCAGGGGACAGGCATTGTGCAGTTTGTATCTCTTTACCGCACGACAAGATCTTTTTACCGCCAATCTTCCATTTCGCTACAAGTGACAGTATTCTTTCTTACTTAATGCTTCCCTCTGTGGGTTGACGTGATCATATGTTTATAGTTCTCCTGTGATCGATTTCTATAAAGCATTAAGTTAATGACTTGTTAAAGACTCTTCTCACCCTTGACGTGAGGCATCTTACTTAGACTCGATGCTTATGTACCTCGCTGCAGTCAGTTGCTGACTTCTGTCAGAAAAATAACTTTTCTGCATTCTCAAATGAAATTGCTTTTCATTTACAGTCTTTTTTTACCTATTTAATATCACATTACGTATTTTACCTCAGATGAATTGGCAGTATGCTCCTCATTATACTTTGGAGAAGAGGATAATAAGATAAAAATGTTGCCGTAAATTTTGAATTCTGACTCCTTTTCACATGAATTATAATACATATATATATAATATAATAAGCTAGTTCTTTCAACATTTCCAACACATATTTCTCACTCATCGAACATTCAGAACAAGTGCTCCTTGCAGGCAGCCTGCCTGCTGTCCAGACTGACCGCCTTCTACATTGGCTTTCTGCTCTCCTCAGTATGTGGTTTCCAAGCTCACATGCCATAATTCATTGCAATTAGCACAGGGAATCACAAAACACTTCTGATCAAAACCCCTTGATTGAAACTGGGACTGGAGAAACTATAAAGAATTCTGAGGAACAAAATCTAGTTGTCTAGTTGGGCACCAAGAGAGGGAGTGAACTTGAGCACTTACCCCAAAGGGAACAGACTATATTTCTAAATCTACTACAGAAGATTTTGCTTTCCCCACAATTTATTTAATCCTTTTAGAAATAAAATATCAGTCAGTAGCAAGCAAAGGACTCTCTTCCCAAAGGCCCTCCCGAACTGTGCGTGCCCCCAGCCTGATGGTGATGGCAGATAGAACCCTCACACCATAATCCTGCCAACTCCCTATGCAAAGCCCTCCCTGTCAGACGTAACAGATCCCACCGACTAGAGACTGGCTGTCTTCCGCTTACTGTTTTCTTCAGAGCAGTGAGCAATTGACTGGAAGCAACTGCAGTCAATGCAGTTTCTGCAAGATGCTTGCAAGGCAGACTGTCTGTCACCCACCCCTGGAGACTCAAAATGATTCAGAGGCAAGAGGGGAGGAAAAGAGGGATGAGCAGAAAGTGTGTGGGCTTGGCGTCTGGAGAAGCAGGATCGGAAGGCCTTGTGTGTTGCTCATCAGAGGAGGAACACACTGCTGTGTTTATGCTAACACGTCAATCTGGGTCCATACAGTGTGAGCTATACAATGAAGCCTAACTTGCTTAGGCATAAACACAGCGTAAGAGATTCATGTTAAAAGATGAATGAGAAGGACAGTGGCCAGTGGAGTTTCAAAGGACAGAAAATAATCTCCTATACGGATGTGTCATTTGTGAGCCTGTGATATGGCTTATCAGATAAGAGTGTTTGTAGCTAACCCACTGACCTCATTCCATCCCAGGAGCTACTTGTTAAAGGTGAGAATCAAATCCTGAAAGTTGTCGTCTGGCCTCAGTACCTGTGCCATGGCACACTCACAGGGGCACACACAACAACTGAAACACAATTAATAAAAACTCAGGGTCAGAAATTGGGGTCCAACCTGAAGATCTGAAAAGCAAAACAGCCAGCCACTAGCTCTTACCTCCACCTCAATCCAAAAATGGCGATCCTGCCTCCAGGAATCTCATAATGAGACTGTGTCTGAGAGCTGTCTCCCCCTGTTTTACGTCTCTAGGCATGGGATTAAAGCCATGCACCACTGGGATTAAAGATACGCACCACCTGATTTCTGTGGCAACTAGGGTGGCTACTGGGATTAAAGGTGTGTGTTACCATAATCCGGTGTGTAAGGCTGACTGGTGGGACTGCTTTACTCTCAGATCTTCAGGCACTCTTCATTTATTAAAGTACAATTGAAATGTCACTACAAGCAATTAATTAACTAATTGGCTGATTAATCTGATAATTCAATTTTAAGATGTTATTTCCAGTCTGGGCATCAAGCAGGAACTTCCGTGGGGCGGTTGAGTTTTAGCCTCTCAGAGGACACAGTAAATCGCCGTGTATAATGCCTGTATCTGCACTTGTCTGTTCTAGTCATGCTTGCCTCAAAGTCCTCTGTGATTCCTCTGCTCTTCGATATCTCCATCTTGTCCCCAAGATGTTCCCATCCTCATTTCTCTGTTTCCGTGCACGTTCCTCCACAGCTAATGTGACCCTTCTTCTTCATCCCAGATGTGGTCACGTAACTCCTATACTCGGAAACTGATTCCATCGTTCTAAGTCGAGTCTAACTTTCAAGTCCTGTTCCAAGTCTGTCCCATCATGCACCCCAGCTGTTCTTCTTACCCATAAAGTCTTGCTGGTCCTGCCTTCATCTCCGTTTCTGGCACTTTCCTATCATCTTGGGCTTTCATACTTGGTTACTCAGGTGTTAGCATCCTCATCCCCTCTTAGCTAAGCCCAGAGCTGCTTGAGGGCAACCGTGTATCTTTGATTCCATTTTATCACCCGAAAGAAAGAGATGAAGCACTATAGAATATTCTAGCTATAAGACATTTGAATGCTTATTCCATAAACACCTCCATTGTAGGTGAAGCCTTTGCATATGGATAGGTAAAGGTCCTGAGGCTGTTGATCAATATTTAAGAAGCAGTTCAACAAATGTCATGAAGTGTAGCATATGCTAATTCACTCCCTGATTCCGAAGACATCACCCTGGCATCACTGATACAGGGCTGAGAAGAGGGACGTGGTGGAGTGGTTCTCACCAGGTAGTTCTCACACGTGTGGAGGACACTGAGAGCAGACAAAGTAAGACGTAACAGTGTCAGGAGTGGTGCCTGTGACAGTTTTCCAAAACTTCTTTTCACCTTATTTAACTGTGTGTGTGTGTTGTGTACATGTGTGTATGTGACCACATCCATGCCTGCTGCCCAGGGAGGTCAGAACAGGGCATCAGAACCTCTCGAAAGCCCAAGATGATAGGAAAGCACCAGCAAGAATACCTGCCAGGAAATCCAGGGGCGTGTGAAGTGTTTCGAATCTGCATTCTAACTCTCTCCCCTCCCTCCCTCCCTTCCTCCTTTCCTTCCTCCCTCCCTTCCTCTCTCCCTCCCTCCCTTCCCTCTTTCTTCTTCCTCACCCACCACTCTGCCAACCTGCAATGAGCCATGTCCCTGTCTCTCATCACTTACTCTCTCATGGCACACTCTCAGTCCCTTCATCTCCCTGGCCTTGTAATGTGCTGGTGACATTTTATTTCAGTTTTCTTTCTCCTTTACACATCCAGAGAGTGAAGCAGGATCCAGGACCTGACTGTGGAAAATCTCCAAGATCACTGTCCCTGGACACATCTAGCCATCCCTTCTCTCCTTACATAATCTTCCATTATGTCTGAAACTCACAAGGAGCTAACATCCTCTGTAAATACTCTCTCTTTCCAGAATGTCGTTTCTTATTCAGGATGCCTCATTATCTACCTTCGTTATGTCCACCAGGTCAGCACAGAACAAATCGTGCCTTTGTCACCCTTGAGCATTGCTTCCTATCAGTACCCCCACTTCTTTCATAGGTGTCCTGCATCTCCTTGTCTCTGAACCTCTTACCATTGGTGAAGGCCTCTCATTACAAAACAGGTTTTTGCAAACCCAATCCCCTAGGGTAGTCCTGTCAATCTGTTTCCCATACACCAGTACACTGGTTATAGTTGAGTGGAGGAAGAGACCACCCACAGTTGCCCTGGAATGCTCCCAGAAGCACTCACTGCCAGTGCTGCCTATATTAAAAATTCAGAAATGACTCCATTTGCTGCGTGGCCTCCCTCAGACAATCAGGAACTGCTTGCTGCTCAGTGCCCCTGGTATCACATCCACTCCTTGTGTTCACAGCATCCCATTTATCCACTAAGTAGTGGCTCATAAAAAGGTAAATTAGGTTGTGTTGGCATAGTCCTTGACATTCCCTTGTCCTCACCCTCAACCCTAAATTTATGTGGTTCCTGCCTCCTGAGCTTCTCACTAGGGTGGTGGCTGTGGAGCCTGTCGCTGGGGACCCAAGAGATTGGAATGTAGAAAACCCAAGCATCCTGCTGCCCTGGGGAGTCCTCACACATGGCGCGCTTTTAATTTAGAAGGGAAAACTTGTTAAAAACCTTTTGTGTTTCAGAATGTATTGAATAGAATGGGAAACTATATTTTAGCATCGCATTGAGAACCAAATCCTCAAATAAGACCATTCAGAAATAATGATACTTACTGTATGCAAAGTGTGACCCTACTAAGTACTGGGGAATCAACATTCAGTGCTTTCTGTGTTCATCTGCTCTCTACAGACAGGCAGAAAGAGAAGAAACTTATTCTTTTTAGAAAGGGATATAGTTCTATAGTAGCATAATAGAAAAGGAATTAAGTTTGTGTCAGGTCATAAGTATATCTTAGGGTCACTGAGTTGTCTGACGTCTCCCAGCAGTGAGGTGTCTCCACCTCTGTGTGCATCCACATTTATATGGTTTCAGTATCTTATTCCAAAAATGGCCCCCTGTGTCTCTGCCATCACTTTGCCTCCATCTGTATATGGTCTGGATGAATTTTCATTAAGAGGAAGATAGCTCGCATGCCTTTCTCTCACAAAGCTTGCTATAATTATATTTTAATCTATTTCTGTGTTTGTTTCCTCCCATAGTCTGTATCCTGCCAGAAAACAGCAACTTTCTGTTATTAAATTTGAAGTCACTAGCATCTAGAGCAATCCCCAGTGCATACCAAGGGATAAATGAAAATTTTCAACCCAGATGAAAGTGTTACAAGTATAAAGGAGAGAGCCCTTTCGAGGTTACACTGTTTATGATTTATGAATCTCCTATACTATACTTCTCTTATCAGGCAGAAGCACAAAGACCAACTTCAATATAATAAGTATATAATAAATGTTCAACTATGTCACCAATACACACACATGTGTCCACAGAACTATACATATGTTAAACCTGTATTAAGTATAATACAGGTAATATAAGCATTAATTATATAGGCATATGTATGTAACTGAATTATATTTCAGTCAAAATACTAAAGCAACATCACCAAATTTCAGTACTTCTGGACAGATCCCTGACTGCCCTGAACCATGACTTACAGTGATTGCATCAGAGATCATATGACCAATGAAAATGCTCCTAAAAGAGCCCTGAGGCACCAGACACTCTGTGTCCTGCTGTCTCAAACAGGAAAACCAAGCATTCAAACACACAAGTTCCTGTTTAAGGCTAACAAAATCATTAGTTCCAGAAGCTCTCAGCTGTGTGGCTCATCCCTAAAGCGAGGCCCAGAAGCTGGCCCTGGTATAAAACAATTTCTGTCGGGAGACTGACTTTTCCCCAATGAGTAATTTAGGACTCAGCTTCTTTTTCCCATGTGAACTGTCTTATATCTTGGCAGAGGCATAGTATTTCAATAATTTATATAATTTTGAATATAACACAGTTAATGCCAGAAAAGCAATTTCTTTGATATTGAATTATAAGAGAACGCACTTAGGCCACTGTGGCTAATGACCTGGGGGCCAGTGGCATGGAAAATTACCTTTTAACCCAATTTCATAGAGGCTCTGTGCGTATAGCCATCAGCACTGCTATCTGTGGGCATATGGTTGCTTGATAACGCTTGGTTGTAACATAAGAAAAAAATACAACTCATTATCTTTGTGAAAAGGAGATAAGAAAGATCACAAAAACTGTATAGGAATATTTGTTTTTGGAAGCAGAAAATTAACTGGAACCATGGTTCTATCACTCGTGTTTCTGAATAAACTCCGTTCCCTAACACTTTCTTAGGCAATGCTCTAGTCATGTCTGGGGTCGAGGCACACACTCCCTGACAGGTGAGCCACACACCAGTGTATAGTGCAAGTGTTGCTTTTATAAGAAGTCAGATGATTGTGATGTGCAAATGGGTTCTTGGGTCTTCCAGGGTGAAAGCTGTTGAACGCTTCTATGAATTTAAGAGACACAGGAAGCTATGACTTCCCAGCTGCGTCTAGACCATACGGGGCACAGAGCATATGATGAACCCTTTCTACACATAACTCTATAGGTGCTGTTTTTTTTCTCGGAGAATGGGAAGATTCTGCAATGAGGAATAGTCTCGGGTGTGAAGGTCAAGGGTCTTCTGTTAGAGCAAGGTTCTTCTCATAGCCACTGAAGGTGCAGTTTGAGTTGATGTCAGGCTAATCCTGCAGATAGTGCAATGAGGTTTGTAGAGCACAAAGTTTCAAGTCAGAAGAACACTGAGGGTTCTAGTTTGCTCTCAACTGCTGAGACTGATCAAAAGCAACTTAGGAAGAAAGGGTTTATTTGGCTGGTATCCCCACGTCACAGCCTATCCCCAAGAGAAGCCAGAACAGAATCTTATCCAAGAGCTTAAAGGAAGCAAAATTCAAGGAAAAACAGTCTTTTTGGCCGTCTCTCTACCTTATTAACAGACTCATGCTTAGCCAGCTTGCTTATGGAGTCTAGCACTGGGTGCCTAAGGATGGTACCACCCAGAGTGGACTGGGTCCTCCTACTTACCTTAACACAGACACATCTGTAGGCCAATCTGATGGAGACAATTCTTAACAAAGGTCCAGGTGATGGAGGTTGTGTCTGGTTGGCAATAAAAGCTAAGCAGGAGGACCTAGTTAGATTTCCTTCTTCAGATGGAAATCATGAGTGGTTGCTGGTCTGTGGTGTAGCATCCTTCACTGGGGAGCTACAGCTTAGTCTGAAGATGAACTCTGTGCACCCCACTTCACTAGAAGTACTTTTACTCCCAGTGAGAGTGATCAGCTCTGACCAAGTCACCTCTGGGCATCTATTTCTGGAGTCTCTTCTCTACAGCCTATATTCACAGACAACACTCTTCTGCGGTAGTTTCATATGCCATGAAGTCAAGCAGCATAAACCTTCCAACTTGTGTTAATCTGAAAACCATTCCAAAATTGAATGCATACAAATAGCAAGGACAGTTTGTCTTGCAAGCAAAACTACAGTCTGAGATCTTTGGACCCAGCATCCACAGCCTCACTAGGCTGAGCTGGCTAATTTTGACCTCAATAAGATGTAAACCATCACGGGCTATACCCCTGATGTCTCAGAATCTCACCATGTGGCTTTCACTTGTGGCATCTCCATGTGCTGTCTCTAGCTGGGTAGCTCCAGGGTGGTCAGATGAACTACACAGTCTCCCAAGCCCCCAGGAATGAGTGTTCTTGGAGAACAGGACAGGAGACAAATGCCATTACTTTATAACCCAGTGTGGAAGTCATTCAGCTTCCAGATCTCCTTTTGGAATCATCAGTAGCAAACCAAATTCAGAGCAAACAGAGTGGAGATAGATGGAGCCCATCCTTAGGGGAGGGGCTCTAGGAATCCATGGCCTGTGAGTGTATAGAAATATTAGGATCTTGGGCGCTGAGACTTCTGTTCAGTGACACACGCTGCACCAGCTACCAGCCCTTCACCCTTGCGGTAGGCACCCTCTGTCAGGCACTTTGCCAACAAAAAGAAAGGCAGAGAGCCAAGGCAAACATTTTCAGTTTCCACCCAATACCATTCCAGCTCACTTTCAAAGCTATACCGTCAGAGGAGGCATTATTTATTTTTACCCAAAGCTTCATTCCCAGTGAGCTTTGTAGACCCCATGGAAATATTGAGGATCTATGTAAAAATGGATACCTGAAAGTACCCACATAAAATACATTAAGCTGTTAATAATGATCATCCCTAATGGTGGTGTGATAGTCAGTCACATGACGGTGCAACACTACTTTGTTTTAACAACCAAAGTGCATCTCAGATGCTACAATCTATGATATTTTCCTTCTTATTCTTCACATGTTTTTTCACCCACTAATTTCAGCAAATGGGTGCCATCTTCATAATTAGGATAATAAATATTATTTACAAAGAACAAAGGAACGAGTGTACTTCAAAGAAGACATTATTTGTCTAATGGTGCTGAAATGGCACCTTTGCTTTGCAAGCAAAAGAACACCACAGCAGCTTTTAGACATAAAGTCTGATATAAAAAAAAACGCAAAAATAAAGCAGCTACCGAGCCCTGGGCGTGTGAGGAGTGCACATTGAACCCAGTGAAGCAGAGTGGGCATTCTTCATGAAATCAAGGCAGGTGGTACATAAGTACCCCACAGCTCCAAGGGTGTATTCGGGCCCTTGGGTTCTAAAAAGCCTGGAGCAAGCTTTCTGCTATGGGAAATGTTTGCGAAGCAGGCATCTGGGTTCTAGTTCGACACAGATGGCTGTTTTCTCTGGTTTAGGAAAATGGTTCACTCCAAGTACCAAGGAGGAGGCAAGAAGTCCTCTCAGCTGATGCAGAGGGCACTTTATGGCTCTGCTCCAAAACTGGTCAGCAGGTTTATGGGAAGAATAACCATACTAAAAACAGGCTCCTTCTTTCCTTGATCTAAATTCCTGGAAAGAGACACATCATAGCTACTCAGACAGTTTTTCTAAAGTTCTTAAAATACTTTGCCAAATGGTTTCCAGGAAAATACTCATTATCAATTCTTAATAAAATGTTACCATCTCAGCAGGTTTGGAGACATGGGGTTGGTTCCCGGGCAGTCTCAGTGGCAACCCAGACTCACAGGTATTCCCTGAGCCTGTGCCACCAGCTCTGCCCAGTGTGTCCTGGCCTTCCAGCTGCTGCTGCTGCAGTAATTCCAATCCTGTATTTATGTCTGAACATCCAAGACGCTACTAATGCTGATGCCGCCCTGAGGTGCACCAGGGGTCTGAACTCCAGTGGGCAAACATTCCCTGGAGGAGCCAGCCTCTATTGATGCTAAAACCCAAGTGAAACAAAAATAACAATCCTATACCCATCCAGATATGAAAACTCTAATGCGGCAATGTTTCATTTTACTTCTCGAGTGTTTTTAAAGCAAGTAAGGAGTCTGCCTCTCAATAAAAATAAGAAAACTGTTACTTAGCTGCTTCTAATCTTCTGAAGGCCAAAGGACTATTCAAATTCTTTGATCATGTTTAGCTTCCATGTATACTCAGGTTTCTCCTAAGCCTGTTTTGTTTCAATTTACCCTTTAAAAGCTGTAGCCCAAGAACATTTTCAGTGAAGAATGGCGTCTTAGAATTTAAAGATCCTTCGTGTTCTTACCCCAGAGTTTATCTGCACCCATGTTAAACTGGCAAGAGACAAGGGTAAGAAAGGAATAGAAAGTGATGTTCATGCTGGGTTTATCCACCACTCCATGCTGCATGGGGCCCAGCCCCTCCCATCCTCAGGCACACCTTCTGTACTGCTTCAGAGGACCTGTTCCTGACTGCTCAGGAGGGAATAACCTAGTGGGAAAAGCTGCCCAGGACCTCCCGGTGGCTGCCTTTCCTCATGTACTTTGCTAATCTTACCATTTAAAAACAAATTGCAGAGCCAGGCAGGTGTTGCCAACACTCAGGAGACAGAGGCAGGTTGATTTCTGTTTTTGAGGCCAACCTGATCTACAAGAGCTAGTTCCAGGACAGGCTCCAAATCTACAGAGAAACCCAGTCTCGAAAAACAAAACAAACAAACAAACAAAAACAAATTGCAAACACCTAAGCTCCCTCCCATCTAGACCGTGAACACAACAGGGGCAGGAATCATAGAGAAACGAGTGTCCAACCATAGGACAGATGTTAAGGAGGAGCCATCTGATTGCATCCAACTCTCATTACCTAGACCACATACCCATGTTCTCAGGTCTTTCTGTTTGCTCCTCCTCCCACTCAGGTTTGGGAAAAGCTCACTGGATTCTACCCCTTCACTACCTGAATATAAGACAATACAGTTTTAATCAGCACATCCTCCTCACTTTTCCTTCTGTTTCAAAATGTGGTCAAATATCAGCATCCTTGCCTAGTCTCACCTTCAGAAAAAATCAGTTTGTAATTTTATAGTCCCAAAACATTGTGCTGGCACCTCTTTGTAGGTGTCGTGGCTTCATATTACAATTACTAATGATATGAATTTCTAACGCCACAGAGATAGACCTTTTGCGACTCCATTTCTGGTGCCGCAGGTACTAGGGAAATATCCACTGGTGAGCGTAAGGGTGGCCATCGTGGTGCTCTTGTGATTGCTGTTTTGTCTTGTTTAATAGCCTGTGTCCTGAAGAACACGATAGGCTGAGAAATAGTCGAGCATACTTTTAGATGAGGAAAATACTAAAGTTTGCAACATGATTCAAAGTTGGAGCTGGAGGAAGTAGACGTGTTTCTCTCAAACATGTTCTTTACCTCCTAAGTCGTTCTGGCATGTCCCATCAGTAAGCAATTCATGAACCTGGCACGCTTACATCTATAACTTATGCTCTGGTGTTTTTTTTTTCCTTCTTTTCACCATCTTTGAGTGATGGGATGAGGAGAGAAGCCACACACATCTCTGAGATGCCATAAACTATAAAGTCAGTTGCAGTCTGTCAGCTGGGAGAGTGGTTTTGCTGCTTAGATGTGGGCCATGAAGCCATCAAGCACCCGCAAGCACATTTTGAAAAGAAGTCATGAAGCAATTTCTTCTCTCAGTTTGAGAACAACACCTTTCTAGAAGGTTGACTGTGAAGCGGAGATGGGCTTGCACCTTCTGGGGACTGGCCAAGAGGGAAAGGGAGGTGCCAACCCTGTGGAAGGAGGAATGTTCTTTTGATACTGCCAGCCGTTGCCAGATATAAGAGTGAAAAGAAAAATTTAATTCTCCTGAGATATATGGTTCTGTCTAGCTTGTTGACTCAAGAGGCTTGGAAAAGCATCAGAAATACAGTTTCTGAACTAACAGCCGCTACACTGTGCAGAGAATACACAAGGAAGTTGTTAGCTGTGTTCTTGCGTGGAGGCATGCATGTGCTCTGGACCTGTGTGTACATGTGGGGGCACAGGTCAGTGTCAGGGTCTTCTTCTGTCACTAACCAACATTTTTGTGAGTTTTTGAGACAGGTATCTGACTTGGATCTGGACCTCACTGATTCCATAAACTGGCTGGGCAGAAAGCCCCTGGGGTCTTTCAATCTCTGCCCCAGCTCTGAGAATAGAAGCACACGCCACCTCTTCCTCCGGAGTGCTGGGATTAAAGGCATGTGCCACCACCACCCAGCTCTGAGAAAACTCTCTGAGTCATTGACATGATAGATGTTGCTGAGTGTGTGCTCCCACCTCCATGTTTCCACCTTTCTCAGATTTGCACAGCGAAGTCATAACTCCATAGCTGATGGGGACAGGATCTCTGTGAGTTCAAAGCCAGCCTGGTCTATATGAACTAGTTCCAGGATAGTCAAAGCTATTACACAGAGAAACCCTGTCTCAATAAACAGAAGTCCTCTCAGGAATTCATGTCACTGTCCATGTGACATGTTTTGAGGGTAGAACATGTAAAGGTAGAGAGAATGAAATAAATTATGGTGACAAGAGACAGAATCACTTGTATTTATATTCCTTATTTGTTCTGGTGAGCAAGTTAGGAGGAGCTAGCTAGTGTTTTTGGCAGTCGCATCAGGGACATTGGGATCCTTACCCTGAGGATTTTGGAGAAGAGCTTGCAACCTCAGAGAATTAGAAGATGAAGTGTGTTTGTCTATGAAACAATGCCCTGATTATATAAGGTAGTAGGAGGAGGGGCGATTTTGATGCCAAGGATATAGTTGTTGCAGTGAACACTGGACAGTGCCCGGATGATCTGTAGTCACTAGACTTACGAAGTCATCATCCTTTAATAAAGTTACGTGGAGAGCTGTGACCTCACAGCACAATATTGATGGGGCATTGACTTCCCCCTAGTTACCCAACACTATGAGGCAGACCCTGGAGGTCCTCGTGACATGCCCACAGTCAGAATCTCCATCTCATGTGCTCAGTAAGAGCTCTCAGCATCATGCTTGACTCAGCTTCATGTGTCATGTAACCTTGCCTCAGAGAAAAATGTTTAATTTGTTCCTTCTAGAAAACATCTGTATGGGCTTGTAATGTCATCTGCAAACACTCTGCTGATCACAGACTAAGTCTCCCTCATGGAGGTTCTCCAATCACTAGTGATCTGTGTTGAGTTCATGGAAGAATTTCACATTAAATCCATGAATGGTGGTCATTACAAAAATAAGAAAAGTTTATTCATGTGTCAGCAAGCGTAGGCTGGTAGTACAGGTGGTGACAGAGTGCATGCCGAGCATGTGAAATGAAACACCTGTGCACAGTCAAGAAGCCCCCACCCGTGTTTATATAAGCACCCTATGTATGCTCAACTACTGACAAAAATGGACAAAGAAGTAGGAAGGGACTCTCAGGGAAGGGGCTCGGTAGTGTGAGTGGCGTTAGAGAGACAATGAGGATGAACACCATGCCTTGTATACATTGTCACAAATAAAACAAGGGTCCTGTATCAAACCCCCAAGAGAGATAAGATTTGAAAAATGTGTATATTACATGAAATGACATCTATTCACAAATTCGATAGTGAATTGATGCTGTCTCTGTGTGGCGCCTGTGACCTCCCAGTTTGAATGTGCACGCTGGGAACTCTTCCGTGCCAACCAAATGCCCTGCCGAGAACACTGACAGGTGACTCGGTGGCAGCAGGACAGATGGACTCAATTGTTTTGGTAAAATGAAACCTACAACAGGAAGTAAATTACCTTTAGAGAATCTAAATCCAGAGAGGCCTCTAAACATGACTCATCTCCTGTCTAAAGGCAAATGAATGGTTGAAGAAGGGGTGCAAAATGAGAAACTGAGTTCCAGGACCACACACAACAAAGGGACAAGACAGGTTACATTACTGGAAATGGATGTGAGTTTAAACATGCTTAACCTTGGACCTGAAAGATGTTTAAAGATACTTGCCTCAGTCTGGTGACCTGAGTTCGGTTTTAAACGGAGGAAGAAGTTTCCCACGGATCTCCACATTGCTCAGTAATTGGTGTGCACCCCCACAGGCTTCTTGCCTATCATGCTTTGATGGGTCACATTTAGAAGAATAAATTTTGCCAAAAATAAATTATTTTTGTGCTCCAGATCATAAATCCAGAAACAATATGCATAGCAATCCAAGAAACCCCTTAAAACCTATAGGTATGTAGCTAATGTTTTTGAAATCATTCTTTGACTGAATATATCTGTAGGAAAGAACCTGAGTTAAGATAAACTAGGTATATAGGATGCAAGCATGTGCTGTAAAATTCCCAGAGAATTGTTAATCCTTTAAATAAGAACAAAAAATAAAAATTAAGTAAAATTCTAACAAAAAGAAGGCGTATACAGAATATTAAGTGTCTTTTATTTGTCTTTTTCCATGGCAGTATGTAAGCACTTAGAATACTGGGCTCACTATGAGCCTCATAAATATTCTGAATATTCAGGTTTCCTCCCAAATGTGGCCTCCGTCACCGAGACACACAAGCTGCTGGAGGAATCATCTCTCACAGCTGAGCCTCAGACGGTTCTGATATCCTGCCCTGTTCTGATCATGGGCAGAGCCTTAGCTACTTTCCCTTCCTCCTTCTTAGCTGGTGCATCTTGTGAAGCTTCTGAACCCTTCTCTGCACCCACCTTATTTTCTCACAGAGCTGACCACGATGATTTTCATCCATTTGACCCACCCTTCACATTCCCCTTAGCTGTCTGGCATAGGGATAGGACGTTTTCCTCCCTTACAGGCTGAGTTTGAGCTACATGAATGGTTATACAACTGACTTGTATAACATAACTTGTAAAGCAGCACTGGCAAAGATGTGCAAGGCAATGTCTTTATCTGCTCTCTCCTTTAAATGTCTTAGGGGTGGCGATTATCTTTCTAACTTCCTGCATCTTCTGTAGGTCTAGACTGATTCTCTCCACAGTCTTTGGTAGAAACCCGAAGCCTTGGAAGCTGAATGTGCAATGGTTTTGAGTATTCAGTGACAATAGTCACTTGTTTTCACCTCCACCAGCAACAGCACAGACGGGGGTCACCAGTATTTCCACAAGGCACCTGCTATTGGTGTTAGACACATCCCAGGAAAGAACTCAGCCACAGAACTCTTTTCTTCTTAGTACCCGTCTTCCAGATATGCCTTCTCTGTAGCACATACTGAGAGGCGATCGCTATCTCTGAAATGACAAATGACTCCGTGGGTTCGCGCCTCCTCTCAGCACTGACACCTAGCTGTGAAATGTTCAGTCAAAGTGTGTGACTAGGAGACTGGGCTGCTTTCCAGTTAGTTGAACACTAATGTTTGGCATGAACTCAGTGGGCTGATGAACACCAGAGGTGCAGGTGATATAGGCTCAGATGGCACTGACGGAAAGGGGACACTGTAGAGGACAAGAGTGAATGATTGTTACAGGGTAGCAAGGTTTTTATTAAATATACATACCCTGGCCAACACTGAATCAGTTAGGACATCTGACTTTGTAAAATAAATTATCCATGGTTTATTAAAACTCTGTGTAAGTACTGTCTTGCATTTTTCTGTAGTGGGCATTGGCATTTTATGCCCTATGTAAATATATATATGTGTGTGTGTGTGTGTACAAATATCTCATAGTTTAGCCGATTTCTACATAAATCTAATATATCTACATATTATATATAGTGTGTATGTGTTTTATGTGTGTGTGTTTGTGTGTGTATATATATATATTTGTGTATGTATGTATATATACATATATATATATATTTGTGTGTGTGTGTGTGTGAGAGAGAGAGAGAGAGAGAGAGAGAGAGAGAGAGAGAGAGAGAGAGAGATCCAGCAGTTCATTTCCGGTGCCCTCCTCCCTCTCCACAGTAACTGAAGCTTACAATGCAACTGCAGTAAGCAGCAAACCCCAGGGAACCCCATGTCTCCTGTTCCCCAGCAGTGGCATTTAGAGACATGCACCACCATGCCTGATGTTCTGCGTGGGTGCTGGAGCTACAAGCTCAGGTTCTCCTGTTCATACAGAAAGGTCTTTAGAGCTGAGTCACCTCTAGAACCCCAAATTACATGTTTTTGGTGTTATAGCTTCATTTTTATTAACTCCTCTGTCTCTCATCTTACTAGAACGTTAAGTTCTCTATGTTCATTCCAGTTTAACTGAAAATAAAATTCAGTTTAGAACTGTTGTTATTGTTGTTGTTTGCCTTAGAAAAGCTAAGTAAAGATCCTGATGATAATATATTTAAAATGTGTCATTTGGACACGCTCACACAGTATATGCTCAGCAGCCATGATCTTCCTCAGTCACTTGAACCAATGCCTTATGATTACAAATACTGCAGCTTGATTTTCTTGTGGTCGAGCTCTGGTTCTCTAAAAAATAATCAAAGATAATATAAAAATAAATGGGTAAGTTATAAAATTGCAGTGTTTAGCTACTGGACTTTAAAATAACTGTTGAAAAATACAGACCAGAATGGGATAATTCAAATGATGCTTCAGGAAGGGACAGTTTTCTAATCCATCAGGGTGACCTTTCTCTTTTACTTAGATTTCCCTGGCATCATCAAAATACTGCAATTATTTAAAGTCAAGCATAAGCTAAGTTGCTACCTGACAGCTGTGTACATTATCAAAGAGATGGCGTCATTGTCAAAGTGAAAATAGCATTGTATAAGTTGTGATGACGTTGTCAGAATGATGACATCATTGCCAGAATGTTGACATCACTGCCAGGATGGTGATGTTGGAGAATATTTCTGAAACTAAACCCCAGTGTCACATGTGGGCTTCACATCGTTCATTTAGAACATGATGTTGATGACAGGTTCCTTTCTCACCTCTGAACCTGTGCTGACCCACGTGCTCCCACCGTGGCCATGGACTATCGGTCCAATTTTTGTCTCTGCATCTCAATGAAGACTCTGAGGCTAAGACAGTTCACAATGCTTATTCTGCAAGTCTAGGCACCATCTCAGACCACAGATCTATACTGTAGAGTCTTAAATCAGACCAACTGGCTTGTCAGACTAGGACAATTTAATCCTAAAAGATTCTTTTATTTTTTGATTAATGGTTTAGTTAAAGTTCCTTTCTTTTCATTTAACAAATTGTACTTCACGAAGAAATTCTGGGATAAAAGTTTCTTAAGTCTAATGTATCAGAAAGCTCCTAGTATGCTTCTCCATCACTCTTGTGAAGACCCCATGTATAAGGGCATGACAGGCAGGCAAACCCTGCCACGACTTACTCCAGGGAGCTTGTCTTATTATTACCAATAAAGTCCTTACTAAACGACCTTTGTTCCCTAGAACACTGGCTCCTAGGATGTCCAGCCCCTCGATCATCAGTACAAAGCAGAAGCTGCATGCACCTCTGTGGCCCTAAGGCAACCTTCCATTTCCTCCCCACACTGCTCCATGCAGCTCAGAAGTTAGCAAGCTGGCACAGTTGGGTCTGTTATTAACTGTTTTCAAAGCAGAAGCCTCATGCCGGTAATGATTCTAGGTAGACTAGGGAGATGGGTCCATATTCTAAATCACTCAGCACAAGTCATCCGTAGAACGAATTTAGTGAATACTCAAGGGTATTCCAACAATGCCTTACAGATACTGAATCTCACCTCTGTGTGTTTGTTTGTCTTTCCAGTTCCTCCGAAAATATATGACATCTCAAATGACATGACCATCAATGAAGGGACCAATGTCACCCTCACTTGTTTGGCCACCGGGAAGCCAGAGCCTGCCATTTCCTGGAGGCATATCTCCCCGTCAGGTGAGTGTCGGCCTGCAGCGTTGGCGGCTCAGAGAGTGAGTGAACCCCGTTCATTTCCCTCCTCCTTAATGAGATGGCGCCTATAGACAGCGGGGCTCAAGGAAACTGAAGGAATGAACTGCCCAAGACATCATAATAAGGCCTCTTGATTCCTAGGCAACGTTGTTTTCACTGTAACATTCTGGGTAATCACAAATCAATAGGAAAGGTTCGAATGGAATTATTACTACAGGAAAAAAACCTGTTCATTTAAGTGTGTGCGGGACTTACTCAACAGCGTCACATGTTGATAGCCAGCAGGCACGGCTGAGGTAATCAGGAGAGAGTGGAATTATACAGACTGTGAGTTGCTAGGCCTGATTCCAAGCTGCTGTGCAGAATCAAGGGTTTGGGAGTTAGAATTATCTTTACTTGATGAAGGGATCCAAAAGTCCTCACATGGAAGTGATTTATACACAGAGATCACGTAACTGGTGGCATGAGGTCTGTGGGATGTTTCTAGGAACCCGTGGCTTCTACAACTACACTGTGCACATCATCCAGAAGGCTTGAAGTCAACGTTAGCAAGTTAGTGACAGCCAACCGTCATGCAAATAGACCTGTGTCTGCATTTGGAATGCCAAAGCGTGAGTCTGGAGTAATAGAGAAGCCCCAGGATTGCAAGGGCCCGGCTCTAGCTTTACCAAAAGCCCCTACTTCTAGGGAGGAGAAAGCCAGTGATAGAGCAGGCACTAAGGGTCCACCTTTGGGTTCGGTGTGTGCACGCACTATGCTTACAGCCCCACCCAAATAAATACAACAAAATAAAGAAAAGTTTTCACCTGTAGCTTTGAGAATTTCTTGAAAGTGACGATATTATTTTATTGTCTAGGAACACAGCACATTTTTAGACTAATACAATTTTACTTCAGTTGTTTTCCTTTTATTTTGGGAAGAAAAAAAAAAACTTCCACAAAGCTGGCGCGAACAATGAGACTGCTCTTAATAAAACCAGAAAGGAACATTGCATGTAGGCGTAGAAAAGAGCACACTTGGAACATCTACTTCATCTGCTAATGCTTTATTTAACATCGCTCATTCCTTAAGTGTCTTCCGGTTGCCTCGTTTGTGCAGTGGGTCTAATGAGAATCACCCACACCAGGTGCTAAGTATTGCTGTTAGTGGGAGATAACAATCAATACGCCGGGCTTCACACACTTATGGGGCGTGCATTAAGCTCCTGTAATAGTTCTGAAGTTCGAGTGTATCGTTGACTGACAACACCTCCCTTGACAGAAGCCACAGAATGGACATGTGGACGTTGAATACATGGCAGGCTCTCTATAGGCCGGAAGTGGGCACAGAAACTGAGACCCTGCGTCGAATGCACCGCTTTCTCACCTGAAATGCTTACGCTTGCATTCATCCAGTCGTTGACTGGCTCTCCGCTATCCTCAAGTGTTTCCTACTTCCCAAGACTGTATAACAATGATATCTAGTTATTGTTCACGTTGACAAGAGTCGCGTGTATTTATCAGGTGTGCGATAGCTTGAAGCATATGCATTCTGGAACAGTTAGAACCAGCCGGCTAATAAGTGTGTTGCCATTGTTTTCATCACGAAAACCTCCGCATCCTTCCCTTTGCATTTTCTAAGAGCAAGATGTAACAGTGCCAGGGCTGGAGGGATGGCTCATCGGCTAAGGGCGTGGACTGCTCTTCTAGATGACCCAGGTTCAAATCCCAACGCCCCCATGGCAGCTAACAACTGTTTGTAACGCCAAGAACTAACACCCTCACACAGACTTACCTTCAGGCAAAACACCACTGCCCATAAAATTTATAAGTAAATACATTTTAAAATAAGAAAGGAACATTGAAAAGAAGATGTCAGAACATTAATATGCTATAATGTGCAGTAGATGTCTGTATTTGTCCTCCCGTCTCACAGTACCCAACGTTCTTTTTCCAGCTTAGCGTCCCAGATATGATGGGACTTGAGAAGTAAGAGACATAAATGAGAACTATAAGGTGATGTTCAAATGTACAAATGACTCTTAATCATCTCTCCATGGATAAAATCTGATGGCGCTATGGGTTTTGTAAGAACAAAGTACACAATTTCTATCCACGTATAATTTTAGATTAATATTTTGGACTTAACGCTCCCATTTCGCTGTGCTTGCTTGCTGTGCACATTTGCCTTTTCATACATCCTTAGATATATTTTAGTTTAATTAAATAACAAGAATGCCAGTTACTGAAGTTATTAGAATAAAGATTGCAGATAGCATCACAAACTGAAAGGAAGACAGATTGGGTTTATAAATTAAACAGCACAGATTCATTTTTCCGATCCTGGCATACCAAGAATATGAGTAAAATTAGCATAAACATTAATAATTATCTGTGAATAGCTGGACTCTGAGAATATTTTCATAAATTTAGAATTATAATGTGTTAAGGGTTCTATATTCCAATGCTGCTTCAGGAAGCATGCCTGATAATTCTATTATCTTATGTATTTATACTTGAAAGCAAAAAGTGGACTTCACTTATCCATTTATTTTTTTTTACCTGGAAAACATCAATGTCCTGCATTATCTGCTGTTCTGCTTTGCTGTGTAACATGCGCTGAAACAGCTGCCAGCCGTGACCAGCTCCGGGGCTCTCTGCAGAAGCCATGGCTGAGTTCTGTACACACGCAATGTACTTGTATACTTGTTTTGTTCTGTTAACTAGTTGTTGTTATTGTTTTTTTTAATAATTCCCAGTGTCTCACCAGTGATTGATTGAATGGTTCCTCCCAGGTCTCAGGATGGTGGCTTCCTCTGGATCTTCCCTGATCAATAGCTGTGTATTGGTATGATCATGCCCCAGGCAGCCTTGGAGGCAGAAGGAGTGGCCACCCTCCTGTACCTCCATCTGCTGTGTGCTTCACTGCGATTTTAGATCGATAAATTCCTAATTCATTTGTAACCATGGCTTCTTTCTCTGCAAGCTGCTCAGCCTATGCCCCATTTTGCTTTCTCTGGCGTGATAAACACTGTGACTGAAAGCAGCTTGGAAGAGAAAAGGGTTCGTTTGGCTCAGCATCCCATCACCGGGGACACCAGGGCAAGAACTCAAGTCAGGAACCTGGAGGTAGAAACTGAAGCAGAGACCACAAGGGAACTCTGCTTACTGGTTTGCTCCCATCCAAGATTATTTTCTTATATACCCCGGGAACACCTGCTCAGGGGTGGTGCCGCCCACAGGGGCTAAGAGTCCTTCCACATCAATCATCATTAAAGAAAATGCCCCATAGACTTGGCCACAGGCCATTCTGAGGAAGCAATTTCTCAACTGATATTTCCTTTTTCTAGATGATTCTAGCTGTATCACATTGACAAAAAGCTAACTTGAAACCTATGAGTGCATTATACCCAGATCCACCCATCATAGGAAGAGCCCATGGTACATCCAGGTACACTTAATGCACCCAGTATCGTAGCCCAACAGTGTGGCAGCCCTGGGCCTCTTCTGGTACATTCTCGTGAGAATATACACTACGTATCCACCTGCAAGCTCCTTCCCCTGAGCCTGTATCATTTCTGCAGCATGGTATCCTCAAAGCTCCCAGTCTGAACTGCAATTAAGTCAGAGGATGTATATATTTCTATAATGTGATTTGAGAATATGTCTTGGTTTTCTATATATCTAGATCTTTCACTTTGTGTTTATAATGAATTTACAAAATCTCAAGAGTCTTTACTTGAAGCCTTGTGTGGATGTGCAGGCCTATAATTCCATCAGTTAGGAGGCTGATGTAGGAGGTTGGCCATGAGATCAAAGCTAGCCTGTTCTACACAGTGAATTTCATGGCTTTTCAGTGCCAGAAAACTCAACATTGATTCTCACACCAGTCACTGAATCCAGGGTGCACTATGCTCACAAGTAGACATTTTTGTCAAATATAGAAGGATTAAGTTCCACACATTGTTTTTACCCCAAGTTCAGTGTTAGCACCCTTCACTTTGGAGGTGGATTCTTCAGGCTTTCTTTGATTCCTGATGGTTTCAACAATGTTTCCTTTTTAAAAAAAAAAAAAAAAACAGCATGTTCCCACCTCAGAATTATATCCTGCTTCCTCCTGGCTATGGGATAGCTGTGGCCATCAGGAACTAAGTAGATTGTGTCCTTTCTCGGGGGACCTACTTTAGAGGTACATGACATCCATCCCTCCCTCGCTGGCAGCTTTAATTTCAGTTTACCAATCAGAGTGCTAATTGATTTCTACACTCTGTGGTTTCTCCTTCCCTCACCCCATACTTCCACTAAACATCAGGGAGAGAGTTCACGAGACGACAGACCATTGTCCTCTGTTGTCGGTCTTCCCTTTCTTGGTGACATTACTGTGAATCCTTCATCATTCATGCCTTCCGTTGCTCATAGAATTGATGGCTTCTTTGTAGCTCACCAACCCTCCTTTCTGTACCAGTTAGTCCTCATAGTATGCTGCCAACAAGAAACTCGTGGTACCCAATTTCTTATTTATTAAAATACTTTTGATGGTAGATTAGCAGCTTTTTAAAAATTGTTCATGTTTGTTTATAATTCATTGCTGTTTAATCATTTGGATGTTCAAATTGTTTGTAACTTAGCCATTGAGGGGTGTGTCTGTGTATCTATGATCTTATATGATGTGCCTGCTGTATGTCTGTGTGACCTGGCATTGAAGAATGCTGGGATTCTGTCTATGTCTTGCCCCAGCTCTGGGATAAGCCACTTACTTAACTCCAACTGACAGGATACACGTGGGGGCACCGTTGATCTCCAATGGTAAAGTAATAGGCGAATCAGCTATCCAGATGAGTTCCTCTGGAGTTCTAGTACAGTGCAGAATGTAAATGTCTTTGGGACATGAAATGAAAAATGCAGGAGAAGGGGAGGTTTAAGTGGGGTTGGGAGTCAAGGAGATGGGGAGAGGAGGAGGTGGAAGGAGGGCATCCAAAGTCAAGCATTTGCTTTTTCTTTCAGTTAAAAAAAAATAATTAATTAATTAAACTAAAGAGAAAGAAAGGTGTGTGAGTGAGATAAGGAAAGAAAGAGAGAAGAGAGAGAGAGACAGAGAGAGACAGAGAGACAGAGACAGAGAGAGACAGAGAGAGAGAGGAAGAAAGAGAAGGCTATGGAAGGAAAATAGAAGTATAAAAAAGGAAGAAAACATAGAAAAGCATTTTATTTAGTTGATAGAACAGCCCTAAAGGGAGTCCTCGGTGTGTGTGTGTGTGTGTGTGTGTGTGTAAGCATGTGTGGAATTACAAGCAAACACAGAAAACATGAGAAATAATTGCTGGCGCTATAGACAGTTGATGTGGACGTGTGTGGATGATGTGACTGCTTCCTCTGCTCTTTAGCCAATTCCTTTCCTGGAGAGTTTTCAGGACCACGCGGTGCATGCAGCGAGGAGCTCAAGACTCAGCACTTTGCCTCATTAACACTGAGCTTGAGAGCCAGCACTTCCTCTGACCAACACTGGTTTTATGGGCTAACGAGTGAACTTGTTTATGCTCCCAATATAAGATGTTGGTAACACTTTTACTCAAATCACAGTAGCCAGTGAAAGGGCCAGTTCATCGATCACTAATTAAGACAGTGCCTTATAGACTTGCCTACAGCCCCGGATTATAGAGGCATTTTCTCAATTGAGGTTCCTTTTTTTCAAGTAACTCTAATTCGTTGACATAGGATGGGGTAGCAAAAAAGCACATAGAACCTACTAAGTGTCTACTGAATAGGCTGAAGTTCTATTGAGAGCAGTTTCTAGATAAACCATGAGTGAATTCCCATGTGTGTGAGATGGTGGGACACCTATCTGTGCCTACCCTGCCCTCCTCCTCCTCCTGATAAGATGTAGGTAGCTCTTTACCTTCTTTGTGACTCTGGCGACTGTGTGCTGGAGTAGAACACCTGGGAAACAGCAACCTTTACTGTCTTAGGCTTTAAGAAAAGGTCAGGGCTGAGAGATGGCTCAGCTGTCAAGGGCATGTTCAGCACCTGAGGAAGATCTGAGTTTGATTCCGAGCACTAAGTCAGGCAGATCACAACCACCAGGGATCCAGCACCTCTGGTCTCCATGACTACTGTAGCATACACCCGTACAAAGAAACACACACCTGCACATGGTTAAAAATAAAATAAATCTTTAAAAGAAATAAAGATTTGTTGGCTCCCGTGCCAGAGGACACTTGCACATGAAACATTGTTTTCTAGTTTCTCCCATATCAGCTTCCAAAGTTGTATAATTTAAAACCCGAGGACAGAAGATACTAATTACTAGCTATCAGAAAAATGGAAGACTGTTAAAAAATGAAAGTGATTCCTTAAAAACCATATACACTATGACAATCTCTTATTGAAAATAATTGTGAAATTAGCTCAAGTCACCACGGGTACAACCCAGAAGTGTTAGTTTTCATTAGTGTTTCCAATCCACTGTCTCTGTTTTGTGGGAGAGAACCCAGGTCAACACCATGCAAGCTGCACTCTGACGAGCCTTGTGTGCTCTAAGCTGCAGCCTGTAATCCAAACACCGTTTCAGGTTCACAGCCCTGACATTGCACTTTGCTTGCTGATGTTCGAAAAGAAGGGGAAAAAAATCAGTAAAACTAGCAATTTATGCTGATGATATTTCAACAATACTAGATCTTCAGATTGCAGGCTGTGGCTCCAGCTCCATTGTAGAGTAGCCTGGATGTGGGGCTTCTGTGAATTTCCATAATGGCTTTGCATAATGGATAATTATATAAAGAATGAATCTGCATAATGATGCCAAGTTAAACTTTTACCATAAGATTGCACACCAATAATTCATAGATGCAGTTAAAATTACCTCTTTGTTCTGAGACTTTCTTTATAATTTTAACTTTGTCTGTTTGCAAAGTCCCCGCTACTTTCCTCTGGTTATTGGTTGGCTGCGCAAGATTGTTTGTATTCAGAACTGCTAATGCCTGCTGTTTAAATATAGAAAGAAGGAAAATTTTAGTATTTTAACACATATATAAGACCAAACAATGGGCCTGATGATACAATGAATTGATATAAAAAATAATTTTCCATTCTCAGAGGAAAGTGCTTATCCACATGATACAAGAAAACAAACCCATCAAGCATTTTGCAGAAGATTCTTTTCTTTTCCCTTCTTTTTTCTTCTCTTCCTTTTTTGTGGAACTTGATTTTGTACAAGGCTGAAAGAGCGGGGTAATACAAAAGAAAGAGACATCAGAGGTGATGTCTCCCCTCAATGTCCCGGATTGGGAAAGAAGATAAAGGGAAATTTGCAGCAGAAAATTAAGCAGTTGCCAGAACCTTCCATCAACAGTTCAATGTCATGCTATATGCGTTCAAAATTATATGTTTAGGTCATAGGTCAGTATGCATAAAGCAGTAATTAACTTGGTTAAATTTTATTGTCTTGTGAGCTATTTTAACTTAATCTGAGTTCAGATTACATGGGAAAAAGACATTCTGAGGATCTAGGAAGAACTGGAGAAAACAGAGTACCCCTACAAAAAGCATGTGTGTGGTGCTGATATTTAACAGTGGTTATTCATTTCTTCATCGATTCCAGGAAAAGCTCTAAGACGTAGGCGTAATATCTGCTCATTGATTTTCATATAGTCTTATAAATCGTGGGCGATGTTCACAAAGAACAGCACCGAGACTGTTCATTTGACCCCAAGGTACACTGGTCAATACAATGAGAGAAAATACAGTTTGATCTTTCACCCTCATAAATGTAAGACTGTGTTCTTCGAAGCTGCTTTTAGTAAAGAAACAATGGAATTGTCAGGGAGATCTACAGTGTTCCTAATGCTATACTGAGATTTTCATGAGAAAGAAAGAGATAGTATTTTAACAAGCATTTTTATTTTTCAAAAAAACTCAACACCCAGAGTGTTCCTGCCAATAGAACAGTAGACAGTCATCAGTAGGCCAATAGACGGTAGAAAGGTCATATGATCAGTTTGGAGTAAAGATTTTACTAGAGCAGTTTTTCTGAAAAGAGAACTAAGTCCATTTTCCTTCCCTCCAAATGAACAACACACATCAATTCTGAATTTTAACTGCACTCTGACATGTTTTAAATGACACATTTATTTAATCACAACTAGGAATCAATATCAGTACTAGGGAATGACTCTAATCATCTTGGGTCATTGACTCTCTAATAAACCCTACTTCTATGTTGTCCTTTTCATACTCAGCTTTGGATATGGTTCAGGAAGTTATAGTTGCAGAGAACTCATTTAATAAATATTTGTTGATTGAATTTGTTAAGTGATAAAAATTCAGGACTCCATAGTCTTACCATTTATTTATAAACCTACATTTACTGGTTAGTATTTTCAAAGCTAATATGGAGAGCTAATTTCACGTTTAGCACAAACGTGACTACATCCTTCCCAATAAGACTGTAGAAGAGCTAACATTGTTTTTTTTTTATTATCAAGATCTTCTTAAGGAGACAGCATAATTCAGTGCTTAGAAAAACCTTGCTAATACTTAGATACCTGGTTTCAGTTCCCTCCCGTGCCACTCCAAATTCTTAACTTGGGAAGGATTTTAAAGTAAATTGTATCTTTAGTTTCTTCATCTATGAAATGGAGATGATAATAGCATAAATAGAAAATTATATCAGAGATATTATAGACAAAGAATTTAAAAGAACATTCATTCCAAACCAACGTCAACTTTGTCAGCCTTGGCACAACCTAAACTAATCTGGGAAGAGAGTCTCAATAAATAATTCTGTATATTGGGTTGGCCTGTGAGTGGTTATGTTAATTGTGTAATTGGTGTAGGAAGACCAAGCCAACTGTGAGCAACACCATTCCCTAGGCGGAGAAATCTGTTGAAAGGTATGAAAGTGAAGGCCAGAAATAAAACTTAGCGCAAACAAGCAATCCATTTCACTCTTCTGTTGACTGCAGATCAGGTAGGACCAGCTTTTTGAAGTTCCTTCCTTGGCTTCCCAACCATGATAGGTTGTAACCTGGACTTATAAACTGGAATACAAGTCCCCTGTTTCCCTAAATTGTGACTTTTCAGTATATTTTACCACATCAATGTAAATAAAACTAGACCAACTAAGAATCTATGATATTAGCTCTCACTGTTAGCATTTCTCATATATTTCATTTTCCCTCGAAGCTGTTGGAGGAGCAATAAAACACCATGTTTCTGTATGATGAAGTAGATCAATGGGAAGCAGCAATTTCATTTAGAAGCTGATGAGGTAGTATCTGGAATTTTGTCTTTTCTAAGTATAAATTGGAGGACAAAAAGTATACTGAGCAAGGCCGAGAATGACTTCCTGAAACAAATTCTAAACTATTCATTCAGATCCAACAGCCTATGAGTAAACAGATAGGACAAGACTGACCAAGGCACTGGAAGAAGGACATGGAGTTTTGTTTGTTTGGGGTCAGTTTTTGTTTTCATTTTTGTGGGAAATATTTGCCTAGTTTTATTCTGTATTGTAGAAAAAATATAAAATAAAGAAAAAAGATTCTTGCACACAGGTTCCTGAGGGGTGAAGAACAGAATAAAGGAACTAAACCTCCTTAAGGATTCTGTGTCCTTAACAGTGGAAAGGGCTAACGTGTGGGGATGACAAGAACCACATGAGCAGAAGTCAGTGCAAGGCCAACCGTGGCCCTGTGCCACCCTGATCTGTAAATGATCTGATATTAGTGTACTATGCACCACAAGAGTGAGCATTTTCTACCATGATACAGTTTTTCCACCTTCTCTGCAATTGTTAAAAAGGAATATTTTTTTTCAAAAGGATCAAGATTAGTGAAATGTCTCCCAACAAAATGAAATGTTTCATGAGGTAGGAAGGGATTAATTTTACCAGGCTGGCCAAGGAGGTTAAATTACAACATTGATTGCATGTTAAAGTTTGTATATAAATCTTGCTTGAGATACTGTGACTTAAAAAACTGTATTTCTTACTTCTGGGGTGTGTCTGGGTGAGTGTGGGCTGTGGGAGTGTATGAGTGTGTGGGTGTGGATGGGAGTATATGAATGTGGGAGTATTGAGGTGTGGGCGGAGTGGTTGTGGGGGGACTGGGTGTGTACGTAGGTGTGGGGAGGGACTGTGTGAAGGTGGTAGTGGGGTGGGACATGGGTGTGGACATAAATGGGATGGATACTGTGTGGGGCACAGATGTGAGTGAGTGGGCGGGGTGAGTGGGGGTAGGTAGGGTGGCCATGTGTGTGTGTGTGTGTGTGTGTGTGTGTGTGTGACTATAGCTGAATTTCATGACAAACCTCAGGAGTGCGTAGAGAGCATTCCTTCATAAAGTCACCAATCAGTAGCAAGCCACATTACTCTCTTGAAAACTGGTCTTGGTCGTGCAGAGGATCATGGGATTCGTGAAAAGAATTCTCTTCTTTAAAGTTCCTACCCCTTTCTCTCATCACCAGTTTGAAACATTTCCATCTGCAATAGGCTTGAAGGCCTCTGGTGCCGAGTGAGCGTTTGTCTCTGGACTGGAACTCTGAAGATGGATCCTTCCCATGCATCATCGTAACATCGTCATCCGGACGATGTATTAGTGCAATACATCTCCAGAGCTCTCAAATGAGAAGCTGTCTGGGAGGATTGGCTTGAGAAGCAAATTCAACTCAATTACATGACAAAAAAAGCCAGTCCAGGGGAAGAAAAGACCACCCAGCAACAGCCTCTGTGAGTCTGGACCCCTCATGGAATTCTTGTCCGTTTTCCTTCTGTGGCATGATAAGGAATAATTGTGGATTTTAAAGACACATCTGAAAGATAAAATATTGTTTCCAGACCTCTGTCTGTAACTCAGTGCGGGCCTGGTACATCTTTGAGGCACTGGATTGATTTAGAGAAAGGACATATGAGTGATTCTACCTATTTCATATATAAAGCTATATTCTTCAGATGCCCAGCAGACTACTGTATTCAAATGTGAAGGGCTGAAAGAACTGAAATCTTTTAAAGAATCCCTGGATGACATTTTACAATATCGAGACGTAAGGAAAAAGAGACAAAAGATGACTGGAATGTGATCCACCACAACAAATCAACCAGCTCTTTAAAGATACTCTCCAACCATGTGCTAATTCCAGCCTGAGCTGTCAGGAGTGATCAATAACTCCAGTGGCTCGTGAAAATTGTTCTTAGATGCCTCTGGTATATTAAAAAACAGGGCGGCTTAATTTCATCCTGATACAAATACAGTGTAAAGCTCTCCATCTAATTTACAAGTCTGTGAGAAAAGACAACTTATGTTATTAAAAAAATTAAAATCGTCATAGAGAGGTTATATCATAGACAATTTCGCAACATCTACTCCTCTCCAAAGTTATCTACCAAATATACGCCTCAAACCACAGGGGATAGGAGCACAGTGCTAAGAAGGAAATCAGCTAGTGTTTTCAAAAAATTTACAATGTCTGAGCTTCAGACAAGAAATTGAGACACCTACACATTAAGTACAGACTCTAAACAGGGCAGCTTTGAGGGCTTATCTCTAATGGCTTTGTGAGTTCTCCACAGGAGGTGTGAACATGTCTGTTCACACCAGATAGGGTACTGATGACAGACAGTAGAACCGAGTCCACCCTAGTCTTGCTTGGTGAGCCACTGAGTTTATTAGGGTCTCACGTCCCCTAGAACTGGAGTTATGGAAGGTTGTAAGCCACCTATGGGTTCTAGGAATGGAACCTGGGTCCTCTGTAAGGGCTAGTGTCCACTGAACCATCTCCAGACCCCTGTTCTTTTCTTTTAGAAAAGGTGCACACTTTATGCCCGACCCATAGCCCTGGGGTGTCACCACTTCTCGTTTGTCGGTTTATCGCTCTGATGAGTCTCTCCCTTCTGTCCCTATGATCTGTGGTGAACGGTGACATCTTCTAAAGAAGAGACCTTTCTCTGTCATCTACAGCCATCAGCTCCCCCTGGCTATTCCAAAATGTTAAATAGAAAGAAGGAAAAGAAACAGGTGCCTGTACATAAACACCAAGGTGAGATGTGTCCAACCAGCCTCACACCTATGGAATCAGATGTGCGCAGGTATAAGAAAACTCGCACATCCTAAGACAAAAGTTCTCAACCAAGTACAATTCACTCATACCTGGAAAAAAAAAAAAAGAAAGAGTTCAGTGTACCTGGTGTCTCCATTCCACCCTTAAAGTCATGTTGAAAGTCCCAACGTTTTCCTCCATGTGCTATGCCAGGCCTACGGCAATGCCTGAAACTATATTGAACTCTGAAATTGAACTCTGAAATAAGTAGTTTGGTAATAGAATCCTATCTCAAACCTTTGTAGGGCTTCAGTTTGTAAATTGTCCTCTCTGGGATTCCTTCCTACAGATGGAGGTAATCAGATGTGATGGGGTTGAATAGAGTGTGATTTCTACAAACCCACAAAATTGAAGGACACATGTTGGGCTTGTTAAGGCCCTGACATAATCATCTTTAATCATGGTGTCTAGACTAAACATTAAGTAAGATTACGATGCAATTCAGATTGTCCTTCAACGTCAGTTTTCTTGAAGATGGGTTTTCACACTCATTATTGAAACATTTTTATTTTATGTACATCTCCAAACATTCACAGATCTAAAATGTACCCAGTAAAGGATGCTGAAGTTACAACTGTAGCAAATTCTAGTTTGTAGCAAATTTCTAGAGGAAAATAAGGTACCTTTTGTGGGGGAGGGCTTGGTTCCCGGCTGTTCAGTCCCGAAATAATCACACAGCAATTGTATTATTTAAATCACTGGCCCATTAGCTCTTGCTTCTTATTGACTAACTCTTACATATTAATTTAACCCATTTCTATTAATATGTGTATGGCCATGTGGCTGTAGCTTCCTGCATCTGTCTCTGGCATCTCTCTGACTCCACCCTTCTTTCTCCTCCCAGCATTCAGTTCAGTCTTCTCTGCTACCTAAGTTCTGCCCTGCTATATGTCCAAAGCAGTTACTTTATTCATTAATGGTAATCACAGCATACATAGGGAAATTCCACATCACCTCCCTTTTTCTGTTTAAATGAAAAGGAAGGCTTTATCTTCAACCTAGTAAAATTATGGATAACAAAACAAGTATCATGCAATAATTTTAATTACAACATTTATATCTATTTTATCTTTTATCATAACTAAGGAAAAGTATAATTATAACTATAAATTTAACTCTATCAAAGACTCCAGAAGAATATAATATTACCTAAGTTAACAGGAGGTGCATTAGAAGCAACTTCCAAAACTCTAGAATGGACAGAGACATCTCACTGCCTGGACAGTCACCCAGAGTTCCTCTGTACCTTTGGGACATCCATCTTCAGCCTACAGTCCCATAGTATCCAGAAGACTTTTCCATGAAGTAGGAAATTTCAAAGACAGTTCCAATTATATTGGCAGTCTGTCATCACTGTTTTCTGTGTCCTGCAGAATGTCTAGCAGACTCTTTCATGAAGCAGGAAACCCCAAGGATCATCTAACCTTTAGGCAAGTTTAGCAGTCATTTCTCTGTGGGTTCTGCATGTCCAGTTCATCAAGCCTGATCAGTAGAAGAAAATCTCTGCATGTTAACTTCATATTTTGAATTGATGCTGACATCAGAGCAGCCAAGATTTTTACTTTCCAACAAAGAGAGATAGTGCAAAATACATTTGCAATCCAGTTAATATGGGAACCGTTACTGTTACGTGGAAATGCAGGCTGCATGTACCCTATCTGGACTGCTGCCTTCTTGAGTCCTGGTGCTTAGGAAACTCACAAGGTCCATCAGTGATGGGCTCAATGGCATTTGACTCATATGTCTGGAATTTTTCTATAGAGAGAGGCCAAAACCTCTATAATAACAAGCAAAGTAATTTATTAAACAAAAATTCTCCATTAGCTTATGACATTTCAGAACAAAGGATGCAGAAGGGCTAGGAAAATGCTTGCATTTAGAAGATCCAAAGCAAAATGGGAGTGGCCAGAGAGGGAGATGATTTCCTTCATCTTGTTGGTCTAGCTAGCTAGAGAAACAGGAGCTGTGTTATCTTTTGTATGCTGGGGACAATGTTGTCTGTGAGACGCATCCCTTCTCCTGCATGCTTTATAAACAGTTTCACTGAGTGAAGTCCCCAGGTCCCTGGTCTCTATTAACCTCAGGCTACAGCAGCAGGTTGTGTATCACAACAGTAACCTGGGACCTGCACATCTCAAGACATACACTGTCCTGCAATTGCAAAAATAGTTTGATGACTTATCCTGCATATAAACAAAGTCCCCACCCCTATTTTCAGTTTGTTCCAATCTGGGTTTTACACAGTATTTGAATTCCCACTTCATCTGACAAGGCTAATATTTGGATGGTTAAAATTGCCACTGTATTTTGTAATCCCAGCAAAGATCTACTTCTCCAAGTGTTATACAACAAAACCACTAAATAAATCATTATTTTATTTTGCCAACTTCAACTTAACTAGCAAACCTCATAATAATGACCACTTCTCTTCACTTCTCTGAATCTGATTTCATATTCTCCTGTTATTATAATAATATTTAATATTTCTCTCATACACTTTTCTTTATGCCTATGTCGGGGTAGATTTTATTACACAATTCTGAAGGGATACATCCTTGATTGTGTTTTTCTATTGATAGATAAAATGTATCACTGAACCTCTCTCAAGGAACAGTGCTGCTCTGAGCCAATTTATGTAGCCTCTTATGAGTTAGGAAGGGTTTTTTGTTTCTTTTTTTTCCTAGAGAAGGAGCTGGGAACTAGCACATTTGCCCAGGAGGCCTGTCGGCTCCACTGAGTGACAGCCACCAAAGCAGCACTGGGCTGAAGAGTTCCTGCAAAGTAAGATAAAAGTCACTCTTTGATCAACACCCACTGGCTAGAGAAAGCACAAGAAACAAACAGCAGGGGGAAAAACTGTCAAATAAAATCAATAGGGTCTCTGCCTGGGATTTGGGAAGTCAAACAATGGAAAAATGTGTGATTTAATAGTATTGATCCTCAGTGATGTCCTCGGCAAAGCTGCATACACCCTTCACAGGAACCCATTGTGTTAAATGTTCATCACTCACGCTCCCGTAAGTCCGATACTCCCCTTGATGCGTTCAAATTATACTGCAATCTAACCTGTAGGAAGCACCGTCTCCGTGCTTTGGTGGTGAAATGAGTAAACTGTGTAAATAAATTTGAACTGGCAGATTAAGATGACAGATCCGGGGCTGACCTCGGTCCGAGTTTTCCTCTGGAGAGGGCATAAACCTGAACCTGAAATGCAGTCAGGTGGGTGCTGCTTCCTACCCAGGATATCAGAAAAAAAGCAAACATAGGTAGATTTATAGAAAATACATTCTCACACCTAAAACAAAGAAATTAAACAATTTCAAAGGTACCTAGAAATCCATTAAATCTGTGACTTTGGTAATATATAATTCATATTGTAAATACAGCATCACTTCTTAAGGCACTGTCCTAAATATAGAAACTTGGGTTTATATTTATGTTTGTATGCATATATGCTCAGGGGTTCAGACATTTAAAGAAATCTGAGGTTTAGTGCATGTAAACATTTTAAATACAAAATTAAATAACATTTCATTTCCCAGGATAATCAGAAGCTCAGTATGAAACACACTGGTCCATGGAGCCCAGAATTATGCAATAGGGCATTGTCCATCTGATCAGGAAAGATGGGTTTTTGTGTAACGTTTGAAATGTATCAGAGGCATTTCACAAGGGACCCTCAGCAGTCAGCAAAGCGTATTTGAGAGTGCTGTTTGAATCCCTGGTAGATGCTAAGGGGGAGCAGCTAGATACATTGATATACTGCGGGATAAAGAGCTAACACAACAGCGGTCTGTAGCAAGCTCTGAGCAGAGGTGAAGTTGGAGGCAGGAGCTGGGAATTCCAGCCCAAGGTAGCTGCTTCAGTAATGTTGGCCAAGCTGAGAGAATGGGATCAGACACAGAGATTAGGAGGCAGGATTGGTGACTAATCACACAGCAGAGTCCTATGCTGCAGGAACGGAGGAGGCAACCTGTAGGTAGTTACCAATGTCAGGCCAAGTGTGGTGGCTTATCATCCTGTTTGTTTTACTCACAAATAAGCTGTATATATATATCAGCTCTNCAGAAAGTGTGTAGCACTTGTTTGTATAAATTTTCAATAAGTTTTTCATTGAGAAAAAAATTATAATGCATTCAGTGTTTTACCTGAGATTAAACAACTCTCTGTAAATACTGTGGCACCCCAATACCCAACACTAAATATGCCCCCACATACCTGCTTCAGAGGACTCAGTCCCTGATTCTGGGTCATAAGCAAAATTATTCTGTTAGTTTTTGGTTGTGGAAGCATGTGTGTTGGTGGGGTATGACGAAAGTATTGTTCTTATTTTAAAGAAACCTGTTTGGTTTTCAGAAAAGGTAGAGTGCTGTAACCCTGTTGCCCTGTTTACAAAATCCTCCTCCCTACTGCCTCCATCTCCACATGTGGTGTTTCTGTTCTATTTTTTTTTTTAGATAATTTTCTTTGATCAGTCTCTAAATGGCTTTCCTTGCTTCTCCAGCATTGAATCATAAGAAACGTATTATCGCCTTTGCACAACTCAGTCTCTCTGTGTATCAAAGTTCCAGGCCTATTCTCCATTTTTCATGCCGAAGAGAATTGGTGTTTGATTTCATTTGTTTTAAATTATGTCACCACGTGAGCATAAAATAGCACATAGATACTTTTTTTCTTTCTAAAAATGATAATAAAATATTTTAAGAGGTGGAAAAATATATCATTTGCCTACTTAGAAAGCAGAAATTCAAACCATGCACGTAGCCTCTGAACTTTGCATCTATTTCCCTCCCAGAATACAGAGGCCATAAGTCATTGATAAGGTGGGAATACAATTATCTCGTTTCTCTTTACCTGCACATGTGCATTGGTTTAAAACCCCAGAAGTTAACAATCTGCCTTTTCAATTAGAAGAACAAGAGTGAGTTTGGCATACACACACACACACACACACACACACACAATCACACACATCTTAGTGGGTCAGTAATGCTGGCTCTCACATAGCTTTAATCAATAATGAAGTTCATAGTTCCTGCAGGAAAGAAACTCCATTGTGAATCAATACAATCTTTATCAGTGTTACTGGAGAGACTGAAAAGAATACATTGTTGTTCACCAGGAAAGATGGGAAACAAAGAGAACACCTGAAGCAGCTTCCTTCGGGTTTTCACGGGGATCTTTGTGGTGTCAATCCGTGAGATTTTATCTTCTGATTTTATCTTCTGATAATGTGCCGCACACCGCGCCCCCGTTTCTGCGCTCTGTGTGCTGGCACCCAGCTCGCGAGCTTCGGGCAAGGGGCTGGAGGTTAAAATTCACAGACACACACAGACATAGAGACAGCGACACGGGTCATTCTTGAATTCCCCCAAGAATGCCCCCTTTATTGTGTTCAGGGGCAGATTATATAGAGATAGCCATGCCCCAGCCAAACCCACCAGAAACCACTCTCCTGCCATCAGGAACTCCTGAAGGTCTCGTGCTCAGAGCAGCTGTAGGCGCTCAGATCAGGGGATTACAAGAAATTCAGGATCTGGGGTCTCACTGCTCCCAACAATAATGCAAAGTCACACTTACCTCTCCAGATTGTTTTAATGGCAACCAGCCATAATAGACATCGATTCATTTGTAAAATCAAGAGTACAGTCATTTACCACACATCCAGACCTAGGAGGCTTGGACTATCTTACAAACGTTGCCAGTAGACTAGACTCATCATGTATGCCATTTAAAAGGCCCTGAATAATAGCACAGGCCTTTAATTTTGCCAACCCTCCGTTCCTCCCCTTAAACTTTGTAAACTATTGTTTTCCTGGTCAAATATAGAATAACAACAGAGTACAGAGTGATAGGAAGCAAAACAAGACTTTTGTGGACAGATGGAGCCTACTGTCACTCCTGGCCCACTGCTTCTATTATTTTATAATGATTATTAAGAAATTTCTCTGAGAAATGTATTTGTTTCTGTTTTCCTATCGATCCTGAGCTGTTCACAAGGTGGGTTTAATGGAAGAAGGTTGACTAATCTGCTTTCTGAGTCTGATCCCATCCAGGAAATATCTGCCCACTGAGGAAACGCTCCATCCTCTCTTAGTGGCTGCTAAGATTTATGGGCCTGACTTCTGAATAGCTCTCTTCCAGAGTATCTATTTGTCACCGAGTCAATTGCCCCTTCCTATGATAAAAAGCTTAGGTATTTCACTGCTCACTGGAGGAATTAGTCTTAAGGAAGGATCCTCCCCGCCCACGCTCAATTTGATAGTCGTGTGAGAGCGAACGATGTGGCTGGAAACTTCACACCGGCTGTAGCCTTTATTTTCAGAAGAGGGTTGAAAACTCCAGTGACCCTTACAATCAGATAAGCTCTCCCTGTAATTGAGACAAGGGCTCTTCCATTTCTCATGACTAATATCCAGGCTGCCTGAGAGGCACGTGGGAGGCGGAGCTTGCTGTGTAATTCAAGGGGAAATGGAACTGTAGGAAGCACTCGCTCACACATGTAAATCTGGGAAATTTAGGAATGTATTTGCTTGTGCGCCTCCCTTTTTGTTGGGTGACACTGTTTGGTTCTGACGGAAGGGAAACTGTGTTGTGCTGAAACCTGACAATGTCAGGTGGCTGTCTGCAATGGGCTTTAGTAACAAGCAGTGGACAGACGCAAGGGCATTACCTCTTATTAAAAATGGTGAACTGGGCTATTTTATAGCATTCAGATACAGTAAGATTAGTAGATAGAGATCATTTTGTACTCTCAGAAACAGATTATCCTAGCTCACCAGCCTTTGTGGAAGTTACCACTTCTCTAGCTAGTCTTTAACGCTTCTCTAAGTTAACGCCCTTCATGCAGGTGAGGAACTCATGTGGGAACTCGTGTGGGAACATGACACATGAAGAGCAGCCATTTGTACATAAAAGCTGAATTGAATGTCCTTCGAGGCTCTAGCCAATGCCAGAATAGAATTCTACCGTCTAGTAATGAAATGTTTTTCTTTCAGAGAGATGTTAATTTGTATTCTGTGGGTCCTGAATGTATATGGGTTGGGTTTTTGTTTGTTTGTTTGTTTGTTTTTTGGATTTTTCGAGACAGGGTTTCTCCGTAGCTTTTGGTTCCTATCCTGGAACTAGCTCTTGTAGACCAGGCTGGCCTCGAACTCACAGAGATCCGCCTGCCTCTGCCTCCCGAGTGCTGGGATTAAAGGCTGCGCCACCACCTCCCGGCCGATGGGTTGTTTTTTTTTTTTTTTTTTACCAACAATGATGATTGCATGGGAGAGTGTATGGGACCAAGTCAAATTGTTCAAAATAACCCACAGCAGTCCTTCAGTTAAATGTTTTAACTAAACAGGATGGAAAAGAAAGAAGACAGAGGAAAGAAAATATTACAAAGTTCATCTTTATTTTCAGTTAGCTTCCTTTGTTCTTTGATGGCTTCATACGTGCATATACTGCATTCTGATTGCTCCCACACCCTGCTCGCCCTCATCCACGTCAGTCCTGTCCCCTCCCTATCGTTCCCAATCATGTCTTTCCTGAGTTTGTCTTTATGTTGATGTTTACTAGGTAACAAACACTGGCCATTACACCTCCACCCTCTCCAGTTCCCCCACCATACCTGACTTCTCCCATCTCATGTGTCTCATATTTCTGTCCATCCATATCACCAGAGCTGCCTGTGTGGCCCTGGGTATAAGGTTACCAATTAGTGTCTGGTGGGTTCAGCGGCAGGGTCACGAGTGAAGAAAATGACTTCCCTCTCCCAGTATCTATCAGAGGTCAATTGTTAAATGCTAAAAAAAATAATAATAATAATAATAATTTTATGTTTGAAAGGAATCATTATAAATTTCTCACCTCACTTATTTTTTGTAATTGAAGAGTAATGGACCAGCATTAGCCATTTTATATACTGGATCTAGGAACATTTAGTGGATTAGAGGTTTTTGAAGACATTGCCCAGTGACTTAGAAGAGGGTCAGCAAAACACATCTTGGAGGCTCATCAACAGTGGGTACCCTGCCCACTTCCACAAATGGGCATCTATGACCAGTTCTGGATATTCTTCCCACCCACTCTCGCTGCATAGCTACCTACTCAAGTACAGCAGAGACCACATACCCCACAAATTCAAATTTTAATATATTATGGGAAATTTCACATCTGGATTTTAAGGATTTGGATGAACTACAAGAATGTGATGGACCTACTAAATTATGCGCCATGAGTATGGGTGTCTGCTGTTTATTTGCATGGTTTTATTTTGCAGAACACCTTTTCACTGCCAGTATTTTGTGGGGCCATATTTGCAGGAATGACGTACTGACATCTTCTTTAACTGACTGGAACATACAATGAACAGGCTTCCTTTTAGAGAGAGAAAATAAAGGCCAAAGACTGTACCTAGTGATGGACCCTAAGCCTTATTGGTATAAAGGCAATGTTCTCAAACTCATGCTAGAGTTTGAGAATAGAAAAAAAATGAAATAATAAAGTCAAAATGTCCCCTGCTATACTTTGACAGCATCAGATCTAGCGTTGTAAATGCACACCATCATTACTTTTTTGACAATTAATCTTTAGGCCACATAAACCAACCGTAAAATGAGATTTTAGAGCTAAGAAGAGAGGTATCTGCATCATGCCAAACATGTTTCCGACTTTTAACATAAAGATACTTATTTTATACTAAATATAAAATTTCTCCCGGTGTAAGGAAGGAGCAGCAAAGTCTGCAGAAGCCTTCAGTTTGACTGAAGGAGAACTCAATTCATGAGGTTTCCATAGTGATTACGGAGAGGAGAGTCTCAGCCACAAGGCCCATTTCAAAACCAAAGTAATGGCAGCAGAGACCTTCTGCCTCCAGCTTCAGCCACAGCAACACAGAGATGGGGAACAGAGTCGATCCACTGAGGGCCCCTTTGCAGAGTATGAGGACCCGATAGCAGAACCCAGAAGTGCCACCGTGCCTGTTCGAGGCACTCTATAAATAAGATTCTGTTTTTGGCATGGGAGAAACTATTTCTGAAAACAACATACTCACAGACGCTTTCCCATCCAAAGTGCTCAGCATCGGTTAAAATTAAATCCTGTATTAGCAGAGAGGCTGATGCTGTGAAAACTCTGGGTGAAATTTTCCTCAAGCCTTTGGGAGAACCACTGAGTGCTGAAGACAACTCAAATCAAAGTCTCCCTGGAGGGCAGGTCACAAGAGCCACTGGGGCTGCTCAGGGAGGCCAGCCTCGGAGTTCTTATGTGAATATCCAGCTCTATTTCCCTCAGGGAAAAGTAGCCCTATTCTATGTAATTCTGATTTTCTCTTAACTGCCAATGCAGAAGCAATGGGCCCTGCCCGTCTTGGCCTCTGTCAGTAACACATATATATCTCAGACTAGTATTCAGCCATGAATATTTCTTGAGTTGGGAAGAGCAGGAAGCTTCAATCAAGATGTGGCTGACTAGATTTCTGGTGGAATCTTCCTGATTCTCCAAGGAATTCTTGCTAGATCCTCATGCTCTAGAGAGGGGGGTTCATCTCCCCCTGACTCTTCTTCGCTACTTTCAAGGATTAGTTGTCGCTCATGAGCTACAGCTTCTGAAATGTCCCCATTTGGGCTTTAGATCCTCCCCAGTGAACACCTGGGTATAAAATCATCCCACCTGTGCTGTTCATACCAATGTCTTCATGCTTGGAAGCTACATTCATTTCTTCCATTTCAACAGAGTCCAGAGACTTCATTGTTCCAAGGTCAACTCTTAAGCTTAAAGTCCACAGTTCCCTCTACATGTGCTTCTAACCAAACATGAGTAAGACTTGATGTGGGATTTCCCAGAAGAAAATCTTTCCAGCACTGAGCCTCTGAGCCAAACTAATCGTGTGTCCAAAATGCAATTTTGCACCAACCCTTTTCAAGTAGATATTTAAATTCCACAATTTCCATCATTTCTTTTTAAAATGTATGTTCACCCGAGTGTCAGATAACTAACTGCTCAAGGCACAGATGGACAAAAATGCCTAAAGAGTACTTCAAATATTGCATTGTAATAGTGAATTAATTTGCCAAAAATTATTCTCCATCAAAGACCCAAATAGAGAAAAGAAGTGTGGAAGAAAACAAGCCACACCTGACTGTTTCAGTAGCAAGATGAGGGCGTAAGCACCCATGCTGAAGAAATGAATGTTCCAAGTCTCATACAGGTGAGAGGACCCTGTCCAGATAGGGCACATGTAAGTCTGGCATCATGAAATTTGCTAACATGGTAAGAAGAAAGGGCAGGCTGTCTGGAGCTTGGTAATATAGGAAAGTTTAGAGAACGGCGTGAGGGTTTTAGGGCTTGGTAGAGATTTTAGACTTTGATTTTTTTTTTATGCAGTGAAGATTGAAAGCCATTAAAGGCTTCTGAGCATTGAATAGTATTAGCAGAATCATGCTTTTATAGAGATCAAACCTGCAGAGACATGGGTACCTGAAGACAAGAATCTATTAACTTTATAAAGGCGCTGATTTTTCCCAGCTTGGTCCACCTGTTCTCCTGTCACCTAGATCTCAATGGGTGCTCAGTAAAATCCTTATTGAGTGGATGAATCAATTTCCTGGTTTTGTGAGGGCCATGGAAGGAAAGTCAACTTTTATTTGAGCTATAACTGTAAATCGTGGGAGAGATGCAGTTGTGGAGAGGTGGAGGGAACTGCCAGCTGTGTGGACAGGACGGAGAACGATCGTAGAAAACCTGTGCTCTACTAAGCTGTGTGCTGCTGGCTTTGACGCCCAGTTATAAACACAGATTAGAGTTGGAACGGAAGGAAGAGGGCAGAGAGATCACATCACGCCAACATAAATGTTTTAAGTAAAGAAAACCCAAAATTCATAAAGGGGACAGGTAACCTGGACAAGCTTTTCAGAGGTTTGTTTCAGAGGAGAGTGAGTGGGCACAGTGGCTGGGACGTGGCTGTGAGCCTGCCAGGCAACCACTCTGCTCAGCAAGCTGGGCTTTGGCTAAGTGACTTACAGTCCCTATCACCCACTGGCCCAAGAATCCGAGCCAGAAAGGACCTAGAACAGGGCAGAAAAATACAGGGCAGCTACCAGCCTGTGATTGAATCCAACTGCAACTTTCAGAGACACAGGCCCATGAGGAAATTATTTGTCTTTTCTTCACCCATGGGGACAGAGACTGGAATGTATAAAAATGTGTTTACATTCTCTTCGTCCTGGTGTGCTTATGCCTCCCAATTAAAAAATAAGAAGCCAGCTGAAGACATGATAGATGAACCCCTCACGGTATGAGGGGACTCTTCTGACTGCCTGCAGCGCGTACCTCCGCGGTTCTGTCACAGGAGCATCCAGTGACTTCATGTCCACTGCCAGAGAGGAACAACGGCCTCCCTAGCATTCGCCTCTGAGAAAGTAAAAAAACAACAGTTTTCCAACTCTGCCCTAGGGTGAGATTGTTTGTGAAATACACAGAAAAAGCAAGACATGAATTTTAAGTTCTAAAACGATTGAAAATCTGGTTAAATAAAAGAATAGGATTTAGCAGTCATTTGGGGTTGTAATATGGTCCAGGCTGTTTCATTTCTTTTCTCATAAACTGAAAAATCAAAAGAAAATTCTTTTAAAATTCAGGTTTCTCCTCTAACGTCTCTTAAGAATAATTACAGCCAAATGACTAGTTTTTACATACAATTTTTTTCTTAACTTATGCATGAATGATTTTTGGTTTTTCCCATCCTGTAGTTAGAAACAATTTTAGGAAGCATCCAACTTCATCATTTTGTTTCCTCTGCTCTTCCTACCTGACCCCTTCGACAAAGTCCACTCCAAATGCACCTTTGTGATGTTGAATATCATTTGGATTTCTTTTTTTTCTTACCATGGTTGGAGTAGAATTGCAGAATTTTGTTTCTCTTAATTGCAAAAGAGGCAGATATTTATTCATATTTATTTTCTCCTTCATGTCTAAAAATACATTTAATTCTTCAACAAATATCCACTTCTCCAGCTGACACTGGCAAGAACTGTGTGGGCGAAAGTGGGGCTCCTCATGACAGATTGTGTCTCGGGGAACCCCAGGTCCAGCAGGACCTTCCATTCCACTCAAGCTTCCTTCTCGGGATTTTGTGAGCCTGCTCAGTGAGGTGGCAGCTGCCATCAGCCCACACAGGAAACCCAAGTCGTCAGGAAACTGTGGACTGTGTTAATTATGTCACTTCTCGCTCATCACCGAGTCCCAGGATCACTGCTGGTGTGAGTCCAAGAAACATAAAATGATAATTGAAGGAACTGGACTCACTCAAGGGAAGTTGTTGATTGTGTATTTTTATGCAAACAAAAGAAGACAAAATAACTTTCATGAACATGTAGACCATTAAATATCAGAACCTACATCCTGTGGTGGATCAACAAACAGAAGAAAACATACTATGATAGATAGCTAAGCTAATATGTTATAGAAGATACTTTGTATATTAGAGAACCTGGCTTTGACCATGGTTCTTGATAATTCTGAGCTTTCTATACTGAAAATGAAGAAAATATTTAAGCATTAACAGTGGAGGTAGACTTCTAAGCGTATTGACAGACATTCTGTGGCTACCCTCCCTTCCGATTTGGTCATTTGAATAGAATGTAAGAACTTTAAACCCAAAGTGGATGAGTTTCTCCATCTTTCCCAAAGTCCCGGGATTCATAGCAACAATCCTGAAGTATTTTTTCTCAGATGCCTGTAAGCTCAAAGCATTCCTGTACCATGAGCTCTATTCAGCCACTGCCCCCTGGCCCTGTGCTCACAAAAACAACACAGAGGCTGGATCTAAGCAGCTTCAAATAAACTTTAAATGTTACATGCATTCACTCATGCATGTGTATCGCTAATTGGTGTTTTGTGTACTTTACGGTTAATTTTATGTAGATATGCCATGTAAAATATTCACTTGGCAGTCTTCACTAAACTCTTGCTTACGTTTTTACTTTAATATCTGCAATTATCATGCTCCAGTGCATTTTTTGCACAAATCATGTAATTGGCACATCTTCTCCATCATTGCAGGAGAGGATGTCTCCTTCAATCGTTCGTCTAATTCAAACCCTCTTGTTGCACATCAAATTTATGTTCACTTCGTTTTTTAAGTGTTTTGGAAATTACATCATATGTCTTGATTTATCAACAGTTTATAGTTACCGGTGGTTAAAATTACTGCACAGGTAAAAGTAACCATAAATAAGCAAATTTTGTAGTAATTATATTTATATTTTTATTCAAGTTATATTTAACTTGAAACTGAGGGGTCTTTGTGATGGAGATTCAAAATGAAGTGTGTTTTGAAACACAAATAATAAGACATACCATTAGAACTGAACTAGATGGCTCAGTAGTTAAGAGTGGTTTCTTTGCAAGCATAAAGATATACTCAAATTTTAAGCACCCATGGATGAAGTAATGCCTGACTCTGTGTGCTCGTGGTCCTAATATTGGCAGGTAAAGATGGGCAAATCACTGTCAAGTCAGCCTAGCCAAGCTGTAAGCTTTCAGATCAGTGAGCAATGCTGTCCCAAAACATAATGGTAAAGGGAAAACACCAATATCCACATTTGGTCTCTGAATATTTGTGCACAGGTGTGCATACATGATGTCCACCCACACCCACACATTCATGTCTGTATACCATGTGCACACAATTCAACATATACATCCTATACACATGACACAGATTAAATATAAACACACATAGATAACTAAATAAAGTTATCATTATAGTGAATGACTCAGAATATCCAGAATGGATAAACTCATGCTGAGCTGGAGGTAGCAGTCAAGTGTCAATGTGGAAACTTCATGTAAATCTAACTGAAAGCCAAGAAGCAGGAAGTATCTGACGTCTGGTGACGCAAGTTCAGAAGCTGACAAAGTACAACCGAGGGGGTGACTGAGGTGGTAGAATGTAAATTCATTAGACATGAGGATTCTGAGGGAGATTCGGGGAAACAACTGTTCAAAGGGGGAAATTATGGGATAAAGCTGGGTGGTGTTACTAAAAGAGAGGTGGGAACAAGAGAAACAATCGTGGCTGTGCCCTCTGACCATCTGAAATTTGGGGACAGGACTGTTCTGGGCCATCGCACCAGAAGTTAAGTGCATGCTGGTGACTTTACTAGAATCTTCCATTGATCCCCCAGCAGTCAGATGTAGGGTACAGAGATCCTCAGATTAAAAGGATGGAGAGAGAGAGAGAGCAGAGGGAGACATGTGAAGGAGAGGCCTCATTTGGTTTTTAGCATATGAATTTTGATAGACTTGTCTGTGTTACTAAACTTTTTCCAGGATCCTAACTGTTTCACCTGTTTTTCCATCTGAACAATTCATAGGAATTTTGCTTTACTGCAACGTTCTCAGAGCCTTGGGCCGTTGGTGGCTGTGTAACTTGAAGCCACAGCATCAATAATGCACCAGGTCCACTTTACTAACTTCCACTCTATCTGGGCAGGTGACATTTGCAGCTCTTGCATGGAGGCCTGGCGGAGAATAAAGGCATGTCTGGACCAGGGCAAACTGGGCTCAGAAAACAGACTAACATCCCAGGGAAACGTTCCCTCTCTTCCGGCTAACATATGCAATTCAGCTTCACAGTCAAAACATCCAGACTTGGATGTTAAAATGCACATCTGTAGACTGTGCCCGTAGAGTCCACACCCCCCTGCAGAACTCTTGTTGATTTTGATCATTTTCCCCAAAGACGATGTTTTCTAAAGAAAACCAGATGTATCAGATGTTGGAGTATTAAATGGAAGTACACTGGCCTTTTAAGTCCTTGTCTAATCTTTAACGCTACAAGAATTCGACAGCATTTCAGAATCATTCTAGCCATGATTCCAACAGGAGCCCTGCACAAAACACAGAAATAAGGAGCTGTCTTGAGATATACCAGACTTGAGAAACTGAACATATCTGTCCTCAAGATGCCCATAGCTCAGCAGCTTCTTATGGCCTTGAAAGTTTAGCAATAAGGAGCTGTGAATTTTTTTTTCTCCTTAATCCAGTGTTGCTCGGGTCTCTGGGAATTGCTGTCTCTGTAATCTTGATATAAACATCCTATAAAATCAGTTGCTGCCTATCCTGTTGCAGTCTTTGGTCTTAATGAGAAACCCAACAGCCCTCAGTATTATTTCTCAGGCATACCAATGCATACCCTTAGCTATAGAATATGGGTAAATCTTTGGAACACGTCTGTCAGAAACCTAAACTAGATTTCTCCTAAAAAGCAGCAAATCCTCAGAGACCTGTGAGGACAGTTAGCTGGAGTTTATTTGCAGCCTGTCAGTGCTGGCACGGGAGCTTCTCCTGAAGCTAGTAGACAGGAAGTGCTTGATTGGCATACTAGGCCCTGGGTGAGAACCATATTGCAAAAACAAAACAAAGAGACACCAAGCAGAAATTTTAATAAAATTTAAACAGAAAGTTTTAATTTCATAGGGAGATATTGCATTAGGTTGTCCCCAGCGTGCATTTCCAAATTATCAATTAGCTTCGTAAGCAATGCGCCACACCTCATGTCTCTAGCATGTGACACAGAACTTGGCCTCACACACACCAAACAGTCGGCCCTGTGTGTTGCACATGGTGCCAGCGAGAGGAGAGCAGGCAGTGGTGAACATGCAGCCAACATGCAGAGGAGAGCAGGCAGTGGTGAGCATGCAGCCAACATGCAGAGGAAAGCAGGCAGTGGTGAGCATGCAGCCAACAGGCAGAGGAGTGCAGGAAGTGGTGAGCATGCAGCCAACATGCAGAGGAGAGCAGGCAGTGGTGAGCATGCAGCCAACATGCAGAGGAGTGCAGGAAGTGGTGAGCATGCAGCCAACATGCAGAGGAGTGCAGACAGTGGTGAACATGCAGCCAACATGCAGAGGAGTGCAGGAAGTGGTGAGCATGCAGCCAACATGCAAAGGAGAGCAGGCAGTGGTGAGCATGCAGCCAACATGTCAGTTGGCCCTGCGCTTCTGATACAAAAAACAGAAGAAAGTTGACTCATCAATTCTACATCATCTTTGTAAGTCACACATTTATGAACTCATAAATAATTAATTTAAAAGTTAAACCCAGATATCATCATTTCATATGGAATTCTGAAATATTATGAGTGGTTATATTATTTTGCCTTGGGGGTTCTTTTATACTACTTTTGTTTATGCTTTGAGAATTTCATAGACACATACAATGTATTTAGATCATATTCCCCTCCTTACTTACCCCCTCTAAATTCTGAAGCCCTCCTCATGTCCCTCTCCAAAATTCATGTCTTCCCCATATTTTTATACCTCAGTGAGTCCAATCTGTGCTGCCCGTATATACATGAAGATGAGGTCATCCTTTGGAGCATGATCAAACTACCAGAAGTCATACCACTGAAGAAAACTGACTATCCCGCCTTCTGTAGTCTCTCAGCTAGAAGCGATGCCTCTTTCCACATGCAGCTAGAATGCTGACTGGCTTGCTCACGTGCAGACAATGACAGCTGATGTGCGTTTGTGAGTTCAGAGGTCCTGCTGTGGCCAGAGTCTGCTTTCTGAGCACAGTTTGTCCTGGTCCAGACTGGCCTTTATTCTCCGCCAGGCCTCGCATGCTAGAGCTGCAGATGTCGCCTGCCCAGATAGAGTGGAAGTAAAGTGGACCTGATGCATTATTGGTGGAGCACGTGATGTCCATGTAGAGCTGAACACTGCACCACATTTGTGGAGTTTAAACTCTTTACAGTTACAGAGAGATACCCAGCATCACAAAGACTGGAGTCACGAACTTGATTTATTGATACCTTCATGATTGGGGGAGAGCAGACGTCTGATCATTGTCTAAAGCGTGTCTCCCTTTTTTCACCCTTGTTCACATATAAGCACAATAAAACACTGAACTATCAACGAAGTTATAGCTTTGACCTCCAGGCCACCCTGGTGTGAAGTCCTAGCTGATACCTTAGGGCTATCTCATTGTGTGTGTGTGTGTGTGTGTTGCAGAGCAGAGGCCTCTGGAGGACCCTGTATATGAAAACAGTATGTCATAGCCACCTGTCCCTGCAGAGGACTCCGGCAGCAATTGGTAGAGGGAAATCCAATTTTGCCTGCTCCACTGGTGGGAGCCAAGAAAGAAGCAGTGTAATTTTTAAATGAAATTTCTTCCTAAAAATAAATACAAATATAAATTTAAAAATGAGAAGAAAAAAAACACAAGAACTTATGTTCATGTAACACAAATACATTGTTCTTTATTTTATTATCGTTCTAACCAAAGTATTATCCTTAATTAGTAACAGTTGTATTAAATTAAAAAGAAACCACAAAAGCATAGCTGTTGCATTTTCTCTGCTTCTTAAAGAAGACCCTGGGTGGTTTCGGGGACAGGTGTCTTCAGATCTCAGGTGTCAGTGACCATAGAGCTGGGTCTATGGTCTGCAGGTGTTGGTGCTGTGCACCAAGGTGGAGAACAAGTGGGTGCCTGGAAGGGCATGCTTGCCCTGTTCTATCAAACAACCTAAGTCATTTCCAAAACCAGAGGGGAGGCTGGGGAATAAGACCACGTGAAGACCAAACAGCACAGTCACCTCCTGGCTTAGGCTTCATTAACATGAACTGTAACCTTGATCTTTTCCTCATTAATTTCCTGAAATCACTAATTCTTGTAAAGAACAAAATCCGACAGCTTCATATTTTCTGGTCCCCAGTGTTTCTTAGAAATGCAGAAGTGAAAACTCTAATCATGGCAAAAGCATGCTTAATTGCTGCTGATCTTTGTCTTTTCATGATCAAGTTTTTATATGATTTAGCTTTATATAATTAGATTATAAAGGCACACTCAACACTCACATATACACAGGGGTAATCACCTACACTACACAGCAAACACGCACACACACTCAACACACAAGCACTTGCATAGATACAATCTCATATAAATCAACACCGAAACGTATGCAGAGACATAATCACATACACCGCACACATGTCAAGAAAACCGAGATTTAAATATAATTAAACAATAAACTATATTAAAACATCTGTGAAAATTGAGAACTTTTAATTATGTTTCATGACCTATCATAATAACAATATATAAATTTTTCTAGGTTGTAACATTTTGGAAGAACTTAAAAACTTTTCAAATATACCTTCAAAGATTGAGAAGCCTTTCGTATTTCCCAGAAAGTGTCTGAATATATGTAAAAAAAGGGTGGCGGTGTGAAATCTGCATCTGATGCAAGCAGAAGACAAAATCAGCCTGCAAGCTTTACTAGCAAGAGTACTGAAAAACCATAGCCACCGCGACCCCTTCAGAAGGAGCTGCAGCTCAGCTGTGTAGCCCCACATCCACAGGCTGTGATTTTATCTCTTTGCCAAAATCATACCTTAGCATGATAGCGCCATCATCAATGTTCTCCCTTGTGAGTGTGAAAAATAAGCACTGGCATCTTCCATCAACACCTCATCGTTGTATTACATTGTATTTATTCTACGGAAACCATACACATTAGACTGTACACAATGCAGTCCCTTTTCCAACAGATAATTGAGAGCTGCTTATGTGACTCTATAGTAAAGCCATGACCCTCGACTTCAGAGTCTCTACCCATCTCCCAGAGCATCTCCTGGGCCTTCTACTACAGAAATATCCTCACTTAGAAATTATCTCAGTTGGCTTTTATCAGATTGATTTCAAAGTTAGTGTTGGATTCTCTCTCTTAAGGATAACCTCCAAATCAATAAAAGCAAATTTTAACTCTTGTTGAAACTGTTCATTTCTTCTCTTGATGGGTTTTGTCAAGTTGCTAATGTAAAGGTCTCATCTTTCTCCGGTCAATCACATCTATCCTTAATCCAAGAAGTGTGTGAGAACCTACGGTCAAAGTCCAGTATGTAAAGTGAATGCAAGGGGCAAAACTCCCTTGTTGAAATTTCACGGTTGTAAGGAAGACTGTGGATAATGCTTAGTATTCTAGTGACTCATGCTATGTTAGAAGGGACAAGGAATGGAGGCAATGACGTCTTGAAGGGCGACTGGGAGGAAACATGGCTCTAGGGTTGCATGGCAGAGGAGGTGGCATTTGGCCAACGATATGAAGGAACAGACTCAGGCACACAGGTGATTGAGGAAGCATTCAATACAGAGACACCAGCCAGGCTGGGGCCTCGATGCAGGAGCCTCACACTTGGGAAGGGATGGAGATGCTGAGGAGGCTGGAGTAGAAGGGACTGAACAGCAGTGACCCAAGACAATGCACAAGGCTGATTGTGAGGCTTTGGACCATGGGGAAAACTTTCCAGTCTCTCTCGCATTACATCTTATCCAGGCTGTCACTTCAAAACTCACCTGGCTCCCAGGTGATCTCTCCACTGGTTTCATGCTGGGAAGGAACAGACTCAGAGGAAGAGCAGCTGGGTTCAGCAGCCCTTGCCAGGCTCAACTCGTGCCAGTGAGTGGAAGTGAGGAGTCTGTCTGCAGCCTGGTGCTGTGCACTAGGGCGTAAATGTGCTTTGTTGCTCTGAACTCTCTCTTCGGCAAGGTTTTCATCCCTCCAGAGGAGATTGCACCATCCCTCCAAAGGGAGTTAGCTACTTTGACATCAAGGATAAATATGGATAATAGTAGTTTTTTTATACAAAACATCAATAAAAATATGTTGAGAACATGTGTGAAAAACTAGACCTTCAAACACAGATCTGTGCTAGTGTAGGAGGTCTGTGATCTCCTTAGGTACTTCCATGTCATTTCTGGAGAAGGCAGCCCAAAGGAAACACAGGCATGAGACAGTTAGCTCTGTAGCAATGCCAGTTTGCCTTGTATTTTTCAGCTCTCTTTCCTCTCCAGGTTCCTCTGCCTGGGTCCCGCTCTGTCGTTCTTACCATCTCCAAATTTTCTTCACAATTCTGTGCCTTCCAGAACCTGGCTGCCCCATTGATAAACTGGGCCAATTGTGGTGTTTTCAGATTCCTGCCCCTGTAAGCACCCACAGCCACTGCCTCCTCTTCGCCAGGTGCTTCCAGTCTGGCTATAACCACTCTGGCTGGGTGCTGAGAGTCTGTGCTTTATTCATTGCGTGAGAGAATGTTTCAGTCCTGAGAAGCAGACTGTGACTGTTGTCTCCCTGTCTCCACCACATCCCTTTGTAATCTTGGCCAGTCCTGTCACTTCTAAGGCTTTCAGACCAACAAGGGCTCATGTTCTACCGGAAGCCCTCTGCATGGTCCTCACACATTAACAAGCACTCAGAACTCTTCAAGACTCGGAGCCTCCAAAGAGCAGAAGTGAAGCAGGACCACTGGCCCCTGTTGTGTCGTGAGTGCATCTCTTTCTGTCTTCCAGGCTGGACAAGCCTTGTTGTGCTTACCATGATGGCCCACTATGAGAATTGCTTCCATTTATGAATTAACAGAAGGCCATTCTTACACCACAGCACCAAGAAAGTTCTGACAAAACCCTCATGTTTCTGTGCTTCATTTGGGACCTATGCATCTTTCAGATCTGGTAATGATCGTGCTGTGAGGGTGAGGTGGTAGTGGCATCTCTTGATGCTCCCACCAATGGCTTAGTGCTGTATTTAGGTCTTCCTAAATTCTTACCAGGTGCCTACAATGTGAAGGTGGAGCCAATCCTCTCTCAGAAAGGTGGACCCTCAATTTACTGGTTTTGTGTATCTTTTAGCATATCTTGAATTGTAAAGATCCACAGGGCCTACACGCCTACATGCACACTGCATACACATCATGTCACATACACATATATGTAAAAAATGGAGGGAGAGAGAGAGAATATAAAGGGGTAGGTACTAAGTGCTTCTCAATCAAAGCCATTACAGGAGAGGAGAGCTCAGGGTTGGGATCTTCCCTTCACTCCACTCCACAAACAGAACCTACCTAGGGGTAACACATAGAAGCCATAAAAAAAAAAACCCAGCCCTTGTGAACTCTGGCCAGTGTCTGAGTTCCTGGTGCGAGCATCTAACTTCTGGCTCTGATTCAGTTATTAGACATAAATGCCCCTTTCCATTAAGTAGTCTGAACTAAGGTGCTGGAGAGACAGCTCAGCAGGTAAGAGTCTATGCTGCTTCTGTGAAGTTCAGTCTCCAGCACAAGCTTCAGGATACTCAGCTATAACTTCTATAACTATAAGATCAATTGCCCTCTTCTGGCCTCCATGGGCACTGCACACAGGTGAGCACACACACACACATAGACCCACATAAGCAAAATGAAAATAACATCTTTTTGAAGGAAGAAAACTGTAGTTTGAGCAGCTGCTGCATCACACCTTTCCCAGGACCACACCCTCCATGGAAGCACTCACCTTATCTGTGGGATGAGCAGAGCTCAATCAGAGGGGCTCAGAAAAGGACGTTCTGCTCACTCCAAAACTAGACACTGGGAATAAAAGAAAGCCCATACTGTATGATTACTGACAAAAAAAAAAAAAAACCAAGAGAATCTCTGAGTCTGAATTACATAGGAACAGAAGCACAGTCCAGCTACTGCCTGACAGAAACAGCTGTAGTTCAGTACAGACCCCGTGAGTTCTCTCTGCATCTCCCAAGTCCTCTCCAAGCCACAGACATTATGCTTGAACATCAGTACTCAGATGCTGACTTCAATACATTCTCCAGCACATGTCCACTTGCTGACGACAGCCCTTCTGATATTTTTTTTTCAAATTAGGTGACAGACACAAGAGCAAATGCCATTTATTGGAAGAAAGAGGGGCACTGAACAGATGGAGTCAGCTCCCCTATCATTGTGGTGACAACAGAGACACTGGTCTCCTTTGGCATATTCTCCAAAGCTTTACAACTATTTTGTTTGTTTGTTTTCCAAGACCAGGTTTTTCTGTAGTTTTGGAGCCTAGCCTGGAACTCGCTCTTGTAGACAGGCTGACCTTAAACTCACAGAGATCCACCTGCCTCTGCCTCCTGAGTGCTGGGATTAAAGGTGTGTGCACCTCCACTGCCCAGCTAAGCTTTACGACTGTTAAAAATGTGTTGTAGCCCATACTGATTAAGGGATGTATCAGAAAGAAAGGGTGATGAGCTTTGACTAGTACAGGAATTATCTCCCGAGAGAGCAGTAACAACAATAACAAAACCCAAACTTTGGATCTCAGAGAATGGCCTCTCCGTGTGAAGTTTTGAGAGATACTGAACAAACCACCATTGTGTTTTACAACACTAATTTTTTAATTACTTTTCAGTGTATGTCTGTATGTGAGTCCCAGTGTCCACAGAGGCCAGAGTCATCTGGAGCTGGAGTTACTGGAGGTTATGAGCCATCTGATCTGGTGCTGGGAACACATCTCTGGTCCCTCTGCCAGAGCAGCACTGCCAGCTTTCCTGCCTCTAGTGTGCTTTAGAACATCTGTTTTGATTTCATTCCAAATAAAATCCAATTAAACCAAAGGTTTTTTTATTGTTAAAGCTAACCATAGTCAATTTATTCATAATGCAATTGCATGTTCCTAATCAAAGACTATGTGGGAAGCTACAAGGGTCACAGAAATAGCTGACAAGTGACGAGTGGCCAGCCATTTCCTGAGCTCTCATCAGGGCCATCATGCTGGGGCTGCATTCGTAAGGAGTGAATCATTGAAATGGGACGCTGGGAGGAAATATTGTGCATACAAAGAGGCTAGTGTCCTTTAGATCAAGCGTACAGACCTGACAGATATTGAATTGAGGCTTCTTTGGCTGGTTGAGAAGCCTCCCTAGGCTCTATCTTTTCAAAACACCCTGCTGTGTTCCCAGCCGAGAAATAACAAAAACCATATATAGTGTTTAAATCAAATAACCAAAATGTTGGCCAAGCATCTAAAATACCAGTTTGGGAGACACTGGAGACTTAGTAATGGAAGATGCTGATTCCACAGAAGCAGGGAAGAAATGAGACTCCTGTGGCCACAGCTTCCTGTGCAGAGAGCCTGGGAGGCAAGGAGTGAGATCCAGACAAACCCCTGAGGCTCTCTGAGGAGAAAGCAGAATCCAGTGAGATCCAGACAGACCCCTGAGGCTCTCTGAGGGGAAAGCAGAATCCAGGGGGAGCAGACTGACCCCTGAGGCTCTCTGAGGGGAAAGCAGAATCCAGGGGAAGCAGACTTCAGGTAACAGTAGCAGAGAAGACACAGTGGGACAGAGGTTGGGAGCGCCATTATGGTGGACAGGTGGGCACCTGCAGAGTGACCCCTTTGACTGACAAAGGCTGCTGAAGAAACTCACAGCAGCGTCTAAATTGTGTCACTTGGTGTAGGAGGGGGCTTCCTAGGTCTAGACTGACCTTTAAGTTGGTCCCACTGGAGAAGAAAAAAAATCTTAAAAGCCAGTTTTCAAGTAACTTAAATGCATTTAAAAGCCAAGAAGGTTTTGAAAACAATGCCCATCAAAGTCCACAGTACATGTCACCCCGTGAAAATGCTGAGCATGCAAACGACCTCTTACCCTGATATAATCAGCATGTGAACGGCCATCCACCCACTCATGGCTCTTCTGCCCCTCATGCTCCATTTTGCTCTTCTGCAGAGCCTACAATGCCCCCCTATTTGACTCTGAGCCCTTTCCCTGCAGTCTTCACAAGGTACCCCAATCTTGATGTTTAGATCTCCAACAAAGTAACCCCTTGTGGCCATCACTTTTCATGTTGCTTAGGTGATCACTCTGTTGTCCCTCAAGTCAGAAGAAAGTAGAGACCAGGGACCACTGGACATACCAAGGACAGAAGGCTCGAGACAGGCAAGATGGTCGTTGGTGGGTTCCAATCAAAAATACTGTAGACACTGTAATATGCAGGTCAGTGCACACACACACACATAAATGCACACATGCACAGAGTCGCAACATCAACGGATACACATACGGACAACCACAAAAACATATTCACATACACATACATACCTATACGCACACACACACTTTACCCAGTACACAGGCATGTACCCACAGAGACACACATTAACATGTCCCTGATCCCTAAAATGACCCTGTGCTTCTCACTCGGTTGTTCCCTGCCTGTGGTGAGAGCACTCAGGGATCTTGCCCAACCCGGGACAGATAGCTTATCAGTAAGACTTTTGAGATGGCTTCCTGACATCTACCGTGTCAAGTCAGGTACAACCTAGAGTGAGTCTGTGCAGCTCTCCTCTGCCACTGAACTGCACAATCCCCACGTACGGTGTGAGAATAAGGGACACGGTTTTAAAGGAAAGTTGGTGGAGATACTGGGATCAGCAGTCTGCAAGATGGGGGTTATAAACACACATTTTGTTACTGAAATTCTCTTCACAGCTTATGAGATAAATAGACTTACTTAAATCTCTGAGAGGATCAGTGGATTTTGTGTAAATTAGTAAAATATTAGTGCTGCTGATTTCCTTCTGTCATCCATAAATAAATTAACACTTTTCCCCACCCTGCGTAGGTTCCTTTCACCTCCAACAGCGAAAGGATATTCTTCCTTTGCATAACCAATTGCCGGCCCCCATTGCTAAAAGCAAGGGGAACTTTTTATACATTTTAAAATTCCCTGTTGTTTCTGTGTGTGTGTGTGTGTGTGTGTGTGTGTGTGTGTGTGTGCGTGCATGCACACAGAGGCCAGAGGACAGTCAGGTTCCTCCTCTATTTGTTCTTCGTCTTTCTCTGACCTCAAGTACACCAATTAGGCTAGAGTCTCTGACAAGCCACATGCTGGACTTCCCATCTCTAGCTTCATAGTGCTGGGTTATTGTCATGTGCTGTTGTGCCTGGATTCTTATTTGGTTTGGGGAATTCAGACCTCCTGCTTTCATGGAAAGAACTTTGTTAGCACTCATCTCCCAGGTCCACGGAAATAGTTTTAACAGTTAATTTCGTGAAGCAAAAAGATAGAGAAGCAGAAAGACTGAATAACTGTGCTCACATTTATACAAATCACAACAAACTTGAAGTATAGAAACATCCAAACATATATTTGGTAAAACAAACAAACAAAATCAGAAATATGGGCCTAGTTTATTTTTGTTGAATGTTTTCTCTCATGAACAGATCCTTGGGCACAACAAATATGTCAAAGATAAACATCCTGACTGTTGAATAAAGTCAATAATTTCCTTACCTCACAGAGTGTTTGGCCATGCCTTACAGGAAGTACATACAAGCAGGCTTCTAGTGTTAATGTCATTGTCCGTACATGTTACACGAGGGTTTGTAACAACAGCTGCTTCCAGCCACAGTATGCTTAAACAGCAGGGATTTTAGGACCAGAAAAGCTTACAATGGATGTAGTTCACAAATCAGAAGCTCTAGTCAAACCAGAAAGAACCTGTGTACATTTCCTGCCCATCACCCTAGCACGAAGGAAGTTGACACAGGGGGATTTCAGGACCTGGAGTTAGAGGGTTCTCTCTACTCAAAAGGAGTTGGCATCAGTTAAGAGCCATTGAGCTGTTTTTTCCACTTTGGTTGACACAGATTAAATTCTATTGGGTGCTTTCACAACACAATTCTGACCTATTAGATGCAGACACCCTAACCAATGCACAAAACTGCGTTAATTTTATCAATACATTTAGATCAATAAAAATTCTAATTAGGGCTTTATAATACTCTCAAGTTGCATGTTCATAATGACACTATAAAGTAGATATTGACCTGATGAAGAAAATGACCATAAGAGGTCAAATGTTAACTGACAACTGGGGAAGGTGGCTCAGTTGTTAAGTACCTGTGAGCCTGAATCTGATGCTCGGCTTCAACACAAGAACTCAGGTGCAATGGTTCTAGTACACATTTGTAATCCCAAACCATGAGATGAAATCAGGACAGGGGTATCCTGAGCCTGCACGCCAACCTGGCTAAGTTGGATAGCCCTAGGATCAGTGACAGAATCTGCCTCAAAAAATTAAGGTGAATTCTTGGCCAGGCTGAGCTAGAATTTGGGGACCGCCTGGGCTACATAGGGATATCTTTTGTTGAAATAATTGTTTAAAGAGATTTTTTTAACCTGCTTCAATGGTAGTCATAGTGCCCAGAGCTCTGTACTTGTGGCACAAGCAATGTAGCATGGAGTTAGTGATGGTCCCAGCTCTTGGTTACATTTGTTTAGTTTTTGAGACAGTGTCTTTCTATCTTGCTACAAGGTAGCATAGGTTGACCTTGTATTTGCTATGTACAGACTGACCTCAAACTTGTAATAACCCTGCCCTTTCTTCTGGATATTGGGCTGAGAGGTGCGTACCACCAGACCCAGCCTTTTAAAGATAATTTTTAAATGTCCTTAAGTAAGGCACTCAAAGGTCAATTTTCTAATACCCGGAAAAGAAAATTTAAAATAGGTAAAGAAGTGAGTGAGTTTCCTACAGGCAATCTCCAATGATTTTGTTTCTCTGCAGGAACTGACGATACAAATAGACCAGCTGAGGGTCGGGTTCCATTATCCATGCATTCCACGAAGAGCAGAGCACATCACTCACACAGAGCCCTGGGTCACAAAGCTAATACAGCAGGACAGTACCATGAAACCCCTGAATCCTGAGGCGACAGATACCGACATGGGTTGTAATTCACATCGCCTCTGTAGACCGTCTCAAGCATTGTTAACCAAAAACCAATTAGAATACTAAAAATTCTCGCACTGCCTGCGGGACCAACAAGACCGAGGCAGGGGGATATCCTGTTATTTAGGAGATCTGTGCTATGAACTCTGCATCCTCACCAACATTTGAAGTCCGAAATCTTTCCAATTTGGAAGGCTAGTGGATCTGGGGTAATGTTTCCATGAGCCTTTGTCTGATTAAGTCATCTTTAAAGTGAGTGGGTTTGAGACTTTTGACAGGGGTGCAGTCACGCACCCACATCTCTGATGGAGACACGCAAGTCTCTCTATCATGAAGCTTCCTCATGTGTCCCCTTCTAGGGTCATTCAGCCTGCCTACCCCAGCACCTGACAGAAAATTAATGCTTTCAACGTAATACTCTTCTAATTTCCAAGTTCTAATGTAAGTGGGATTATATCATATATAACCCATTGAATCTAGTTTCTTCAATTAGTGAAGTATGTTTGTGATTCATCCATGGTGTATGTGTGGATTATTTTATAGCTAAATGATAATGTGTTAGCTATGCATAGTTCCTTTACTACATACAGGTTTAAGGGTATTGGGACCGTTTGTGCTGTTAGCAATCATCAATAATGTTATTATTCATTTACATATATTTTGTTTAACTATTAAAGCTTTCAGTTGATACTGGAATGAAAGGTATTAGATGATCTGTTAAGTGACAACCTTCCAAGGTGACTTCAACTCAACAGTGTAGAAGACTTCTATTGTCTGGGTGCGTTATTCCTCTTGTCTGTTGTTTGAGTCTTTCAAAATCATTTGTGGTAGCATTTCTTTGTCCTTGACATTGTGGTTTCAGAATGGTTGGTCGTGCTAACATCTATTGATAAACCTAGTTACTATGTGATATGTGAATGCCATCTTTGATTTCAGAATGATTGATCATCATAATGTCTATTGATAAACCTAGTCAGTTACTATGTGTTGTGTGAATACCATCAGATTTCTGAATGATTGATTTCAGAGTGATTGATTTGTCATCCTAATGTCTACTGATAAAGCTAATTACTACCTATACATGAGTATTTTATCCATTTCTGGGCTGGGTTGCATTTCTATTGAGGCTGTAAAATTTTATTTTATTCTTTTAAAGATTGAGTTTTCTATACATTTTTAATTAAAATACAATCACATCACTTTCCTTTGCCTTTATCCTCCCAGACCTTTAAGGTTCCCTTCCCAACTCTTTCTAAGACTTTCACTCTTAAATCAACAGCCTCTTTTTCTTTCAGTATAGTTGTTACACACATAAATATGTACAAATATGTAAATATAATCTACTTAATCCATTTTTGTTGCTTGTGTGAACATGGTATCAGGGCTGCACTGGGTAACCAAAAAGCTGGGGCTCATTCCTAAGTCTGCATTATTTCGACTGACTTCTGAAGGGTTTTTTGAAGGTTCACCTCAACTCACAGAGATCCACCTGCCTCTGCCTCCTGAGTGCTAGGATTCAAAGCATAAGTCACCACCACCTGGCCTGAAGGTTTTGTATGTGACTTTTTGTTTAACATGTGTGTATACAAGTCCTGACATTTGTGTTTTCTCTGACATTTGTCTGACATTGTGATTTACCAATGTTTTTTCTCCTATGTGGTTTGGATTTTTAATCTAATTGAGTCCTTTCCAAAACAAGTTTTATTAATTGTGATGGGATCCAGATTAACAATATCTCTCAGGTGGATTATGTATTTAATGTTTACCTGAGATCTCTTTGCCCATCACAAAGACATAGTGCTCTCCCTTCCTTTCTTCCTAGTAGGTTCACAGTCAGAGTTCAATGGTGAATGCTCACTTTCGTTATAAAGTGGAATGTGAGTGGGTTTGGCGTAGACCCCTGGAACTGACCACAGGAGATGGGAAGCATTTACCCTTTGGTCATCACATCCTGGGGAAGGGTCATTTATTCATAGAAGTCATCAACTCCAGAAAGCTCTGTTCCATTTTCTGATATTTTATTTTCTTTACTTAAGTACTGAACTCTTTCAATGATTTATCTATATGAAAATACAAAATTTATTCTAGTGGTTGTTTTGTGGTGGTGGTGGTGGTGGTGATGATGGTAGTGGTGGTCATGGTCATGGTGGTGGTCATGGTGGTTGTGGTCATGGTGGTATAGTGGATCACATTGTCTAAATTTTTCATTCAGGTAATCCACAGTCTGGTCACATTAATTTTTTCTCAGTATTGGATTTGTTATTAAATATTTATTCAAAGGCTTTCAGGTCTGTGTTCATGACTAGCATCTTATGTCATTTGTTGTGATGTTTGTATGAAAATATTTTCATATAATGAGTTAGAGAGTGGTCCTCTGGGCTTTCAGAAAGAATTTCTGCGAGTTGTGTATTATTTCTTTTGAAAAACTGAAAGAGGAAATTTGGTTTCTTACATTTGAAATCTGTTAAATATGCAGATTTCTATGTCTTCTTTGTCTTTTTGTCATTTGACCTGGCCCATAAAGTCCACCAGCATCTCTTTGCTCAGGAGCAAACCTTCTTGGAACATCAGTGTTGGTTTCCTTCATAGTTAGTGATCATAGCCTGACTGTCTTTCTCTCCATTATCTAGAGGCCAGTATAGTCAAGAATTATTTATTTCAGTGATCTTTTAAAGGATCAACTTTTCGTTTCATTGATTTTCTGCTGATTGTCCATTTAAATTTTATTAGCTCTCCTTATTATTTTTGTTATTAAATCTGTTTTGACTGAAAGTGTGTCTTGTTTTGTTTTGTTTTGTTTTTTGTTGCTTTAATCTGTAATTCGCCACACTGATAGTGGATCTTGCCCTTGTGTGGTGGTGTTCCACTGTCATTGGCTTACATAGTTTCAGACAAACAATCAGAAGTTTTTCCTATTTCTGTGTTCTTACAAAAAGGCACAATCGAAGCCGGGCAGTGGTGGTGCACACCTTAATCCCAGAACTCGGGAGCCAGAGTCAGACAGATCTCTATGAGTTCAAGGACAGCCTGTTCTACAAGAACTAGTTCCAGGACAGGTTCCAAAACTACAGAGAAACCCTGTCTGGACAAACCCAAACAAACAAACAAAAAACAAAAAGGTTCAATCTTATCTTTTCTCTTATCTTATCAGCTTTGAAGAATTTCTCCCAGTGACTATATTACACAGCACTTCATAAAAAAAATCTGTATGACCTGTTGATTTCTCAAACTTTTTGCCTGTGTAGGTTCATCCCCTTAGAACTTATGAGAATCCCTTCCCTAGGGAGATACAAACAATATTTCCTTCTTTCTAAAGGTTTCAATAATAACCCAAAGTAAGATTACATCAATGTGGATTATGGCCTCCCTACAGCTGCACAGATGGAGCCTCCTCCCTCCCTTGTTTAACCTCCTCAGCTTATCAGCACAGCACTTCCCAAGTCCTCAAGGCCAAGGAAAGAAGGAGAAGATCAACTTATGAATGACTGGGATGGACAAAGGGTCTCAGTCTTCACTTCCTTAAGTAGATGTCAGAGGTCATTGGGCCTCATGATGAGCTCTTGCAAACAGACATTGCTCATTTGATGGCCACATCAGACAGAATAACCTTCATGTTACCCAAGCTGCCTGATTTCTCCTCTCATGCCTCTCCTCAGCAAGGCAGCGAGGCTTCCATAGAGTAGAGTTAGCCTCCAGAAGGACAACTGTGTACGCCAAGGGATCCTAACCTGATGCTTTCTGTTGTCTAAAGTATGAAAGACTTGAATTTCAGGTTTTGGTCATTCATGGAGGGGTAAATATTAAGATGATACACTTGATCATTGGTCCTAAACAGAGTAAAGAATGGAAATCCAGAAGCAGAATTTTAAAATTAGAATATTTAAATATATTAAGCACTCATTTTCTTATAGATCTAATACTTCTCCCAGCTGGAATGCGAATTATTTTTGTAGAGTTTAAGTCTCTCTAGCCTATGATTTCTGCTTACAACTTGAGATTCACCCCTGCCCATTCTCATGAAGCTGATGTCCAGACTTAATCCAATTTCCAGTGTCTTGCTCCGGATAATTTCTTCTCACGATGATGACGAATAGCACCCTGCATTTATGTCAAAGGCAGCAGTTATTGGACTTTATTAAAATTACCTTCTCAATCCCTTGTTTCCACAATGAACTACACTTCCTGAAGTAGAAAGGCTCTTGGGGACTGCCCAGATGTCGGGGTGCAATCTCTGTCACCTGAAAGAACGCATGTTGGAACCATAAGCAGCAAATGCCAGTCCGGAAGGAAAGCAATGGCTGTGCCCTGAGATTTCCCTCGCCACTGTCTGGTAGACTGTGAAAATGTCAAAGAAAAAAAGCTGAGAAAGTTGAGCTTTTTATTTACTGGTTGTTTTATTTGCTTCTGAACCCTGTTAGAATCATCTCGGGGGGTAACTTCCATAATTTCATCTTTCCTAATAACCCTTCTCTTATTGCACCTTCAAATTCCATTATTTCTTTGCTCAAACAACACTTCCCAGAATTGCATTAACTGATATATTTTTAGTACATTCTCATAAAGGTTTTTGCTTCAAAAAGAATGTTCTCTTTGAATTCATTTTTTTTTCCCTGAAACCCACTTGTATTATTCGGAAGGATTAATGACCTCAGCAACTTCATAAATTACACCATGAGAACTTTTCTATCTCCTACTGTCTTTGAGAATTATATAGAAAGTGCAGTGTGGATGTGGAAGTGGATTCCCAAGGTGTAATGAAAACTCTGCCAGAACATTGGCCACCAAGCATGCCAGTGCTTTAATGCAGAATGCCCTGGTTGATTTTCACAATATTTTTAATAATGATGATAACATCTTTTAAAATGAAATAGTAACTGCTCAGGACTTTCTATTTTCTTGTTTTCCCGTGAAAACATGATCAATAGCTATATCCCTAATATTAAAAATAGAAAAGAGACATACATGTATCCCCCAGGAAAGTGAAATAGGTAAGGTCTCCTGAGAAAATTGGGAGCATGGAGGAGCAGAATAATAGAATTAGCTTCTCCCCGAGGGCCTATGGCCTCTGTAGCCATAAGTTCTTGGTGCATGGTATGGGTTCCATCTTGTGAAAAAGGACTTTGTTCCTATCAGAAGTAGTTGGTTACTCCATGATGCAACTGTTGCTTAAATTGCCATTCTAGACTCTACTGCGGCTCACAGGGCACACAGCTATGTAAGACTGGTGATTTCTTTTCCAAGATCACAAACAGCAGAGCACCTCGCGGCACTATGGGATGCTGTTTTCAGGACAGTTCCAGCTTGATTTGTTTACATATCCTATGACTTAAAGACATAACTACTTCAGCTACCATTCAAATCTGGAGGGAAGCTAAGAGGGTGGCAGAGCCTGTAGTATTTGATGGTCAATGGGATCTCACTGGCCAACTACAGTAAGTGACATAGTCCATTTCTGGCAATGGGATTGCTATTTGTTAGCTGAAGGTTTTTGGTAGGGACCCTATTGCCTGATAAATCATTCTATAGTCTTATCAAAAAAGCAATGCTTCAAGGCTTGTTTTGCTTCAAGGTGCTGAAAATTTTCAGACCATCATATATGTGTGTATACAAATGCAAACTCATAAACACACATACAAAAATGGGGAAGACCACCTTGTCCCTGAGAAGTCACTCCAATGACGGATAAGCTTACAGTTCTATTAACAGATGATTGACAAGATTGTGTGTTTGTTTAACTGCTGAGATTACAGGTGAGTAGGGCTGGTCAATGCTGCTAGTGTCTTCTGCTCAGCCTCCTAATTCCCACATCTATTAAAGACCCTATAAGGCAGATGTCAGTCATTAAATACTGTAACCTGTCAGTGTGGAAACAATCTCCACATTAAACTCTCTTGCATACCCAATGCTGTGAATTATCATAAGAGATAATGTGTATTTTACCTTCCGTGTGTGCCATACAGTGATGTAAATGATTTATTTGTATAACTCGCTCCACAGAATGACCTGACAAGGCAGGCTCCATTGCTGTCCTCACACACTGCTCATGGGTTAACCAATAGTGAAGAATCCAGAGATGAGTTACATAGCTCAGGAATGATGGAGCTGGGATATTGGCCCACATCCCTGACTATACAGTGTGAGATGTTGCCTATAAGAGACACTTCATGACCTCAAATATGAGGTTGGATAAAAAGCAGTTGACAAATAACTATTCCTTTATGGGCAAATGAACTATTCTAAAGATATTTTACAAATTCATTGAATTCTGGTGACTGGAAGACTGATGATCTATCTCTCCACAAGAAACCCTGAACAAGAGTGATAAGTCTTTCTGAGAAAAAATGTTGGAAACTGTTTAGTTGTTCTGAAGATTGGTTGCTAACTACTGTTGCACCACAATACTAACTGTGTTCAGAGAGAGATGAGTCAGGGGCTCCTAGAAGAGATTTGAGACTTTCTTAGGGGTAAAGCTGGTGGAATAAGAAAGTCATGAGCTACAGTGTCGATGCTGGGAACTAAATCTGGTTCCTGTGCAAGAGCAGCCAGTGCTTTTAACCACTAAATCATCTCTCCAGTCCTCTATTTGCTTATTCATTTATTCATTATCTAATTTATCTATTATTTAGACGCATATGTCCCTATTTGGAAGAGATTATATGCAAAGTAAACCTTCTCCCCTACAGTCAGTTCTTATCTTCATCCCACAGTGAGGTGTTTAATGCTTTGCTTGTCTTTGTGATCTTATAAAGGACCTACAATAACTCTATAGGATTTGCTTTTAACTGGTCACTTTCTGTCATGTCAGGATGTCAATCAACATGACAGCTTTTTTGAAGATTCTTTTCCTTCTACTTGACGGTGAAAATGAAGTGGGGAGTTCTTCCAATGTGGATTTTTAGTGCACAGGACTTAATTCTCAGTTGTTGTTATAAGTACTGATTGAATAGATATTTGTTAAGTATGTGCCACATGGAATGACATGGCAGCACACAGAATGAGCAGAACAGGAGCTTCCCTGGTGGGAGCAGATGGCCAGGAGATGAAGATCATCACTCTACGACATCTGTAGAAGTTGTTCGAGAACTGAGCAGACCCTGTCTTTTAGGGTGATGGTCTTTGGCTTTTCTCTCTACATCCGTTGAGCCCAGTACTTCTCTTCCACTCTGGGGTAGGTTGAGCTGAATTATATTGATGAACTGAAATTTCCTCTAGAATGCTTATGTCTTGACAAACATAGCTCTTAATTTTCCAATCTGGAATTCAGTTCTGGAAAGATCAGCCCGAGAACTGAGCTAAGGTAGACGCCCTGTACCTGCCTTTTATGGCATGAAGATTAGGAGCAACATCAGATTTAAAGAGTACTACATAACAGAAAATATAAAAACATCCTGAAATTTGCAGGCAAAGGCAAATGGATCTAGAAAATTGAGTGAGGTAACCCAGACCCAGAAAGACAAATATCATATGTAATCACTCATAAGTGGTTTTTAGACATAAAACAAAGAAAACCAGCCTACAAATCACAATCACAGAGAACATAGACAACAATGAGGACCATAAGAGAGATATACATGGATCTAATCTACATGGAAAGTAGAAAAAGACAAGATTTTCTGAGTAAATTGGGAGCATGGACCATAGGAGAGGATTGAAGGAGACGGGAGAGGAAGGGAGGGGAGCAGAGAAAAATGTATAGCTCAATAAAATTAATCAAAAAATAAAGTTCCAATAGTCAGGTGGGAATTTCAAGATGCCCTGGTTGTATGTTTTCCTCCTGGAAGGCATCTTTATATTGGGGTCACTTAACTGAGGGCTAACTGTACCATCCGCTCACTGGCTGCTGTCAACTCAGACCTCTCCCTATGGCAGGGTGAGGAAAGATCTCAAGGTGACTCTATAGATTGTGTCGTCCATGGCCATGCCAGGGACAGACACAGTAGGCTTGAATGGCATCTTTTTTAGCCAGCTCATGCAATGGTGACATTTCCACACGGCATCCTATATTTCTTCTCGCAGTTTGTAATATTTATTACAAACCAACAGCTTCTCACATTTCATTATATTTATTGATCCTGGTATGTGTTTAAAAAAAAAACTATGACATTATCTTCTCCTGGGAGGGAGATGAGCTCAAGAGAATACCGTTCCATGAGCATTTACACAGTGATGATGGTCAATGATGGAGCGAGGGACGTTCTCTTCAGTGGTGCAGCCCCTGGTAAGTGCACATGCTGCTGTAAGCAAACCACCACTTACACTCCTACAAACAACCCCACTGAAGGGCACTAGGTCACACAGAGCATGAAAGCAGAGGAGAGGCTTCCTGGAGGGTAGGAAGGAGACATATAGAGATGGCAGAGGGGCAAGTAAGGATAATGGGGTGAATGCGATCAAAATATATCAAATACATGTAAAAAAAAGGCATGTGGCAGAATCCCATCATCATGTATAATTGATATGTGCTAATAAAACCATTAAAATGAAAATCAAAGGTCTGTTGTGTCTATCCCTAACCTTCAATACTTTAAAGGCCAGCGTTCTTATTCCTCCTATGGTTACGCAGCAAGAACCAAAGAGCGTGTGTGTGTAGACTCCATGTTTAATTGCTTGGTTAATGAGTTGCATGAACCTTGACCATTCGGGTAGGTGGCGATATGTGCCTGGTGCGGATGCGGATTCATCTTCCAAGTTTCATTTGTTTTAACAGAGTGGAGTTGGGAGATTGGGACAGAAAAGGAGCCATGGGGAAAGGGCACTGTGTCCTTGCACAGAGTGAATGACAAGGCTGTAGCCTTCATGACAAACGCTCACCATGCCTGGGTTTCAGCAGTTTGGGTTGTGAAGTTAACTAACTACTTTTTAATCTTACCTCCTCAAATAGTGTGTCAGCCAACTAACCATCTCAGCGGTTTAAGTCTCGCCTTCTGCAAATTGAGAGCAACCTGATAAACAGAGGAAGAGTTGTATTTATTGAAAATACTCCTTTCCCTTCGAGGCAGTCATGATCATTCAGAGGGCAAACTATGATGGCAAATACTGCCCTGGGCAAAACCCACAGGGGGATACATTAATTGACATGCATTCTAGATTTGAAAGGCTGTAACTGAATTTCCTTAGATTTATTGAAAGTGAATCCCATTAACTTTCTAACTTCTGGATCATTGTGTTTCTGAAAGGATGGCAAAATGACAACAAAGGCAGCCTTGACTTTGGGAAACGCTGTTTAGTGTTTGTGGTGGTTTGATTGCAAACCTCATCTGTGGGCACTGAAACGTGAATGCGTTTCACAACCAGCTAAAGGACAGGGAGGGAGGACTCCCACTTAAGCACCGCAACTTCTCTGTTGAGACGCTTAACTGTCAGGACCCTGGCTGCCCAATGACTCTGCTTTTGTTTGAGTACAGATTCTATTACTGAAGAAAGAAGTCTTGATTTCTAATCTCACTAACTTGGGAATATTCCTCCATCTGTGATTATGGCTTTCTATTGTTAATCTACTGTTATTTTTAGCCACACAAAATGTTTTCCCCCAGAATAATAAAAAAATAAAGATAATTTGGGTTGTTTGTGTAACCACTTAACTCTTAGCTGAAAGTCATTAAGCTTTCTTCCTGGGATTCACTGAATGATTTGCATATAGCATTTGCAGTGTGACTTGCTTGGGAGCGCTGGCAATTTTGGATGGGGGAGCTTGGCACTGGCTTTATAGGCCTGTGTATTTTCATTGAACCATCTGGCTTGAAACCATGAGTGGAGGGAAGGCTCCCCCAGAGAAAAGTAACGTTAAGTTAGGTGAAGTGTCCAGCTGCGATTTTACACTGTACAAAAGTGAGTCGGCATACACCGAGCCCCACTGGTGAATTCCGTCCACATGGCAAGAACGTGGTTCAGGGCCATGCCGTGTGAAGAGCTTGGAGAGTACCACTGATTCAGGAGAACTCGTGCTCACCCTATTCTAGGGCCCCTTGACCTGCTGTTGCTTTCCCCTGCCCCCACCTTTGGAGTTGTCTGATTAGCAACGTCTGGTAGGAGCTGCTAAGGTTGTCTTCTTTGAAGGAAGCCTGTGGGAGCAGCAACTAAATGTGCCGTATCTTTTCCGTTATTGTTGTTGTAGCAAAACCATTTGAAAATGGACAGTATTTGGACATTTATGGAATCACCAGGGACCAGGCTGGGGAGTATGAGTGCAGCGCCCAGAACGACGTCTCGTTCCCCGACGTGAAGAAAGTCAGAGTGGTCGTCAACTGTAAGTCTCTCCCGCTTATCGCCATAGCAACTGGGGAATGTCTGAGATTGCTTTGATTGCTTTACTTCACCGTGTCCTCCTGGTGACTGTCACTTATCTAGGCCAGACATCCCCACAGAAATGGCCTCAGCAGATCCCAGCCATGGTTTGGATGCTGTGCAGACTGCAGTCGTCCAGGGTCGCCTTAGCGCCCATCACTCTAAGTGGCCTCACTCTTGTCTCTAAAGCAGAGCACACACATGCTGTGCCCTCCTCCTGGCTCTCACTTGCTGGACACCAGTCCTGAGCTCCAGGGTCCAGTACTTGATCTGACCTGGTAGGCACAAAGAGGAAGCCCTTCACACAAAGACAAGAGTAGGGTTGTAAGCCTTGGTCAAGTGAATATGGAATTCTATTTTGCTTGGAAATACTGGGGAAATTGGCAAATTATTTTCCCACAAATGTTATCATTGTGAAGGTACATATGAGCTGAATGTACACAGTTACCAACACTGTGACACCACATGCTTTTTCAAAATGGAAAAATAAAACCAGCAGCTGTAAGTACTCTTGACCTGTGAGTAAAGCTGTCTTTTCTTCTCCACAATATACCCTAAGTCTTTCTTTCAGGTTTGTTTTTAATTATTAAAATTTTCAAAGAAAGTATTTTGAGGATAAGCGCTTCTTAACCAAAATACACAAGGTTTGTCTTCTATCTGTTTTTACTCCATTTATGTACTTTCCTTCATATGATCATTGGTAATGTCTGTGTATCATTGCCAACCAGATCACATGGAACTGTTCTAAACATATCTATAAACACTAATGCCAACCAGCAGTTACTCTATGTGAACAAGACTCTTTCAGTCTCATGAAGCCAATGCTAACTCTCTTAAACACTCTTGGCATCGAGCTGCCCACCAGAATAGACCGTTGCCATTAGCCAGCATTTGTCAGCCATTAATCTGCACACTTTGGGTGAAATACCTCACTGAGACTGAGCAAGTGAACACCATGCCTGACCAGCAGGTAGTTTCTGGAGGAAATGTTCAGAATTCTGTGAAGAGAAAAAGTAGAGCCATTGGAGCAGGCCTTGAGGAGCTCTCAACTTCCAGCACCACCTCACCCTAGCTGAATCAGCATCCTATGGACTCTTATTACAGAAGATTCCCACTGCCTTCCAGGACTTTTATTGCAGAGAGTTGCTGTTTAATCCCTCTGAAATCCAGGAGTGGAAGACAACAAACCAGATGAGAGATCCTGGTGATTAAGTCAGCAGCTGTATTTGCTGATTTGATTTTTTCAGGGTTGGGATGAAAGAGACAAGTAAGGAGTGAGCACGAAGAAATGAAAATACAGTCAAAACCTGTCAATGAAGAAACACTGGGCCCTCAATGCATCCTCTGGTCCACCTGGTCTTTGAAAGGATGTCTCTGATGAGGATATGGAAGGCCCGTGGCTATGTGGAGTAGGGCGATCCCATCCCCTCGGATAATCTCCCCCTTTCTCCTCACACAGTCCTGTCTGTCCCACCTTACCTCCAGTTCATTGTGACTCAACTCTTCTATTCTTCTCTATTTTTTCCTAGACAAATAGAAACTTTAGGCCTAGAGAGAAACTAAACTATGTTACCCTCTGAAAGTCTGTGTGGGGAAAAGGATCCAGTCCATGCAAAAGAGCAGATGTGGGCACTCAGGAGTCATAACTCAGAGCTGAGGCTGTCTGACAGCTTCATGGGTGCTGGAGGAAGCAAAAACCAAAGTCAATTTCTTCCCCACACACTATGATAGGAGGAGTATTGACAATGCCTGTCATTTGCCCCAGTTCTGGTGACCACCACTAACTGGAAGACTGGGTTATTACTAAGCACACAACGCTTCATGCCACAGTCTCAGAACCTGGATTTAGGATACAGGATTGATCACAGGTCACCAACAAACCCCTCCCATGCTTCATGAATCATGTCCTTATTACACCAGACTGCAAGCAGGTCTGCCCTTCACTCCGCAGAGACAGCAACACTGTGTCTAGATTATATGGTTACAGGAAGTATATTATAAACCAGCATTCTGCCCTTAATGCATAAAGAAGTGACAGGGCCCATAAAAAGCCGTCTTCCTGTGCATAAGATGGAAGTGGGAAAGTTTGTACAAAAATCCACAAGCTGAAGGAAGCTGAGTCAGTGTGTGAAGGATCTTGGAACAGCTGGGAGGAAAAAAAAAACCTTTGATCACATAAAATAGTCACATCAGGATGGAAACAGAGAACTGGGAAGGAAGATGGGGAACTATTTTTTAATTAGTAACAAAAATTCCTTTAAAATAGCTAATTAACAGTGATATATTTATAAGTGGACTTTTTACTAAGGAAATTCTTTATACCTCTCACTTTGAAGTCTTTTTAACATACTTTTATTGATTTATAAAGCAATTAAATACAAAGTAAACTAAATTTCCATGTGACTTGTTTGTGCATCCTTGGTTTTGGGTGACCCTGCTCAGCCCCCTCATTATCATCCCATTCCTTAAGGCATCATTTTCCCCTAACGCTTTTTACCAACTTCTGATAACCAGTAAAACACACAAATATAAAGAGCTGAAAGTAGGATCCACGGATATGAGAGAATATGGAACATTTATTTTTTGCTTTCAGCATTTACCTAAAAAGGCATTTTTCTTTATCCCTTATAAATAAAATCCCATTGTGTACCTAAGCTACATTTTCAAAATCCACTCTTGGGTCGATGGACCTCGAGGCTGACTCTGTGTCCTTGCTCTTATGAACAGAGCAGCAGCGAACAATGGAGTGTCTCTCACATTCGACAAAGAATACTTGGGCATGGGCCAAAGTGTGGGGTGGCTGGGTCAAAAGGTCAACCTGTTTTTAGCTTTTGAGGGGCCTCTGCACTGAATCCCACAGCAGGGACGGGAAACAGTTTACACTCACGGGAGTGTGGATAAGGGATCCTCTTTCCTGTATCCTTGCTGCCTTTGTGAAGTTTGATCTTTTAGCTCTCTCTAAATCATAGTTTCAGTTGCTCAGATGTTTGCAAATGTCCCATGAACAAGGTGCTTCACCTCGGTTTGGTTGAATTTCATTATTTTCTGAGCCAGCGTTGCACAGATCTGCGTACCGTCTGAGGTGCAGGTGTGCGCAGTATCATATGTGCACTGTGTCTCTTGGTTGTGATAAAGTTTCAAAGTAGTAATCTTGTGAAATTGTCCCTTCAAATGCCAAGGCCCGACAGCTGCCTGTGGATTTTACTGAGCTGACTTCACACAGAACAGCAGCCAAAGCCGCCCATTTCACAAAATCGCAGAACCAGCAGAGCTGTATGGCAGGCAGACTTAGAAACACACACTCCTGATGAGAGGCAGAGGCCTCTAGAAGCATGGGCAGTGGTGCCCTCTCATGCATAATTGTTCACACACGTTGGCGGTGCGGGAGGAGTTCTGTATATACACATTAAACACACACACATGCGGTGACACCCTGGACACACACATAACTGCACGTGTGCACTGAACACCACTGGGGATGCAGGGAGAGTAGAGACACTGTTAACCTAGGAGTGGCAAGTAAGTTTCTATGTGGACAGGTTTGTTGTCTTATTGCCATTTGTATTCCATTCTCACTGACAGCTTAGCGAGTTCCAAGCCCATGTTTGCTAATTATGAAGAAGAAGGCTGATTGAATTTCAGAGAGCCCATGGGTTGACCTGAAGGAGGAAAGCAGGAACATAACCAGGGAAGCTCTGGCCAGGAGAAGAAAAAACAGAATGTGGAAAACAGCAGTGGACCCTTTAAATAGAGAGGAGTCAAGGCTGATATTGCAATGGAAGTTGGTGAAAAATAGCTGGGTCTCAGATCTCAGGGTGCAGAAGGCCAAGACCTGCCATTCACTGGCGATGCTGGTACTGAGTGGCAAGGGCAGGAATGGTCAAATCTCTCTACTTTTGGAGGGGATCTTCTAGTGGAGAGTGTCTTGGAAATGTGGTCCTCACAGTCCAGTAGAGTTCATAGAATTTTATTGTGATTGAACATCATCAGATAAATTGCCTCCTCATGACCAACTGACCTCCAACCCCGTAGGAAAGGTTTTTTTTTTTCCTCTATCTAAGTCTCAAATTCCATTTCTAGGAAATCAAGGACATGTATTTTGTATGTGTTGTAATTAGTAGTTCATGTTTCATGCATACAAAACTGATAAGAATAAATATGTACATATGAAATTGTGTACATATTTTGAAAATAAGAGTTTATCTGTAGGTGGGTGACAGTTGTGCAGCTTGGTCTGTTCATGAAACTCCTAGCAGTGGGACCAGGACCTGCCCTGGTACATGAGCTGGCTTTTTGGAACCTATTTCCTATGGTGGGATGCCTTCCTCAACCTTGATACAGTGCGAGGAGCTTGGTCCTGCCTCAGCTTGATATGCCATGCTTTGTTGACTCCCATGGGGGAGGGCTTCCCCTTTCTGAATGTCAGAGAAGGGATGGATGTGGGGGTAGAAGGGAGGTGGGAGGAGGGAACAGGAGAAGAGGAGAGAGGGGAAACTGTGGTTGGTATGTAAAATAAATTAAAACTTAATTTTTTAAAAAAAGGAAAATATGAAGTTGATTGTAGAGCCAAGCATGATGCACTTTTATCTCAGCATGAGGGAAGTAGAAACAGGAGGTTATCTGTGAGTTCATGGCTATCCTGATGTGCAGATTGAGTTCCAGGACAGCCAGGGCTACAGAGAGGAACCTTGGAAGAAGAAGAAGAAGAGAAGAAGAAGAAGAAGAAGAAGAAGAAGAAGAAGAAGAAGAAGAAGAAGAAGAAGAAGAAGAAGAAGAAGAAGAAGAAGAAGAAGACAGTTGAAGCATAGAGAATTTAAATATCTAATGTCTTTCCTGATTAAACAAAATATAAAATGCATAAAAGAAATACAATAATTAACTATAAACATACAAAATTCAGCCAAATCAAGTGAAAAGATATTTGTCTATGACTTCAGCTTTAGCAAAGATGGATTCATGTATTGACCATTTCACTCAGTATTAGAATGATTTATCTCACAATTTGCAGTAAATGGAATTGAGTGGTCCTTCTATGATAAAATAAATAGTAAAGACATTTTTGGGTATGCTGGGTACCATGCTTTTATCCAATGTTTCAAAGGTGCATATTTGTGCATAATTTTGCATCTTCTGCATATTCATTTATGCAAATGTGCACTTTATCTTCCAATATAACTAGCTCCATACCTGTGGACTAGAATGTTCCAATTAGGTTGACTTAGTACAGTGGCTCCAAAGCTGGAAGTGAGGGGCCACAGGGAACAGGCAGTAGAAGAAGCTTTGAGGAATGTAACCAGTGATCTTAGACTAGTCATAAAGTTCTTCCCAAAACCTTGGGCAATTTATGCAGATGTCAAACTTGTGACTGGAAGAAATTGGAGCTGTCAAGAGCCATCACTTTGATACAGAGAGGACTCAACATTCAGGAACTGACAGGAGTGAGGAGACTACAGATACCTGCAGCAGGACACTGAATTACTAGTTAGTCCTTTGGCTTTTATTTCTTCCTCTATAATAACCCCTATTTATTTATCCCTTCTTTTACATCTGATGATAATTAAGGCCAAATTGAATGTACATTTTACATTATTACATTTATGGCTAATAAACTCCAACTTTTTAACAGTAACAATGTGGGGTATAAAAAATAGGAGTATCTCCCAATAAAAGTACAGGTTCATATATCATCTCCAGGATTATGACGTTCTTAGCACCTCGATATTTCTATGTTTTCACTTAATTCTTTTTCTTCTAGTTACTGTCAAGGGCTCAGGCTAAGACCAAGTCTTCAAGAAGCTAATTATGTACAAAAGGGAGGAAAGGGGGTATATTTATCATTAAAATAGTTATTTATAATTCAAGGCAAGTGTGTTACTATACCAATCCTAAGGTGCTAGGCATGACGGTTAGCAACAAACCACACAACCTTGGAGTGTCTAAGGGGCCTTGACCATGAAGGGCAAAACTGAACTCAATGTTAAAATAAATTATTATTATTAAGAACAAAATAGAGGATCCACCACATGAAAGCAGCAACAGTAGCATTTGCTTAGCATGGCAGGAGGCAGGGGACAGGAAGTTCCCTTTCAGACAACCTGCAATGGCCTGGCTGTAGTGTAGAAGGGAGCCAACAGAAGGGAGGAAGACCCCTCCTTCAGAGCAGGATGGCTACCTCGGGAATGGTAACTTAGTAGAGGATGGATTCCTCTGAGCAGCATGGAACATCAGCAGAGGGCAGGATGGCTACCTCAGGAAGGGTACCTTAGTAGATGATGGATTCCTCTGAGAAGCAGGGAACCTCAGCGGAGACACAGCTGGGAGTTTGTGAATTCAGTAGGGATGCTTAGATCCAGTGTTCAGCTATCAAAGAAAGAATAACTTGGGGTGATTAACTATTCAGAGAAACATCTGCATATTAAGTAAGTATATTTACATGTTTTTATTCCCTACATCTGTGGAGAAGGCTTGAGAGTTCTGGTTTGTCATTGCAAGGATAAAGCTGACTAAAATTGCAATACTAAGAGCAAAACACAGGCTACAAGCTGTGAGCAGCTCAGGGGTCTGGGACAAACTGCAGAAGGTTTGACAATGAATGGTTCATCACCCACAGGGAACATTTTTAACAGTAAATCTCCCCCCAAAGAACAATATTGAAAAGAACTTAGAACTGAACTTTCCCTTTTCTTATTGTGGAGTTTGCGGTAACAGAGGTCCAAAGTCATTGTGTGCATATATTCCTGCAATGCAGCTAAGTACTCAATTAAACATGAGGAGGCTTTAAAAGACTGAGTCCAGGACTCACATGTGTTCAGTGAATTCTGGGAGGGATCCTAGTTATAAAGCCCTGTGAAGGATCTTCCCTGTTTAGCTGTAAATGAGAATACTTCCATGGGAATTAAATATACGCTTTCTGGAAGTAAAAGATAGAGTCATTTTATTGCTTCAGTACAAGAGCAAATCTTTCTTGATGAGGATTATGTGTGTTCAGTTTAATTTCTAGTTCTTTCTACATTGACATATATGTCAGAAAAAAAGCTGTAGATGTAGCGGCATCAGAACAAACACGTGAGGTAAGAAAACAATTTCATACAGGAGGTAGAGGCTTTAGGTTGGAAATTATTCCATGCTTAATTGAAGTACTAAAGTTAAGGAAGAGATAACAACAGTGTGGGCTTCTCATCTAGATGTACGGTCTCCTAGTGTGCTTCCAGAAGGCCAGACTCTGAAAATTACCAGTGACCTCACTGTAAGTTCTTCAAAGACCTACAGGCTTCAGACTTTACATCAACCAATACAAAGCAGCAGTTTATAAACCTGGCCTTATTTAAATCCATCTGATCAGCAGTTCCCTCTGGTAGCATGTCTATCTTACCACATAATTCAGAGCACTGAAACTTTTAACTCAACACTTGAGAGCCATTTGTAGACTAGGGTGATACCAAGTCAGCCTTGAGTCTTGACTACATTGACGCTGATGCGAATAAACACTGTAACAATAGCTGGCATTCTTGTGTCTGAGAGCATGTGAATGTGTGTGAAGGAGTCAATGAATGACCAGAGGAAGAGTCTGCGGCAGTAATGTCTATGTGCCCAAAAGTTTGAAAGGGACTTACCTGCAGATCAGAAGGTGGAGCTAGTCACTGGCTAGCCATAGAGGTCTGGAGGTCTGTACAGACAGACAGGAAGTGGTATGGCTGGGTAAAGAGGAAGGGATAAGGCAAGAGGAAACAGAAACTCGGTCTCTCTTTTGGCTGGGAAGTTGGGTAGGTAAAGTGGCTGTGATTTTACTCCTTTGTCTCTTTGATTAGCATTTTCCCCAATATCTGACTCCGGGATTTTATTATTAAGACTTAGAACTGGTACAATAGGAACCATATTGTGGGAAGCATCCTTTATGTACGTAAGCTGGCATGCTCCTTCCCCATTATTTGGGCATTTATTTATCCTTATTCTCTCTCCCTCACCATTAGCTAATTATACTCATTTTTGATTATACACTTAAAAATTTCCTCTTTCCTTTTCTCTCCTTTCTTCCCACGTGTGAAAAAAAAAGTTAAAATACACTGGGAAATAATTTTTGCTGTGAGGAATAACAATATATTTAATATACATTATTTTGATTACTGAATTATTGAACCTATTATATTTACTATGATAAATGGATACAATTGCTTTTTGAATATTAACTAAATCATAATAAAGTCTTAAGTTTGGGGATTTCGGAATAAAGAGATTAAGATCCAACAGAAAATTAAGCATCTGAATTATATTTTTACCTTAGTATTTTAACTGACTGTAACTTTGGAGGAGATATTTAAGCATGTTGGTCTGAATTTATTCTTCCATTATAAAATAATGGATCCCTTTTCTGGTTTCACCCCCACCTGAGACCCTGATGTCTTCCTTTGATGTGCATTGATTCGCTCTTGGAAGCATGGACAGGCACCCAACAGGTAACAAGTCAAAGCTTTAAGAACACTGTTCTACTTCATGGTGTTTTAACCTTGTAATTTTGCTTGGCGCCTCTTTATAGAGAAATTAACTGTGATAATTTGCTTCTTTGATGTTTTGTCAGGAAACTTAGGCCTGCTGTTTGTTCCCTGGTACTAATAATTCCTGGGAGCAGCAAGGAAAACAAAGGAGAAATAAAGTCCAGAGTAATACAATTAGTATGACAGTTCTCAGTGAAGTGGCATGTGAGGTGACAAAGGCAGAATTTGGAGTCACGCGCACATAGGTCCCACACCCCTCGGCTGCTTGCTAAGGCTAGAGTGCTCAGGAAACCAGGGGCTTCCTTTCATAAAAACCTGGAGGTAATTGTGACAGTCTTAGAAACTTCTTGAGGATTAAGTAGCAAAATACATGAAAACAAAAGAGACCGTTCTAATCCACGCCCCTTCCCCAAGTTCGAGGCAGTTGGGCACAGGGTTCCACACACAGGACCTGTGGCAGGTCACCCCAGCCTTCAATCCCAGTCCTGCCACTGGCTGGTACTGGAACCAAGAGAACTGACTTATGGTTTTGTGTGATAATTTATTCAACTACGATGTTGGGGTCGTGGGGATTGACTGAGTTCATGCACAGTGACTCGGCGAAAGTAGATATTAACACCACGTAGTTAGACATTGCCTGTAGACCAATCAGACAAATAAAAATACATACATAAAAAGTATATTCCTGACAACCAGCTAAGTTTTTCCTTCGAATGGATGGACACAATTAGATTTCAATAGCTTTCGAAACCACAGCTCAGGTGGTACAGAAGGATTTGGAACTGAGCCTTAAAAGCCGGACCTTAAGGCTGTGGCTACCTTCATTGTAACTCCCAACTCCAAGGAAATTGAAAAGAGAACCTAATTATTTCTTACAAATCGCTAACTCTGGAGACTTTTAGGAAGATGAAGGTTGAAGGAGAGAAGACGGGGCTGCCGAGCGAGAGAAAGATTCGATTCCTCTGAATGGCACAGGTGCTACTGGAATGGTTGGGGCTGAAAAAAATTGTGGAGAGAGAGAAGATGAGTATTTTCCACGAATAAAGAAAACAATCATAATAAATAATCCTTAGGAATCATGTGGCACTCAGAACGCTTTGTTTGGGAGTCTTCAGAAATGAGAGCCTTTGTATAATAGGAAGCCTCAACCCCATGCAGTGAAATTAACTGCGGGGCTGAAAAATAAAATAAAACAAAAACTTTAGAAAAATTCCCACTGAGCCAGGAGCATAAAGCAGTTTAGATTTCATAGGTAAAATGAAAGACGACAGAGCCCAACTTAAAGCCTTCAGAGTGGGTCCTTTCCAGTGTGCTGCTCTGCTCGATGGCCTCAAGGCATCATCTGTTGAGAAGTGGATTGAAGGCAGTTGTAGAACAGTGGGTTTACCCTCAAGTGTTTCAAAGTTAGGGCTAGTAATTTGGATAAAATCTCTTAATTTATTAAGTAAGGAAACAGGATCTATTCCTTTCACACAAGTGAGTTTTTCAGCAACAATCCTATTGTGACTTTAAACAAATGAGTACTCTGCACCCTAAACAATGTTGAGAGTGTCCCCTGTGTGGACTGCTCCCCTCTAGCCCGCACTGCGCGGCAGGCAGGTCAGCGCCCCCGTGCATGTACTGCACCCCTCCGGTCCACATTCCAGGGCAGGCAGGTCAGTGTGTCCATGCATGTACTGCATCCCTGCAGTCCACATTCCAGGGCAGGCAGGTCAGCGCCCCAGTGCATGTACTGCACCTCTCTAGCCCACACTCTGCAGCAGGCAGGTCTGTGTTCCGTGCGTGTACCGCACCCCTCTAAGCCACACTCCACGGCAGGCCCGTGGAGGGCTGTTGGTATTTAGAAGTCTGCCAGTGCCTCTTCATCTAAGTGGGCAAACTGGTTCTACTAACCCTTCCGTTTGTTTCTGCTGGTGGGAATGGACGTGGGAAACTCTATGATCCACCTGCGCATGCACTCTTTGCTAAACTGTCTCATTAACCCTTCTGCCTAGCCAGAGAGAAGGAATCACAGTCAGGAGTGTTTGCTGCTCGGTGTGTATAACTCTGAGGATCCAGAACTGTGACGGAATGCTTGCAGTTCCGTGACATGAAGCATCACGTGGCTCTTCGGAGTCTTGTTTCAGCCCTCTGTGTGGTCTGGCCAGGCTGCAGGACCTTAGACCCTCAGCCTGAACAGACACGTAAAGGCCACTTCCAGGCAGGGCTTCTCCTTACCTCCTATGTGATGCTTTTCCCTTCCTCATACCAAAATCCTCAGCCATGACTTGAAGTTTACACTAGACTACCGTCAAGGCTCTGAGTGCACAGAGAAGTGGATTCTTGTTATTCTCCACCCATCTTGCTTCTCTCCCTGTGCTGAGGACAAAGTATTCTTGACTTCTGGGTGAGTGAGCCCTAAGCTGTTTTACCAACAGATTGTCTGCCTGGGTCTCTTTGTTCACAGAATGTAGCTTTCTCTGACTAAGGTAATGGAGGATACTGGCAAGAACACCCTGGATAAAATGTAACATTTATGCTTTTTGTCCTACTTCAAACGTTCTGCCTACAAGAAACCATAAAAGCTTAGAGGAGCACAGGTCCCTCCCCGGAGCAGCAGAACCAACTGAATTTCTGTTTGCAGATTTTGTGAGTCGTTGGAAGTCTTTGAAGCAAAGTATGATTTTGTTCAAAGCACAATTGGATTCAAAATAACATCTGACTATTAGCCTCTGTGAACCTTCCTGACAAAATAAACTGAAGCGCAGGGGACAGAGCAGTGTTTGCTCACACCAAACCTACAGAGCCAGAGTCCAGGAGCGATTTAGACAAACTGCAAAAGGCTCAGGAGTTTAACTGAAAAACGCCCACCCTGATTTACCTCCTGGAAGAAAGCCATGCCCCTGACAAAGACAGAAGACTTCACTTTCCTCCATCGGGTCCTTTTCTTTTGCCTAAAAAACTTCCAAAATGTACCAACCAGACTACTTCCCCTGTGTGAGACCACAGCCTCCAAGGCAGTCCAGCTGTCACCAGCTCCTTTATCAACCATCTCTTTGTGTTCCAGGGGGAATGCTTTTACCATGCTGGGAATTGTGACTTTCCATTGGTTCTGCATTGTGGACAGAGATAAATAAGGAACTGAGTTGGTCCTGTGGATTCTGCTTAATTAATCTTGTTAGATGCAGAATAGAGGAGGCTGTAGGCCACAGGCTTGCTCTGTATTTGGGCCTGGGAAATGCATCTGACCAACTGCAGGATGGTGCATTTATACACTGTAGGTCTAACACTGCCGAGCACGCATTCAAACTAGGACTAGGCCAAGGACAGGAAACATGCACACGTACATGCCAAACAGTGAAAGGGGGCGGCTCTTCAAAGCTTGGAAGTATCATATTTAACTGCAGCAAAAGGAAGGACTCAGAATTAAGAAAAGTTAGTATTAAGCAAGCGGATATTTCCTCCACAGAAATTATAACAGAGCAATGAAGGGGGGAAAGTGAAACTGAGATCAAAGTCTTACAGAAAAACTCAGGAGTGCATTATATTTGAAATGATGCATTGTGGTAGTAAGAAAGATGATATGGTTTCTCCTGCCACAGACCATACTGGAAATACAGACAACACTCTCATGTGGTTAAACACACACTGCTGAGAACCGCGTTGGGCCAGGGCTACGTCTCTCCCAGGACAGCACACAAACTGGGAGAGGCATCTTCCAGTTGCTGTTCTGTGTGGAGGTGCAGGTTTTGGTGCTAACTCGTCAGTCTTGAGAGACTGGAGATAAAACGTTGGCCCTTTATGAGAGAAAGGTGGCATCAGTCAGTCTCGGTCATAAAGAGGGGTAATCAAAGGCCAGTATGTTCCGGTAGCAAAACAGGGTAGAAATCAATGTTTTGCCCCACTTCACCCATTCCAACCGTGACACGTGAGGCTGAGGGAAGAGAGCTTGTGTGAGGGAAAACCTTTCTGAGGGTTCCCAGCTATGAAGCTCGCTGGGTCTGGACTCACACCGTTTGCAAACTGTAAGGATACCAAGGGCACAGTTATGATGGAAGGTGATCCAACAGCCTTGGTCCCTACATGTTCGACAGAAGAGAAGGCATCAGGCTGTATATGCTACACTTTAAAGCAGGATCCAAGACTTTGTTACAGAGAGAAGTCAAGAACCAGGAATTCTCAACAAAGAGTTTCATACATGAGGGATAAAGCGCACCAGCTGCAGAAAACTGAGAAAGCCGACAACTGTGGGACCATGGAGACAAAGACTAGACATACCCGAATAAAAGAGGGAGCCCCTAGGCGGTGGGCAGTGGGAGGGGCTTTGGTGCCTAGCACAGCTGTGCTACAGGGAACACACAGGAGCAGAACTGCAAACTGATTAGCTTCTCATATCAAAAAAAAAAAAAGTGAAGAATTCTAGAAAACAACCCGTTTTCATCTTGAAATGTCCAAACCAAAACCTGAAGAAATTTTTCCCCCTTTGATAATTTAGGTCCCCAGGCCTGAAACAGCCAGAAAGCTGGATAGAATGACTGAAATATGTGAAAATGCCTCGCGGTTATAGAATTAAAACAAAATACACACTGAGCTCTGAAATTAATCAGCATGAAACCTCTCCAAGGTGCAGCAGTGCAAAACTTTGTCTTCCTCCTCAAGAGGCACTGGGAAGGGCTTGAGACCCAAGCCCTCATTCTAATGCTAGTGAAGGACGAAGGGGGGCAGGGGCAGTCATGACCAGTTACACAAAGCCCTGCACCCTGAAACCCTGCTCCAGCCACAACTGCTCCCCTGTGGTGTGTGTGTGGCAGCGAGTGGGGGTGGGGGGCAAGGTGTCTTGTCCCAAGCCAGGCTCTGATTTCACATGGGGATGTGCAGGGACGTGGAATCTAGAGCATGGAGTCACATTTTGACTTTATTTTTCTAAAATTCTACAATGATTAATTGTATTTATTCTCCACTTAAGTAGTGGGATCCATCGAAGATTAGTTAATAAATAAATCTCTAGAGAAGTGTAATTTTATAATTATAGCAAGCTCTCTATTGGCAAAGCCCGTAAAAATCTCAGAGTCAGAATTCACATATTTTGTATAAAAAAAATTAGAATTAACAACACAGACAAAAAAGTAAAACTGGGACTTTTTTATGCTAAAATCACCAGGTGTAACATTAAGGAAGAAGGAGTGGAGGTGTTATCTGAGGAAATGTGTCCACACAGACTTTCCAAAGATGCAAATCAGAGTCATTGCAATATAGCGAGCTAGGTGGAGCTGAGCAGAAAATCGAGAAACTGGAAGATGTAGATGGAAACAGTTGTAGAATTCCAAAGGCAGAATTTGGAAAGAGACATACAGTGCTAAGGCATAGCTTGGGTGCAGAAGGGTCAATCCCCAACAACATACAGAGAAGGGATTGCAGAGAGTCAAGACACATTACATTCCTATGCATCATTCGTAAATATGGCTCCATATGTATAAGGTATAGAGAAAAGGAGAGGGGGAATAGGCAGCTGTTGGGGAAAATAGTAGAATTTTCACAGTAATTATTAAAATCTAATTATCAAACTGAAGAATCCCTAGAAACCTAACACATAATATTGACACATAGCCTGATGACTTCCATAATGGCTGTATTAATTACATACTCATCATTACTCATTTATTTTTTTCTTCAAGAACATAGAGGTAAGAGTAGAAGGACAAGTTGGACGAGAGAGGAAATGGAAATATTGCTGAAAATACATTATATATATATATACATATATATATATATCCCGATTAAGATGTGGTTTAGACCCCTTGCTGCACTTGCTGAGGACCCGAACTTGGTTCTTAGCTCCTGTGTGATATGACTCACAACATCCTAGGACCCCAGCTCCAGGGAATAGAACATCTTCTGGTCTGTGTAGGCCCTACATGCACACACACACACATGATGCCGCCAGACACACGAACATACAAGTAATTAAAACTAAACTAGATATTTATAAAAAGGTTTTATGAGAACTAACTCAGTGTAAGTCAATACGGATGAGAAGTAAAGCACATCTGTGTGGAGACACTGCAATGGAAGCCACAAGAAACGGAAGGAAATGAAGACTGATTACCTAGAAGGGAACAGGACACTAACTGATGGTTGATGCTGAATAGCAATAGATGCCGGAAGACAGCAACAAAACAGCGGACTGCTGTTGTCCCAGAAGACAGCTCAGAACCCACAACGCCCAATACATGAGAAAGCTGAGGAGCAGCAGATCCCCAAGGCTGTCATGAAATGACCCCAGCATCTGACAGGAGCATTTGTATTGAACACCAATTCTTCAGGCAATTCTAGGGGAGATTATCCTGCCTCCCTCAGGTGGGTGGAATCCCTCCTGAAGTAAAACAAGAGGCATACATTGCCCTAGATGGATTTAGTTAAATGCTGGCATCCACTATCCAGCCCCATCCTGAACAAAGCTGATAATCATATAATCAATGTGTGTATTGATACAGAGGTGATATAAGCTGAAGTTCGAGACACAGTGCAGCATGCAGAAGGCTCTTGGGAGACTTGCCTGAACCAACAGATGGCTTCAGAGTGGTGAATGACAAGTTACACAAACCACTAAAAGTGGGGATATTTGTAATACTGCAGCATGACAATTCTACAGATAACTGGGTAAAGAGATGCCATTGGAAAATGGTTTGGCACTTAAATCATTAATTATATATACATTTGTTTTGTTATCATTTTTAAGAAATTTAATGCATGATTGCGGTATTTACGTCATTTCCACCCCTCATTCTTCTCCAACTCCTCCCAGGCCCCCCACTCCTTCCCAACTTCATTTTTTAAGAACTATAATCTGTGAAACAAAACAGACCAGAACCAGTATGAGACCACAACACGAGAGATGGGAGGAGAGTGGTGGTCTGGGTTCTGAAGTCCTTGTCATGGAAAACAGCCTATTGTTTATTATAGATGAAAAGTTAATAAAATAGAAGCATGTAATAGAATAGGGCAAGTTAAGAACTGTGTTTAGGGCTGACATAAGAGACAAGATGGAAATTAACCAAAGGTGAACGAAGCCGCTAAGTGGCACAATGGAGGCTGAGAAGAAGAAAGAATGCGGAATGATGCCGCTGGGTTTCTGAAGGTCTGGAGGGGCTGCCCCTGAGGACATCTCTAGAATACGCAGCAACGCTGAAATGAGATCCTAAAACAGCTGCAATAATGAGAGAATTGTGAGGTTCCCAAATCAGGATGGTCACTGAGGCCTCTTTCGTAAATGACAGTGTGAAATTCAGATGTGCATAAAAGAGCTTGAGACAGTACAAAAAGAAATGGATGTTTGAAAGCCCACTTGCTCTTCAGGACTGAATCACACAGGGAGGGCAGGAGACAGGGGCACCACAGAGCCCCCTGTTTCAAAATGAACGCAGAGACTATTAACTAATCACAAGACAGCATGTTGGTACCAGAAATGTAGGAAAATCATGATCAGGCTGATGCTATCCTAGGAGGTGAACAATTGGTTTATGTTACAGATCAAAGGAAAATGCATAGACGATTATAACAGATTCAATGGGTGAACTGGTAGAATGAAATGTAAACAGAATGAAATTTAGACTGATGAGACCCATTCAAAAGATTTACATCAAATATGTTGCTTACTACTGAAGAATTAGGTGGTTTTCCCTTCACATCAAGGAACCAAAGAATTGTCCATCCTTATAGGAAGAAGAAATGTCTTTATTTTGCATATGGCCCTGCAGAACACATGTCAGACATAGTCCCCATGCATCAGTACTGATACTAAGAGCATTTAGGGGAATGACTATGTCATGAAGCATACAAGGGAGCCACCAACACTTCCTACACAGTGGGTATATCCAAATCTTTTGATGGAAATGGCAAAATGATCGATTGTCAAAATAATCTGCAAATTAAATGCTTTGAATGAAGATCTCAGCAAGTATTTTTGTTGAGTGGTCTCATGTCAGCAGACTTTCTACACTGGTAAGAGACACACTGGAGTAGAATAGAGATAGGGAAAAAAGCAAGGCGTGGTGCTCAGGCTGTGGCTCCATTAGCGAAAGGCTTCGCTGCAGGATCCCAGACACCGTATAATCACACCGGATGGTAAAAGTCTATAGTTCCAGCACTCGGGAGGTGAGAACGGGATGGTCGGGGGTTCAGGTTCATCCTTGGCTACACCACAGGTTTAAGGCCACACTGGAATGCATGAAACCCTGTTTCAAACGTAGTCAACGAAAAGCGAAACAAAAACCTAGCAGGCAGGAATTTCAGCAGAAACTAAAATTGGACTTGGCTTGATTTCCAACCCCTTCAACGCGTTTTGCCGAGTGTAATTTAACACTTACTTTCTGGGCCTGCTCCTACCCCTGTTAGCTGTTAAGATAGTTTCCCAGGAGAGACACAGGAATCCCTGACTGGCTTGGCCCTTTGCTCCACGCCCTTCCCCGTCCCTCACCATGGTCCTGATGCTCTAGACCTCTGCCCTGGGCTAACCTCTCCTTTGGCTGAATAATCCCCTTCCTTATTTCCCTGTTGTACCGTGCCCTCAGCACTGTGCCTAGCACTTGGGAAAGAGCTCTCCAGTGGAAAAGAGGCTCATGCCTGGCAGTTGGTTCAGAGGGGAAAGACCTGCCATGCACGCACAGTGTGTACTCCCCTCGACTTTGATGTGGCCACTGTAGACTTGCTGTGGGCAGACTGACAGCCAGTGAGTGAGGGCTGTTATTAAACGTGTTGATTCTCAGTCACCCCGAAGGTGTTCACGTGTGGCATTTAACACATTTGAATAAGCCCTTCCCTCCTTCCTGCATTATACTCATTTCATTATGCAATAAACCACACTCTTGCCACACCATGTAATTGACAAATGAAATTCATGCTGGGTCTCAGAGTGATACACTAAAGAGGAAAACCTTCACCGTGAGGGTTCATTTCGCCCATGACACAGCCCCACGGTGTTTCAGGGGCATATACAAAAATCATCCGGCTTAAAGCTCCCGTTATCTCCTCATTATTTCCAGCTGGATATAAATAACTGGCTCTTTGTCTTTCTTTATGCTGGAAATATAATAACGCATACATATTCCTCACTTGTTAACATAAACTGTTTTAGAGGTGTGTGCATAATTTCATTACTGAGCTTCATAAATCAACTATCCTGCCCACGTCTGCCCTCTGTGAGCAGGGTCTGGGAGCACCTGACCCTGTCCATGTCAAAACAGAAGTCGTGGGGATGATTTTCAAGTTGACTTGAATAGGTAAAGTTATAATCCACTTTCCTATTGTCAGGAAACCACATTAGCATTTTTGGTTATGTTTGATGAGGCAAATGCTGATTTTTTTGTTGATAATCCCCTCTTCCTTCACATCTCTGGTCTCTGAATCACAAGATGTTAGTGTCACGGGACAAAAGGCTGCATGGTAGGCCTCCTTGGCTCTGCGGATCGCCTCGGGTGTCTGAGGATATCGTGGCACACCCACGTCAATGTGGTTCAGCCGAGACAGGGAAGGGTGAGAGACGTGCAATCTGTGAAACAGGCTTTTACGTTATAATATGTTAAGTTGTTTAACCCTAAATTAATGAATAGCAAATCTGAACTCCCAAATAAGATCATGTGGGGGGGGACCCTGTTTATAGGTGCCCTTTAAAACTATAGTAAAGGCTTGTTCCCCTGCAGCTGTAAAATAAATACAGTGACTTCACACCAGTACCCAGTACTCACTCACTCAATTAAAGAGCAGACACCAAATAAAGGCAGCCATGCAGCAAAAACGAAAGTTCAATACCATTAATTAAATTATAGAACATAATTATTTGACAGTGCCTTGAGTTGTATTTAAAAGATGATATTGAAGTCGGTTGTTAATCATTGAAAGGTGTATGGTAAGGATGAGGCCACCACAAGATGGAAGATTACAAGTTTGTCATAAGCAGGAACCATCAGCAATGCATCTCCAGGGCGGGAAAGCAAGCAGCAGGATGGGGAGAGATGACAAAGGCTTCCCCGGAAGCCTGTGTGGGCGTCACCAATAGGGCCGGGGAGGCTCATGGCGTGCCAGTGCATCACGAGATGCGTTACCTTCGTGAATATCTCTAGTGCAGCCTTCAGTCAAAACCGCGCCTGCATCTCACAGGTGAAGGGAAGGAAGGGATGAGAGTTGAAGCAACCACCCGGCACAAACCACACGCGGGAGCAGGAACTGTGCGCAGACAGAGAGAACAAGCCTGGAGCTTCTCTTGCGTCGTTGAAAGAGAGGTGCAGACGCAATCGCCCTTCTTCTTGGCTCGATGGGTTTCTTCCTCGCCAAGAGAAACTTGCTGAGAAAACCTCCCTTCTGGAGGACCTTCTGACGTCTGTTTTTTCTCTCATGACTGGCAGGGTGGTCTGAGAAAGTCAAGTTTCCTATGTTGTTAGACATCCAGAAGGGCAGGGGGGACAGAGTTTCACCAGCAGGCAGCTAGCAGGGTCCTGCTGGGGTAGAGGAGGATTCCTGCTTGTCCTGAGCTTGTCCCTGCCTGCCAGAGATTCCCTCCTGGCGCTGTCACTGCTTCCCATTGCTCACTGGTGCCTTAGACTTAGAGAAAAGAGGAGTGGAAGCCCAAGGCCACTTCTCTGACCAGATGCCAGCAGTATTTATGTAAGAGAAGACTTATAGTACATCAATTACCCATATTTTCATAATTAAAAAAAAAGCAAAACTTTTGAGGCCTGAAAAATTTTGTCATTACAAATCTTCATGCCTGTAATGATTTGTGCTGTGTACAAGAGACATTCTTGGTGGCTTGGGACACTTAGCTCAAGTAGGAAAATAAGAATCATTAAAATTTATACCTGATGAAGCATTTTCACACACATTAACCTATTTTAATTCTCACCAAAAAAAAAGTGATTTGTTGTAAGCAATGCTTTCTTCTTTTATGAATGGGAGAACTTGGCTCTAAATGAGCCAGCTATTAGCCTCAGTGCTGAGACTCCAGAGAACTGGAAGCCATCTTCCCCGGTCTACACACTGCCCTCAAATCTGGGTCGAACAGCATCGTGGGATGTATTTATTGTGTCTGAGATGTTTCCCAGTAGCAAACATTAGTTTTCTTTTACCAATTTTATATTAACCTCCAACCAAAGTTCAAACACAGAGAGTTAGGAAGCAAGAGGAGGCTTTGCTCCTGGTACAGAGCCCCCTGTGGTGCTAGCTTGGTGCCCAACCCAAGCTTTTTATACTGTGCCCTCAGTGTGGCTCAAGACAGGAGGGAAGATTCCTTTCAGGGGCTTCTGGGCCTAGCTCTCCAGACACTCACACTCGCGTATGACCCTGTTACTGGGCTCAAGCGTGTAATTTTGTGTCTCAAGACTTCGAAACTCAGTGTTCATCTGTGTTGACTGAGCGGACTAGGCCTGCTTTTCCCTTTAGTCCACAGCTGCACACGTATACAGGAAATACAAAGCTCTCTCTATTCACCTCTGCTTGGTAAATTAAGAGTGTCACATCACAGGTAGGGCCACGGAGAATTCTAAATAAACCATTCCCAAGATGCTTGTTTGTATTTGGTGAGAAAAGATAATGCCCTGTCTATTGATAGCATACTGGTTCAGGTCTTGTTTGGGCAGCCATATTGTCAAAGTGTTGAACAGTAAACACCACACTGGGAAGAGTCCTGTGTGCCGGGCTCCCTCCTATAGTAAATGTGTAGATAGTCAACCCTATCTATACATTTGTTTCCAACACCTGGTTCCTGTATTCTTGAACTTAGCACTAAGCTCAGTGGATATATAACAGACATCAGAGTCGAGTACCAGATAAGGTCAGTACACATATGTGGTTGTTGTAGCCTCTTTCTGTGAAAATATAGAGCGTGTTTATCAACTGACCCAAGGGCATTGTGAAAAATTTACTGCAAAGAAGTGTTCAAATAAACAGAAAACAGGAAACAAATTTCCCTTTAAAATTAAAAATGAAAAATAAATTCAGTGGGAGTAGTTAAATAGACTTTAAAGTCCTTCATGGAGCACTAAAAGGTTACCAGACTAAGAAAGCAACCAAAGAGTTGAGCAGAGTAGCAAGCAGGACGGAGGTGCCAGAGAGTAAAGACTCAGGGCAGCTTTACCTCTGCCCTGGGAAAACCCAGGTTCAGTACTTATCCTCCAAGAAATAGAGCAGAACCTGTTTCTCCTCTCTTCTGTCAAGTGAGAATCCATTGTCCTCCTTTGGGAAAGGAGAGCGGGTAACAGCAGACTACCAACGTGAACCTGTGTGCGGTGGTCTGAGCGCTGCAAAATTTCCAGAAGACGCACTCCCAAGTCCTTCTGTCTAGGTGGATTGATGGGCTAACCCCAATTGAAAAAAATGAATTGAAATGTTTATACCTACCATAAAGGTTAAAGATGTATAAATAAATAAGAGATAAATAAAAACTGAATTTAAAAACTCAGCAACAAATAAACAAATGAAGCAAAGTATTGAAAATAGCCCAATGGTTTGGTTATAACCCACTGTGACCTCCTAAATGTTCTTAATCATAATGAAAACAGCTAAAGTTCATTCGTGTCTGAGCCCACCCAGCATTTCCCTGAGCACAGAGCAGATACTCATTCCTTTCAGGCTGATCTTACATTGCAGGGGCCACTGAGATAAGGCAAATGAACTGTTCTGGGGGCCACAACAGTGAACATAACACATTTCATCTGGGCAGTCTGCTTTGAGTGCCGCAATCTTAGTCAATGAAATTAAAAAGTTTCTGTGAGATTTTTGTCAAATAAACTCTCAAAATACATTACTCCAAGCTAATGCTACCATAAACAAAATTTTAAACAAAATAATGTTTTACTTAAGACCTTCTGAGTAGTGTTCCTGGACTCACTCCTTAGAGTTAGACAGCTTTCTCTCTGCCCCAGACTTGGATATGTAAACCAGAATTTAAACTCTGATGTCCTGACCCCACCGCAACCTCTGTTCATCAAGCCAAGTAGCAGTCGTAATTTTTCCATCTGGTATAATATTTCTAAAGTTGATAGTCACATTCTCCCTTGCATTTCACAGAGCTTGGTTTTATAGCGTAGTTATACAGAAGTACTAAATTTGTCATGGAAAATGAGAACGCGGTTTCAATAGTCATCATGATCAATTACTCAAAACATGCAGGACGCTCTTTTCAGCTGACTTCCAAGGGTCACATCAGAGACAGAGCTCCTCTGCCCCTAGTAGTAAAGGCTTCTCTTGGAATGCATTCTGCATTCTTGGGGTATGTTAATCTTCTGTTTGCCAGGCACATGACTCAACTGGTGGACACTGAAGAGCCCATATCCATCCCCTTTGCTTTGTGTACTTCACTTATGCCCAGACGTGATCATGAAGAGCCTGCAGAGGAATGGTGTTGTGTGGTGACCCTACACCTGCTAATTGTGGATCAAGTATTTGTTAACACTTGCAGACAGATGCCTGCAGAATACTGCAAATGGATTTGTTAAATATGAGGTCATGAGATATTGTTTTGGCTTCTGTAGTTGAGAAATGATGGAACTGTCCCAGAAGCAAACTAAATCTCATAATGGAATGTGGTTTACAAGTCAATATTAGAAAATTATTCAAAAGCACCACATTTTCTTTATCCATTCTTTCGTTGAGAGACATTTGTTTCCAGGTTTTAGCTATTACAAATAATGCTGCTAGGAACATAGTTGAGCAAGTTACCTTGTGGTATGAATGTACATCCTTTGGGTATATGCCCAAGAGTGGTATAGCTGGATCTTGGAGTAGATAAATTTCCAATTTTTATAGAAACTACCATATTGATTTATGAAAGGGCTGTACAAGTCACACGCACACCAGCAATGGAGGAGTGTTTCCCTTGTTCTACATCCTCTCCAGTATGAACTGTCCCTTGGGTTTTTGATCTAAGCCATTCTGACAACTGTAAGATGAAATCTCAGAGTCGTTTTGATTTGCATTTCCCTGATGACTATAGATGTTGAATATTTAAGTGTTTCTTAGTCATTTTTTGATTCTTCTGTTGAGAATTCTCTGTTTAGATATGTATGGAGTGAAACTCAACTGTTAAAAGCAATGGCATCGTGAAATTTGAAGGCAAATGGATGGACCTAGAAAATATCATCCTGAATGAAGTAAACCTGACCCAGAAAGACAAATATGATTAGTGCCCACCCTAATCATCATCAGAGAGGCTCTTCATTCAGTTACAAATGGAAACAGATGAGAGACCCACAGCCAAACACTAGGCTGAGCTAAGTTATCCTACTGAAGAGAAGAAGGAAGGATTAGAAGAGTCAGAAGGGTCAACAGCATTATTAGAAAGTCCACAGAATCAACTAACCTCACAGAGTCTGAACTGACAACCAGGGAGCCTACATGGGACTGATCTAGGCCCTATACATATATATTACAACTGTGTATCTTGGCCGTCTTGCAGGACTCCTAACAGTAAGAGTGGGGCTATTTCTAGCTCTTTGACTGAGTTTTAGGAATGTAGTTCTTATGCTGGCTTACCTTGCCCAGCCTTAATACACGGGGAGATACTTAGTCTTACTGTAACTTCAAATGCATGTTTTGTTGATCTCAATGGGAGGCCTGCCCTTTTCTAAACAGGAACAAAAGGAGGAATAGATTGGAGGAGAGGGAATGGGAGAGGAAACTACAATGTAGGTATATAATAAATATATTTATTTTTAAAACAAGAAAATCATTCAGAGTTACGTTTTAGAGAAAGATGAGGCACAGAGGTTGTATATCCCTCCTGAAGAACTGATAATACCACACGGAGAGCTATCAATTTTAAATAGATTTGCATAACAAAAGACATTGGAACTCTGACTTCTAAGTAGGTAGTTTTGAGGTCAATTCTAATGTAATGACAATTTGGGTTTTGTAGGAGGAAAGAGCTACATGTTGGTTCCTGGCCACTTAGCATCAAAATAATCACACAGAAACTGTATTAATTAAATCACTGCTTGTCCCATTAGCTCTAGCTTCTTATTGGCTAACTCTTACATATTAATTTAACCCATCTCTATTCGTCTGTGCATCACCACGAGGTCATGGCCTACCAGCAAAGTTCTGGCATCTGTCTCCAGCAGGGTTACATGGTTTCTTTCTGACTCCACCTCCTTTCTCCCAACATTCAGTTAAGTTTTCCCCACCTACTTAAGTTCTGCCCTGCTGTAGGTCCAACCAGTTTTTGTTTTATTAATTAACCAATCGTATTCACAGCATTCAGAGGGGAATCCCTCATCAGGGTTTGGTCCAGAGCAGATGTTTGTGTGAGCCCAGGATGTCTTCCTAAAAACACACATGTGCACATGTGCAGCCTCCCGTCACTAATTCTGGATGGAGTCCATGTATTCCGTTTCCATTGCTGATCGGATCCTTACACTTAGGCTTCTAAAAGGACTGGCTATTTCTGTACACACGGTGGGTCTTTTTTCTATTCCTTATGATCAGAGTTAGACAAATGAATCTGCCTTGAAAAGATTTTTTTCAGTATGTGACTATAAAGGAATTATTTTGGCTTACATACAATGATCTGAGTGCAAATGAGTATTCTTAGAAGTCGTATTGGAAACTCTAAAATTATTTTCAGTGTGTTCAGAGTTAGAAACTAGTGTAAAAAAAAATAGAGCTGTTGTGTGTCCCTGAGTGGAGATGTTTAGGAAAATAAGCTTTTTGTAGATATATTTATGTGTTTCCTGAGGGACATGGATTACTGCTTCATGGAGTTGTAATGTGACAAGAAATGCAACCAGCTCCTCCACTGTTGATTCACTGAGGACAAAACTACCTCCGACTCACTTCTTTGAAACACTCAGGATAGAGGGTCAACAAAATAAGCACACTCAGTAACTTGAAATGACAAGCTTGTGTAGGAATTTGAATGCTCAGAGGCACCAGGAATGCAGCTCCTAGAAGACATATTCTGAGAGGGCACAATTTAATCACACAGAATAATTTATCAGAAAAGCAAACATTTTTAAAATGATAACTGGTCTGCAAATAATTGAGGTTCTTCTACAAGAAACAAAGACTAAATATCTATTTAGATCCAAAGAAGAGTCAGAACCAAGAACACAAGCTTCATAGAGAACAACAGAGTTCAACCTACAAGAAAAAGAATATCTGAATTAGATTTGTGCCACACTGGAGCAGGCTCCACTCCAGAGCCCAAGATCACTTTTCTACAGGTTTTCAAGGTGAGCTGAAGGCAATTTCCTCTCAGGGAAAGCACACGAAATATCCTGCCTCTGTCAGCATGGGACAGAGTGGAAAGAGTCAACCAAGTATGTGGGGTGAGTCAGGCATTGACTATTGACCATAGGGAGCCTCGCTGGTGGTTGTAGCGCCCCTCATTGGCCCCTGCTTGACCTACACATCTGCTTTGCTTCCAGGAGCCTCACCAACTCCCTATTTCAGATAAGCAGCAAGTCCTCCGAGCGAAGAATGTAACTAAACTCATACGTATTTTGCCTCCAGATAGTCTTGATATATAAAAATCATACTTGAGGGGCACAGCATAGGCTTATAAAAATTAGTTTTATTATCACCAAATACTGTGCTAAGTGGTCCTCCTTTGTCACATGAAAGCCCATTTGAAGTGTTTAATACGTTTTCATGAATGATTTAACTTTGCAAATAGCTTTGGTAAATATTTGATATGCTGTTATTAAATTTTCTTTTACTGACCTAACCTTTGACAGTTATTCTACTCTGGCCTGATATTGTTGGATTTCAGTCATTTACACGCTGGGGTAGTTATTCCAAAGAAGGGTTTGATAGAAAACGTGTGTTTATACTTTCTTATTAAAGGTTATCTATCCTAGAAACTTGCGTTTCTCTAGATAAAGTAAGTCCAAATGGCAGGCCACTGTTCTTTGGCAATAATAGGATCAAGCTAGACAGATCAAGGCAAGGGGAGTGTCAGAAACACAAAGAGATACTGTGTACAATAAACCCAAGCCTGCCAGGAAGATAGGATCTTCTCTGTTCCCTAAGAGGCTAAATAACACAGGCAAGGTTTTGATACACAGAAGAAAAGGAAGTTGACAAATTCTCACAAGATTTCATTTAAAATATACACCAAAGGAAATTTAGTAGATTTAATACTTCTAAATCATCTGTGCATTCTACTTGGTTATGTTTATAGAGTAAGGACATGAAAATACATCGACATTGAGTCCAATAAAGATTCCAGCTGAATTATTGATTTATTTTTTCAGTAAAATTGTGTTTGGGTTTCCTCCATTAGCCTGAGGATGGCACTAATTTATGTGATTTAATCCTATGTGATGTCGTCTAAGACACCTAAACATTTTTAGTTTGGGCAAAATTAGCATACCATGTAATGTCTTTCATATATAGTGTAAAGTAGCAATCTAACACAATTTACCTTATTTCTTCTTTAAATCCCCACAGAAAGCATTAAAGAAATGTAGTTGCATATAACACTAACATGTGATACTCATTAGGGTCCCAGAAAGAAAAGGAGGGCAGAAGCAAGCTGGAGGTCACAAACAAATCTTAGTAGAAATGAAAAAATAAAGGTAAAATAGAAAAATAATGAAGTTATAAACACAAGAAGGTGGCCACACTTTCAAAGCTCAGACATATCACATTGCAGACCCTGAACACATCTACACTAGCAAGTACATGCACAACATGCCACACACAACACACATACATATGACGCACACGTAAATAAGGTGAAAAGCAGTATAGGAAAACACCAGATTTCAACTTCTGACATCTACACATGCATGCACAGGCACAGACATCCACAATACATACATACATACATACATGCTCACAAACACATAAACAGAATAGAAAAAAAGGGGGGAAAAGGATATTTCACCCTTTATGGCCAAAAGTGGTATGCAAACTTTAAGTATAGCTATATAAAGTAATGTACTAATGTAGTTTATATAGCCACTAGAAAAATAAAAATAAGAAGTTGTTATTACCAATTCCAGATAGTGAGCAAATAGCACTAGGTTACAATATTAATACTCATGGGGTGTTTCCATATAGGTAAGAAATTTGTTATGCTTATATGTAACTTTAATGATGCCAAACTGGTGTTATTTATACTTTATTGTCTGAGTTATTGGGAGATTTAAGATAAATGCCACTTTACACAAATGGCTTTGACCATTTCTTGTTTATCCTATTATATATATTATTGTACATTTTCATAAGTTATAAAGACAATCACATTCATGTTGTAAATGCAAAGAGCTCTAAAAGGCATTTGTGATTGACTAATTACATCGATACTCCCATTATTAACGCACTTGTCCAATTAAAGATTAAAGCGTTATTAGGAAGAGGTAGAAGAAAGATTCAGCCTGTCAATCTGGGGCGCGTCACACCTGAATGTCCCACAGTGTCTGCAGCTTTACAGTAGTAGGGTGAGGCCTTCTCAGCTGAGGTTTAATTAGTCCCACGTGACAGACATGGCTGTTGTTACATCCCTCCTGATGCCACTGACCCCAGTGAAAATGGCCAAAGTGTCCAGGATTGGAGCATCCTAGACACAAGCAGTCCTGTGTAGAGTACATTGGGTATTTCAGTTACTGAGAAGGAAAATCAGGTCTTGTGGGGCACGCAGAGTTGTTCAGGGTTTCACACCGTCAGTGGCCAGATGTAGAGTTTAAGCAGAGTTTATTTGCGCCTCCCAAACCTTCTCAGTTCAACACCAGGCTGAGAACTTTCTTGCACGTACATTGACCACCTACTGTGTGCCAGCTGGACGCTAACCACGCTAGAGACTTTATTTTCTTTTTCCTTTCAACAAATCGAAAATGCGAATGTCCCCATCGTCCTTGAGCTACAGAAAGCGATTATTGTTGTTGGGTTTGTTTTTTTTTTTCACGGCCACACAGTTGATTAATAGGCTTTACATCTAAATCTTTGTTATTCCTGACGCTAAAAACGTTAAGCTCCGTGTTGCATTCCTTCTACAAATCCAGCCTTAGTCGATAGAGCTTAGAAAAAGCAGAAAGGAAAGGCGGACATTTTAGATCTAGTAACAGTCTGGTGAGATGTCGGGGTGGAAAGGCAAGAACCTGGCATCAAGTATCTTCTTGTTCTCATTTCCACACGCGGCCCATCTGCCTGTGAGTGTTTACTTATTTTCTCTGAGCTCAGCTCCCATCTTAGATGGACGAAGTGGCAGCTACCCAAGGAGATATTCGTGGGCCGTTGGAGAGGGCTGCATGGAACCCGCTGGGCAGCGTAAATGCCTGGTACGTAGTAACAGCTTGTCATGCGTTCTTGCTGACCCATCATTTGGACAGACATCTGGACCATTCACTCAGCAGTTTACAGAATTAGAAGAGGCAATGTGCAGTAGCCATGGGCTTTACCATCACTTACATTGTTCAAGGAGAATAAAGCTTGATCAGCTGCCCCACGCTGTGTTGATTCTGTTTGTGTAGTGCTCACTGTGATGAACTGTCCCAGAAAGCTCAAGATGCTTAAAGCTGTGCCATATGTGTAGAATTCTACAGCCACGGCTTCTGGGGACAGGGAGGTTCTCTCATCTTTTGTTTCTTTATCGTGTTTATAGTAATAAGGGCATCAGCTGGCCAGGTGGTGATGCTGACATTTGCAAAGACACAGATCTCAGTGTAAGTGTCGGTAGGCAGAAGGAGACAGAATCAACCAGCCCTCTGTGCCTGGTGGGGGAGTCCAAAAGGGTGCTTTGGCCACTGAAGAACTATCTGCTGTTCAAATAGCTTATCCTCCTTATGGTGTCTCTGTATAAGGCACCCTGTTTGACCTGCTCTAATAACACTAAAGCTTACAAGTCTCCAGCAATTTATAGCAAGGCTTGACCTGGGTCAAACTGCTAGCAAATAAGAAAGATGGCCTGCAGGAGAGGGCCAGCGTCTGCAGGCCAGTGTCTTGCCATGGCCTGCCACCACAACCACGGAGCCTCAGAACAGGCCAAGACAACTGCAAAAATCAAAAGAGGTAGAGGCCTGAGCACTTAAAGAAATGGTTCCAAAGGCTTTGCTTATTTCCTTCTTAAATGAGAGTTCTTAATTCACATTTGTGGGTTTTTTTTTCAACAAACAGTTTGTGTAGTATTTTCATAGCTAAAAATAAATAGAGCATTTTTGTGTTATTTTAAAGTGGAAAACTTTCAGAAAAGTGAAATATGCTCAGAACTTCTCCAAAGAGTTTCTGAAGTTATATGTGTGTGTGTGTGTGTGTGTGTGTGTGTGTGTGTGTGTATAAAGTGAGGGTAGTTCTTTTTCCAGAGACACTACCTATTTTACACTTTTAATTTTCTGTTCTGTTCTAATTGCTGATTATTATCATTGGTAAATTATTGAGTAGACCTACATAATCAGGATTAAAATGTTCTTTCCAGAATAAAAGTAAATTGTGTCCGTGGGAGAGATGGAGAGTATGCTCTCCCATTGGGCCTCGTGAATAATTCAGCCTGAACCCATGTTAAGTGACTGGAAGAGATGCCACAGTTAGAGGGGATTTCTGGCAGTCTTGAAAATGCAGGCTTGTGTAGTTTTCAGCACAGGAAGAGAGATACGGTTTGTTCCTGCACAGGGAAGATAATTACTGCCATATTACTGAACAGACCATACAGAGCAGTGTATTTGGTGAAGCATTCAGCATATCTCCACGTTATTTAAGCAACCAACTATCTCTTCAACTTACCTAATACTCTGTGCATCTTGAAATATAATATTATGTGGATTCAATGATTAATAAACAATTAACGTTCCCAACGTCCCGCTCTCAATGTGGAGGGAAGGGTGGCTGTGATAAGTTTCAGTGGGCTATGGGGTAGGCCAGTGATGTAATAGATGCAAAGAGTAAGAAGCAATGGATGACGCATTCCATAGGGTGTGCACAGGTCATGGAAGGGATGACCTTTGAATTTTGATTGAGAAGGACAATCAAGGAGATTTGTCTGCCGACGGAACTCTACAGTGCTCTGGTTAACGTCAGCCATGCGGCTTTAATTACGTCCTTCAAACTCAGCTACAGATTTTGAAATCGTTTTGTATTTTTTACAGCGACAGCATTGGTTAAGCAGTACAAATAGCTTGTAGCAAACTTTCCCCTTGCTATCAGTTACCAAAGGAGGCCAGCTACCTTGGAGGATTAAGCCCTCTTCCTTGAATATGCAAAGCTCATGCACAGGGTCCCAGCCCTCCTGGCTAAGCTCCTTTTCCCACTTGTTGATGTAAGCCAGACCCTAATGATAAACATGATTTTTTAATCTTTGCCATTATTCAAATCTGCTTTCCTGCGTGAGCTTTTCATGTTGAACATTTTCTGAGAATGAAACACAGTATTTCTTCCTAAATATGGACAGAGAACTTAGGGACATCTTCACAGCTTGTGATTTGCTTTTCCAGAAACACAAGGCAATAAAGAGCATGTACTCACATTGCTTACTCGTATGGTGTTTATAGATAAAGCTGAGTATTTAACTCCCCATAGAACAGATGTTTGGCAGAGAATGTCATTTTGCTCTTGATCTTTAGGCTTTCCCCACACTTATTACTGTTTTTGTAAAGGTCGAGACAGAATCCCTTTGAACCATTGTTGAAGCCCAATCTCAGCTCTGGCCCCTGTGAAGAAGCATCAGCTTGTGTTTGCCTTTTGACGAATTCACTCTTTCTTTATACCATTGTGACTCACTGTCTGAGTGTGAAGCTATTTCAAGACTCTCTTTGTGGACCGCTGTCTCAGATCTCCTTCATCAAACTGCCCTGCTCCACAGGATCCCTGCTCAACACTCTTGCTTCCTCCTGCATTCCCTGTAACAAATCTGGTATAGGATTAAGCCTAGATCTCTGGAATACACCATTACGGAATTTTTCTTAGTTCTCTCATTCTTGGTGTGATTCATGTTGTAACTAATTGTGAAAGAGATCCTCTCCTCTGCTTCCTGTACTGAAGTCTCTGAACCTCACAAGATCAAAGACCTGGATTGCTCACTATCATATTCCTCCCAAAGCAACCATAGTACAAATATAAATGTGTGTGTATGTGTGTGTGTAAGTATAACTGCATACATATGCAAGTATATATATACTTGCATATATATACAAAAGGTATATATTATATGTGCATGTATATTTATATGTATATATGGTAATTCCATTTAGGTAAAACCATATCCTTCCTTCAAACCCTTGAAATGACGATGACCGTGGCTCCAGTGAATAGATGCAGTCAGGTACACACTCCAACTCTCAGTGCAAGCCATGTCTAACCCCAGGGTCAGTTAGGCAGAGGAATTTGATTCCATACAGTCTGAAGCCTTCCCAAGACCCAAATCAGGGAGTGGTGTTCAGCAGGTGTGCCTCCTCCATAAGGAAGGCAGACTGTTCTGTGATGCAGGTGATCCATGTGTTTTCTTTGCAGATTTTAAATTCCATATTATATACAGCAAAGGCAGGGGCTTTGTAATATGAAAGGAATATCTCCATAGAAAGAAAAGGGATAATCAAGCTTCTTAAAGTAGAAGATGTTTGCATGAAGTTTTCATTTAGAAACTATACTTTTTAAAAAAGAGTACATCTTACATTTATCATCTGAGAACTGCACATAACTTCTTGGATATTTTTGCACACTCAGCCCTGCCACTCTCCCACTTCAACTCCTCCCACATGTTGGCCCAACTGAGACTCCCTCCCAACCCAATCTTTAATTCACTAAATCCAATTAGTACTGGTCATAGATTCGTACGTGTAGGGTCACCCACTCCAACATGTTCCACCTACCTGGCCTGTCTCCCTGAAGGAAGCTGACTCTCCCACTCCCTCTCCAGCAGCTCCTCAGCTGGGACTCCTGCCCTCTGCCCTCCTTCCCCAGGGAGCCTGAGATTTTGAGTGTGCTTTTGAACACAAACTGAAGAAGTTGGAGGTGATTTCATTTTCATAGGCTCCCGTGTTCAGCGTCTTGGGTGTGTCCCTCTCTTGGGCACACACTTTCTTGAACATCTCTCACCCCTTTGTTGTAAAAGATCCACAGCTTCCTTTGAAAACTCATCAATGGTTCAAAATGATTTCTTTAAAGTAATTAGTTCTGGATTCTGCCTTAATGAAGACAATTAATAATCTGGAACAGGTGAACAGAAGCATCCTTATTTAACTTAGTGCACTTCCCTGCGTGGAGCTGACCGGTCGTTTTCACTGTGGGTGAAGTTTCAATTGCACATACTCCAAAACAGATCTGAAGATGACAAATACCCAAATTCAAGGCCACACTGACTGGATGATTTCACTGCCCCTTTAAGAACAGACTTCACATTGTGGGATCTGCCGTAAACCTCATAATCCCTGCTTATCAAGAGAGCATTTTGTCAGTAGGAAAGGCCTCAGCATCCCATTTCTAAACATGCCTGTTGGACCCCCCTCTGAAACTTCTATATCTCTGAAAGCCAGCATCTGAGAGTATATACAACTAATGCTTAGAATTTGCCCACTTGCTCTAAGTGGGTCACGTGTCATCTCTGTTCAGGTCCAGTTTGAAAACTGTCTATCACGTAACCTGCTTGACATCAACTGCCATAAATCCCTTGTCCCAACTTGAGCCTTGCTCTGCTTTTCCACGCAATACTGACTATGGTGGGCGTACAGAAACAACAGTCAGAGCACCTAAAATAGACAAAGGAATGTGATCAGTTTGGAAGGGGAGACTCAATTTATCAATGATTTATTTGCTTAGTTTATTTTGGATATGCTTTATTTTTAAAAGTTTTCAGTTTAGAAGAAATCTTACAGAACTGTAGCATTTCTACAAACCTCTTCACCCCATCCCATCTTCTTGCTCTCAGTATATCAGTTCTCAAATCAGTGTGGCTTAAGTATCATAATCAGTAAACTGACATTCATGCATTCAGGTTAGCTAAGCCCCCATTTCCTTTAGAATCATGTTTAGTGGTGTACTTATTAAGGTTTTGGTGAAGGCAGAATGCTGGTTTCCAGAAGTAATGTGCACAAAAGGGCAGCAATGCTTCTGGGAGTCACATGTTTAACATATATGCCATTTGCACCTCTTTTTATAGTCTTACCACTTTGAGTGTTGAAGAACATACTTCAGACAAACACGAATCACGCTTAACCTTTTCAGAGCAGTTCCTTGCAGTTGGTGGCATGTATTTATTTTTGTTCTGTCTTTTTGTGTCTCAGTGGATCTTCCTTTTTAAGTCCATGTTGATAACGTTCTACAGTGAAGAAGGAGAGGCTACCGTGCCCTGTACTAGAATAAGTAAAATCTTAGGTGATAGTCAGGGGTTTTAAAATGGCTTGGCATATTTTAGCAGTGTGGGTTTGGGTGATTTGCTGAAGATCGTAGCCCTGTAAATTGTCACCTATCAAATGGAAAGTATTCACATCTGACTTTAATGTCCATGATAAGAAGGTAATATGAACAACCGTAGGGCAGCCACCTGGCCAGCAGCAGTATGAGTGACAGCTGTGAAGGGTACAGATCAACACCAGATGCAGCATTCAAGGGTGCGGCCTCTGACTGATAAATGCCCATGGTTAAAAAGATCAATTATGGTGTGCCTAGATTAGACCAGCAATGACTCACAGTCAGGCAAAGCTGTATGGTCAGCCCACACAGCCACAATAAAGAAAAGTCGGAATACCTCAAAGAATCCTAAGACACAGACAACCAAACAGTAAAAAGCAATGAGATGGGAAAATATCCTTTTTAACTATAGCTTGCTGGACAGAGTTTCTGAAGTAGAAGGTTTCGAAGTGGTCAGATAAAAAGTTTGTGCACTTAGGTTGTAAATTATTAATTGTACCCTTTTTTTCCTACTATATGTCCATGTCTCCACTGTACCCTTCTTTTTCCTACTATATATCCATGTCTCCACAGACACCCCAAGTTCTGTTTTCATAGAATCAAAGACTTGATGCTGAAAAAAAAAACATTAGGACTGAATATTGGGTGCCAATTTGTAGCAAGGAGGTTGTTTGTTCTCAGCCACTTAGCCCCAAAATAATCACACAGAAACTGTATTAATCTAATTCACTGCTTGGCCCATTAGCTCTAGCTTATATTGGCTAACTCTTACATATTAATTTAACTCATTTCTAGTAATCTGTGTATCGCCACGTGGCTGTGGCATACCTGCTAAAAATTATGAAAGCTTGTCCTTCACTTAGACTTGTTTCCAGCCAGCTCTTATAACTTCAGTTAACTTGTTTCTGGTTAACAATTTTATGTGTTGCATGCTTTATGGTAAATTCATAACTTTTTAGCAAAGTACCCACAAAAACATACAAGCCGATGGAAGTGCTGTTTTTCAGTAAAAATTTATTGATATTTGTCAAACACTGCATGTGACCATAAGCTGACTTTTGATCTAGAATTTTTTAAAAAAGCAGAATTAACCAGGAAATATTTTGTTTGGTTTTCTACAAAAAAAAAATGACAAACGGCACTAAAGACTAACAAATTATTTATGTAAATAATGACAAAGATAATATTATGACGTATAATGAGAGTTGCATCTATGAGAAGATAGGCAGGCTTCATTATCATGTTCTTTGAAGCATAATCTGACTGTATACTCTAGGGTGACCTTGACTTCTTGGTCCTCTGGCTTCAACCTCCCAAGTTCTGTAATGACAGCCATGAGCCACTAAGCCTAACAGAAATAAAACCTCATAAATAACTATTTCTTCAAAACTTGGTGGAAATAAGATAGCACTGCTTTTTTGCGCAGTGGAAGAGTGCAGGCTTAGATCTGAGGCTAGAAAGGCTTTGTTTTACGTCTTATTTCATTTGGAGTCTAAGAGTGTGTTATCTTCCCTAAGCCTTCATCTCACTCTCTATAAAACAGCTGACATCGCGAAAGTGTTATTGACTCCAAATGAGAGAACTTCTAAGAACCACAGTACAATTTCTGGAATATAGCTTCCCTACTCCAAGAATTTACAGGAAATCATTCACTTGTTGAAGAACTTAGATTTCCACAGAGAGAGAGAGGAATCAAAAGTGTTGGTTCCACCTCATAGCATCACTGATATTAGATGAGGGAATGTGTAGGTGACACCTAGCACCCCTGCTATGACCCCTGGATGCTGTCCACTGTCATGTGGCTGTTAGTAAAAAGAGAAGTGCGCAGGACAGAGGCATGCATGAGGGACTCTATACGGCTAGTACCGGCATGCAACAAATGCCATAACTCAGTGGTGCGGTAATGCATTTGACGCAGGAAGCAGGAACACACAGGGAAATGACATCAGAGATGTCAGCCAGGGCTGCAATGACAAAGTGATGGCAGAGGCAAGAGAAGCAGGAAGTTACTCTGAGTGTGCAAGGGTGTATCTGTTTCTTGGTCTAGGGAATTCCCACATTTCTTCTCCGGTTTTAAAACAACCCTGCCCAAAAGAATCAGGAACTTTGCTGAGGTCATGTGAACGTCAGCTGCCTGTGCTGAGGTCATGTGAGGGTCAGCTGACTTTGCTGAGGTCATGTGACAGATCAGCTGGCTGTTCTGAGCTCATGTGAACGTCAGCTGCCTGTGCTGAGGTCATACGTGGGGTCAGCTGGCTGTGCTGAGATCATGCGTGGGGTCAGCAGACTGTGCTGAGGTCACGTGACAGACCAGCTGGCTGTGCTGAGGTCATGTGAGGGTCAGATGATTTTGCTGAGGTCATGTGAAGGATGAGCAGACTGACAGAAGTCAGTTCCTCTTAAAGCTGATTTGAGCCATACAGATTAGAGGAGCCCTCAGAACCCAGCAAAGTTTATCCCTATGAGAAGGTCAAGTGTTCTATTTTACTTTAAATATTTGTTTCAAATTCGTTCCCCCAACAAAAGCCTAGCCTTAAATTTCATTATCTTTGCACCAACTGTGGACCAGGCACTGTGTGGGAACTGATATATCTCAATAAAGGGAATGGGTAAGGATATTGACCACACAGTTATTGGTTTCTGTTTGTTTTTTGGAAAAGTATTTTTAAGATTAAGCTAAAAATGCATTAGCTAAACAATGTTAATATTTCTCTTGGAGGAACAAAGTCATTCCTTACCTAATTATCACCCCAGTTCCCTAAATAAAGATATTAAGCAGAGAAGCCTCGAATCATTAAGAGGCACCCTGAGCTCACACAGCTGCCTTTAGCTGAGATCCACTCTTTAAATGGCCTTTGCCTCTTACCCTAAATATGATTTTGTTTTAGAGAACACAGCGATAACAGGACATTTACTTAAATCAAAGCCGAGGGAAACAGACCTTTAAAAAACAAAGCCCTGTTGTTCAAAGTTTGATTTTTGAAAAATTCAAAGCCCAAAAGGAAAGAAAGTAAACACAGTCGTGAGCACACAGCAAGCAGAAAGCTTGCTCGACCTTTGCCCCCTGACAGAGATGAGAACACGGGTTCTATTGTAATGAGGCCGTCACAGCTACGTTTCAAGATTTGTCATTTCTGTGTTTCCATGTTGACAGGTTCAAACTGAGTTTCAAAATGTGACACTTGTTCTTACTGGTAGTAAGTCCCGAAGATAAAGATCTGGTGTGTGTGTGGAACAGCTGGGTCTAATTAGAATCCAAATTTCTGACTGCCCTTGATCCAACATCCCCATCTGTCTGGAGTCATTTCAGCATAAATAGTGTAAGCTCTCACTTCCAGTCAGCACCAGAAAAATCCTGGGGGTCACAGATCCTGCTGTCCAGGGTCACCGAAGTTTCTGTTGTCCACCTTAGCCTTGTACCTGGGTTGACTCTGAAGTTTCCAGTTTCCTCGTTAGTGAGCAAGGAAGACGGAAACAAGGGTTTCGTGCTGTGCATCTGTTTATTTGTTCTGTTTGCAGTTGGCTAAGGTGTGAGGTGCTGGAATAGGGAGAGGATTCAGTTCGGAAATGCTTGTTGCCCAAGCATAAGGACCTGGTTTTGATCCCCAGAACCAGGAAAAGCTGGGTATGTAGAATATACCTGTAATTCCAAGACTAGAGGATCATTGAGGCTCACTGGTCAGATGACCTACAACAAGAGCTAGGAAAGGAAAGACCCTATCTTAAAAAAAAAAAACAAGGGGGGGTAGAAACTAACAAATGAGAGTTGACCTCTGGCCTCCAAACACATGTGCACGTGTACCCATACACATATCTGAGCTACTGAATTTAAGAAGGCAATATTTTCTAATTCTACCAACCCCTACCTTCATGTTTATTAGTGTGTTTCATGCCTTGTGTGGAACATATGTAACTTTTGATGTTTCTCTTTGCATCGTACATCATAGTTTTAGCTGATTGATCATTTTAATCCCATAGATTAAGACCAAGAACACTACCATAGCTTAAAGCCAAATTTGAAGCAAGCTTTAATTAAATACTGGCCAGGTGGATGGTCTCTGACCAGGTCCATGCCCAGGTTCCTGGGAAATGTCCCTGTATCATAGTTTGCAGCAATTTAAGGAGGAAAACCCATAATTCATTGCATTTCCCATCAGGCCCAGTCATGGGCAAGTGTATATCCTGATGCACAGCCTACATTCAGTTTGGGGGCAAACATATATGCTGATGTATTTCCTGCCTGTGAACCTCCTGCCCACAATGTGATCAAGGACATCCAGTGTACATGGGTCAAACAAACTTGTTTAGGGGAGTGGAGACGTGGTTTGTTATCTTCTATAAATAATATCCTTCAACATTTCAGAAACTGTCTGTCCTTGAGCAAGGGGCTTACAGATCAGAGGCATTTTTGTTCCGTGGATCTCTAAGGCGTAGTCATTAAAACTTAAAATGTAACTTTGGCTCTCACAATAGAATTAAGAATGCTATCAAGGTAAAATTCAGAATCCGTTACTAAGCCGATTTAAGAATCAGAGACTGAAGGTCAGGGAGGCTGTCTGACTGCCTAAGCTCACGTGGAGGAAGACCAGGAGTGCAAACTGCCCAGTCCCCAGTCAATGGTTAGACTGTCTGGATGAGGAAAGTTTGCTGGAAAAAAAAAGAAAGCATCCATTTTATAATCTCACTTCTTACTGTTGCAAGTTCGCTATCCATCTTAGCAAGTAGAGGGTGAAGAGAAAAAGATTATTTATTCCAAACAATCCCTATAGACATTTTTGGATTTTACAACCCTGCACATTTATGCATGAGGCTTGGTACCTTGTTTACTTGGATGGCATTTATATCCTGTTCACAGATGAGCGTGTTTTCCGGTGGCTAACTAGTGTTTGTGTAACTGCTAGAATTTACAAGTGCTTTTCACCTTGTAAATTAAAGGTCACCTCCCATGTGCTTCTGCCACTTCATGACAAGCCTTACTCATTGCTCTTTGACATGTGATTGTCTATGTCCTTAGGGCAGCTCATTCTGCTTAGAATCTGTGGGTCACCAGAAGTGCATTTTAACCCTCACCACCTGAGTTGCAAAATTGTCCTTTGGAAAATAATCCTTACTAACCCTAATAATTGTGGGATTTCTAATATAATTCATAACTTTCATTATATATATGTGTGTGTGTATGTGTATATACATATGACAATATGATATACTAGAAATGATTGATTGCAGCTCAATGCATAAGTGTGGGAAAAGCAATTGAAGTGGAAAAATTTGGATTTCATTAAGAAAAGGTCATAGTAGAAACTGGATGTGACTGCGATACACAGGAAAGATTGCAAGAGTCAATGGAACATTCCCAAACCTGAGTGGTAACCAGGAAAGGTTGGGCTCACAAGCAGCACTAAAGGCACGTAGAGGGTCTCTGGACAGTCATCAGCTTGTAGGGAACTTGGCTAGCATGTATAAAATCTAACCCCCAGCACCAAGTAAACAGTGACCCTCACACTCAGGAGGTGGAAGGAGGAAGGTTGGAAATTCCGGACCATCTTCAGCTGCATAGTGAGTCTGAGACCTGAACAACAGAAGACCCAGTCTGAAAGCAAAACAAAACTAGGAAAAAAATACTTGTGGAAAAACATAGGGAGGGACACCCAGGCATTTGTGCCCTGGGAGTCTTCAGTAGAATCCAGGTGCACCTCCTCGGCTGTGTGGTTACCACGGGGGACATCAAGCCACCGAGTGCTCCACCTGGGGTCTCCTCCAGCCTCTCCAGCCGGAGTGTTACAAGGTTGAGCAGACTCCATTTGTCTCCTGAATGAATTGCTTACATTCTCTGAAACTCAGTTTTGCCATCTTTAAAATGGGAGAAGAGTTAAATGAATGGCCCTTCTTGCTCTCATCAATATTGGATTTCATCTGTGTAAAGTTTCACCCTCAGATTATCTGCTCTAGAGCAATGCTGATCCTGATTTAGGGGAAAAGATCTGGGCTTCTCTGCCTGTGCAGCTGCAGACAGTTGAACCCTGTTCTTTTGCCCTGCTGTCGGGTGATTCAGAAAACAACCTTTTGGAGCGGGGCGGGGGAGGGGTGTCTAAATTGATTTTTCTGAACAAAACTATTTTTTGGCCCAAATGATTTATAAGGTATGTTAGACCCTAAATCATTCTAAGAAAGTCATAAACATCTGTGAATGAGGACAGTGCCAGCTGACTACATATTCTCCTATCTCTAGGGAATCCTGTAAAATATGTTAAATGCCATTTTTCATTGGAATAGAATGGCCCTCCATTATTTTTCCACATAGATATTAGAAGTTTAAAAGTATGTGTCTATACCTACATCTGTGAATACACACACACACACACACACACACACATGTATGTCTTATATTTTAGCTTAACTCATTATTTTTATGTAGGTGTGTGAGTGTGTATATGCATGCACACATATGCATGTGCACACACATGCATGTACACACACACGCGCGCACACACCCTCATGTATTCATGTGTATGTAAAGAGCAGAGATCAACCCCAGGCACTGTTCCTCAGTAGCTACATGTCTTGTTTTTTGAGACAGAGTCTCTTCCTGAAGCCTGCAGCTCAGCACTTAACTCTGCTTAAAGAACTTACCCCCCCCCCCCACACACACACACACATCTCCCCAGAGCCTCATGTCCTGTCTCTCTAGCCATGAGGCGGCAGCAGTTGCTAAGAACTGAGGTCAGGTCTCCGTTCTTGCAAAGCAAAAACTTCACTAACATATCTTCAGCCCATACTTTGTCGATAACATTTGAAGGAGTCATGCCATAAAAATATGACTTTAGTTTTCAAATGTTTTTATTATAGTGTGGGGGCTGTGGGGTGTGCAAGCACATACAGGTCAGAGCACAGCACTCAGGAGTCAGTTCTCTCCTACCTCCTTGTGGGATCTGGGAAGGACCACCTCGTAGTCAGACCTGCATGCAAGCCCCTCTCCTCTCTGACCCACGTAGCCAGCCCTATAGACTCATTTTCCTGGAGCTGGATCAGTGCACTTTAGGCTCCTGGGCGCTGTGTACCCATACCATTCAGAGGCTGATCGTTTATTTGTATACAAGACACAATCACTTTGTTCCTCTTAAGATGCTAATAAGCTTAGCTTGAATCTGTCATTCAGGTCCTGTCCTTGGTTTCATTCGTTTCTGGAAACAGAGGCATGCATCCTGAAAGCGGATGAGGAACAATTGACGGAGGCTTTGGTAGCAACAAGGAAAAGGGCAGCAGGCAGTTTCCTGTACCACGTGTGGTGTGAGTGTTCATTACACCCGGATGATTCAAATGTGTGGGGGAGGTTTCTCCTCAGTGCAGAGTCTGCGAGTTCGGGGTGTTCTCCCAGGATCAAACTTCTGAAACTGGTCCCCAAAGCTGGAATTGGTTTTCTTCCTCTCTGTTCTTTGGAGGCCTGCCACCCAGCTCACAAATAAATATATGGAAACATATTCTTACTTATGAATGCCCGGCCCTAGCTTGCTGTATTTTTAGACATCTTTTCTTAAATTATCCCATCTACCTTTTGTCTCTGGAGTTTTACCTTTCTCTAGTCTATATACCTTTCTTTCCTTCTTACTCAGTGGCTGGTTGTGTGGCTGGGTGGCTGGCCCCTGGCATCCTCCCCTCCTCCTTTTCTCATGCCTCCCTCGTCTCTCTCCTACCCAGCTGTTGGCCATTGAACTCTTTATTAAACCAATCAGGCATTTTAGGCAAGCACAGTAACACAGTTTTACAGAGTTAACTAATGCAGCATAGAAGATGCAACCCATCTTTTTACCATTAAACAATATTCCATGGTATAAATGTATTTAAAACTTTTTTTATTTTTTATTTTTTTATTGAGTTATATATTTTTCTCCACTCCCCTTCCTTTCTCCCCCCTCCCTTCCCTCTCCCATGGTCCCCATGCTCCCAATTTACTCAGAAGATATTGTCTTTTTCTAATTCCCATATAAATTAGATCCAGGTGTGTCTCCCTTAGGGTCCTCTTTGTTGTCTAGGTTCTCTGTGATTGTGAATTGTAGGCTGATTTTTCTTTACTATGTTTAAAAACCACTTATGAGTGAGTACATTGATAATTGTCTTTCTGGGTCTGGGTTACCTCACTTAATATGATGTTTTCTAGCTCCATCCATCCATTTGTCTGCAAATTTCAAGATGTTATTTTTTTTCTGCTGTGTAGTAAGTACTCCATTGTGTAAATGTACCACATTTTCCTTATCCATTCTTCAGTCGAGGGGCATTTAGGTTGTTTCCAGGTTCTGGCTATGATAAACAATGCTGCTCTGAACATAGTTGAGCATATGTCTTTGTGGTATAATTAAGCATCCTTTGGATATATACCCAAAAGTGGTATTGCTGGGTCTTGAGGTAGGTTTTTACCTAATTTTCTGAGAAATCGTCATACTGATTTCCAAAGTGGTTGTACCAGTTTGCACTCCCACCAACAATAGATGAGTGTTCCCTTTACCCCACATTCTCTCCAGCATAAGTTGTCATCAGTGTTTTTGATCTTGGTTGGCCATTCTTATAGGTGTAAGATGGAATCACAGACTTTTTTTGATTTGCATTTCTCTGATGACTAAGGATGTTGAGCATTTCCTTAAGTGTCTTTCAACTATTTTAGATTCCTCTGTTGAGAGTTCTCTGTTTAGGTCAGTACCCCATTTTTATTGGATTATTTATTTTTTTGATGACCAATTTCTTGATTTGTTTGTATATTTTGGAATGTAACACATCTTAAACTAATCCACAACATAGGCTAATGGGCCATGGTTGGGTAAAGAATATGACTTGGTAGGAACATTCAAACTCTGAGCAAAGAGGTTCTGAAGACAGAAAAGTATTCTAAGAACACTGGGAGATAAAGTGTTCTAAAGACAGTCTCCTTTAGCAGAGACGTGAGACTGTGTAGAACTCACAAAGAGAGTGAATCGGTCAACAGCAGCCTGAACACAATGGTTTAATTCCCTTAGCTTTTTCTTTGTCAGATAAGCCATCCCTTGAGTTACCTTTTTCCTATGACACTAAGATGACAAGCCAAACCAACATATTCTAAAAATGATAACTTTGCTCCACATTGAACATCATAGCCATAGCTCACTCATGCCTTAATGAAACTCAGCACAGTCTGATTCTATAATTGTTATTATTATTAAACTATTAATGTATCAGTGACCATGTTATAAGTTCAAAAAGCATTCCAATTGTCTAGAAATTGCTTTCTTTGTCCGTCGTAAGCTCTTGTTTCTGTTAGAAAGTCTGTCCTCTCTGTGATGCAGCTGTAATTAGGTGAGCTTCTTTGCTGGAGTTGTCCCCACCTCTGGCCAATGATCAACTGATTAGCTCCGTGAATAACAGGCAATACCCATCATGATGAGAGAGCTGACTCTTCAAACCCCTTGGTCACCATTCCTTCTTCTTTAGATTGTCTTGTTGCATCATAATATAAGAGAAAGCACAGACCAGCATCAAGATGTGTCCTAAGATCCATCTGACTTGGGGATATCAGTTAATTCTGAATACTTCTGGGAGATCTTCCAGGGTAAGGAGTTGTGCTTAGTTTCCAGGTGGTGTCAGTTACTAGTACTTTTCCTTTCTTAAAGGAGATGTTATGCCTGGTCTCAGACCTGATAAGGTAACACAGGAGAAAAATAAATTTTGCTTAAAAATTTAGCTGTCATCACACATCATCCATAATCATGTACATATATGTTCATCAATACACACATGGACACACATATATGTGACTTGAAGTAACAAAGAATACAGGAATAGTCTAGAAAGATAAAAATGTTGCCGTGGCAAACTTTCCGCATCCATGAGCAAACCATTGCTTGTATTTTCACCATATAAGGTGAGGATGCAATAAAAGAATATCAAAAAATTCTGGGAAGTAATTCTTCTTTCCTATTAATATTGGATTCCAGAATTGCACACCCAAAGTTCGTGACCTATGTGGCGCAAGGCTGTCAGGCAATGATTGAGCATGGAAGTTCACGGTCATTACCGCACTTCTCCACAGCACGGTGTCAGCTGATTGACACTGATGGAAACTGAATATCTATTTTTCCTGCTCTGTGGAATCTGTCAGAGGACTAAGGATATCATGGAGATATATAGGAGCCTCTTATTTCTAGTATATTCTTCAAGCAGTCAAAAGCATCACACTGCCATTTCCTCTGACAGATACTAAATCTTACCAAGGGTTTCAAAATGGGTCTTCTGTATATTAAAAACACACAAAAAAGAGAAAGTCCTATGGTAAAGTTATATTCCCCTCATTTGTTGCTGCATTATAAAAATAATTCTTGAAATATGACTATTTTTCAGACTTTCAGAATAATGAAACCCAGGGTGTTCAGGACCACCTTGTGTTTTGAAGAAGGTACCCTAAAAGGGGAAGTTAGTGGTAGCAACTGAGATTCACTAACCAATTGCTCTCTGCATCAAAGATACAGTTTTCTGAGGATTTGCCATTGTCCTGGATATTTAGGACACCAAGCTGTGCTCAAAATGGAGGGTTTCGCCTACGTAACCCTCAACAAGGGGACCTTCCTGTACTGGGTGTGTGAAGCGTTCTAAGACATGTTTTTCCAAAATAAAAAAGTGTGATTTTTTTTTCTGGAAATAATTCCTAATTGGGAATAACTGTCCTCAATAAATAACTCAAATAATAACTCTCCTCAAGTTGAAACAATGAAAAACTTTAGGGTACCACATGAGCTCAAATTATTATCTGGTGGTTCCTAATTTGGGACAAGAATTGGGACCTGAGAGAACCCTCTAGCTGGACTGACTGTCAAGGTAGCAAACTGAGCAACCAGAGCTACACACAAATTCAGATGTCAGCAGAAAAACAAGTGGGTGAATAGGACATCATAGGGATTGTCCAGAACTCTTCATTTACAGTGTCTACGTAGATGCTGACTATGGGAGTCAGCAGAAAGGCCCCTGGATAAGGACTTCTCTGCTGGTGGGCAGGCATGCGAATATCAGCCCTGGTGACAGTCCTTCGGACAACAGCCAGAACTCGAGGGGAAACACCCTGATGTTGGCCGTTATTATGCAAACAATATAAGCACTGAGGCCTGGCTCTCGAGTACATTTTTAAAGACCCCACACCCTTATATTCACTCAACAAGCTTTTAGTGACCACCTGGTAGAAGATGAGGGTATAAATAAGAAATCAACCTCAACCTAGATTCTTGGAGCATTCACTTTGTCAGAAGAAGAAGGAAAGAGTTTGCCTTGAACTACTCAGTACAGGACCATTGAGAAGGGCTGTAGGTGAGCAGGGACAAGTAGAGGCAGCTGTGGCCCATCTAGGGTATATTCCACCACCGAGATCCATGGTGACCTACATGACTGAAACAGGTCTAAAGAACATCAGAGGCTGCCAATCACAAGTGGCCCAGTGCTGGACTGAGAGCTGTGCGAGGCTGCTCAGCTTTTGCTCCCAGCATCAAGCAGCACTCGCTTGGGTGGCTGGGAGCACGTGAGTGCTGGACAAATGGAAGAAAAGGACATCCCAGTGTTGGCTGCTACTTCCTGTGGCTAGTTAATGGTTTCCACGGGAAACTTAAAATTCTGTTTCTATATTGTAACAGCAACTGCTCCCTGCTGTTTACTCCATTTTCCACAAAATTCCATGAGGAAAACTAAGGAATTATTTCTACTGACTTTCTATTCCCAAACACATCAAGGATCAACCTGGAGGCTTTCAGCTGACCCTCAAATGACTCTGGATTCTGCAGGGTTGTTTTGAATTTAGGAAAGTTACAGTATTTCTGAGCCTCAATTTCAAGAAGCCCAGAATTTACAGTCTACAGCATCCACCCACGTGCATAGACATTTGTATTTAGTACATGCTAGCAGAAGTGGCCATTTCAACAACAAGACTATCTTCCCTCTCCATCATCTGATTCTCTCCTGTGCCAACCCCACCTCCTAGATGCGGTCTTCACCAGACTCTGTGATGGGTGTCTCTCAGAGAGCAGGAGGGTGAGCTGAAAAACTGGAGCAATATTTGTCTAATTTTATTTTTGCAGCCTAAATTTTAACTATATTCTCAAATTCTACTACCAGTTTCTGAACATTTCGTTGTTTCTGTCCTAAGCTAGTCTCTGAACCCACTGCATGGCCAATGTCACCTCAAAAAGGCCGTGTGGTCAAAGACCTAAGACTTTCTTGCTTTGGGTCAATGGCATTAATATGTGCTGCCAACTGTGCCTCATTCTCGCAATTCTTTCACAATCTCACGTCATAGCAAGAGCTGAGGAAATGTCAGGTCAGGTCAAAGGAAAAAGGAGACAAACATCCAGGGATCTGCATCGAGTCCCGGCATCTTATCCCCCACTAATAAAAGCACGTGGAGCTTGGTCCTTCCGCCTTATCCCACGGCTGAAGCAGTTTGCTGTCAATGCAAACACTTGTTCTCTGGGCCACGCTGCGGTCATTAGCAGCAACTCCTGCTAAGGAGGGCTGGCTTTGCCAGAACTGAGCGCCCAGCCCCGCGCTGCCCCAATCTTCCTGAAGCCCTCACAGGCTTTCAGGCAGGTTGGTTATCCCGCTGACGCCTCTCATTTGAATAGAGGCCAGAAACGCTGCCAATTATATGATGATGACAAATGGGAGCCTGGACCAGGCACCGCATTCGCTGGCTGTGTCTCCTACAGCCCAGAGCATATGGATCACTCTAAGGAAGAGCTCAGGGAGTGCAAATTAGTGAACCTCGCAGAGCAGCCCAAATGAGCAAGTCTGCCAGCTTGTTCCTGCGGCATGTCATCCTGTCACTTTTCAAGTAACCCAAGAACATCTGAACTATTCTTATCCCCAGGGCTCCGCTCAGGCAGAGGCCCTGTGCTGCTGCGGCTGCTGCTGCTGCAAAAGCTGCTCCACACTGAAGAGCCCTGTCAAGTGTGTGCTACCTGCCTGCATTCAGGGCTGCTTCCTGATGTCAGCCCGCCGCCCACCACACACACCAAGCCCTTGCTCCTCCACTCCAGAATTAATACTGAGAGTGACATCTCCTCCGCCCCCTAGATTCATGTGTGACAGTCTGCAGATTTAAGAGGTGTGATGAGCTTTCTTTTCCTGAGGGTTCATGTTCACCTCAGCCTCGTTTGGTTGCAAATAAAGCCCCTGTGACAGACGGCCAGCTTAGAGCACACACAGCAAGCTGACAGCACCACACACTACAATCTCACATGTATCCGTGGGGGAGGGCACGGGTAAGGTGCACGTGTATGTCTATGCAGGAGTTTGTGTGTATGTGCACATGTGTGCATATATGTGTGTGCACATGTATGTGTGAATGGGCATGTGTCAGTGTGTATGTCTTCACATATGTGTACATGTATATATGGGTACATGGGTTTTATGTATGCATGTGTATAGACATGTGTGCACCCATGTGCATATATGTGCATAAATATTTATGTGTGTGTATATATTCACATGTATACATGTGAAATTGAATGAAATTTATGCCTTGGCAATGCTGAAACATGCCTGGGTAGTCCGTGTATGGTGATTTAGTTGAACTTGTCCATATTGGGTTTCATGGTGTAAGTTGATGAGGATGACTGACCAGGTCTCTTCCTCAAGAGGGTGTCAGATCTCATTACAGATGGTTGCGAGCTACCTTGTGGTTGCTGGGAAGTGGACTCAGGACCTTTGGAAGAACAGACAATGCTCTTAACTGCTGAATGATCTCTCCAGCCCTACACATGTGTAGATGTATATGCGCATATGTGTGCACATGTATATGTGTATGTGCGTACATGTGTGCACATGCATGGGTATGCATATATGTACATATCCATGTGTGTGTGCATATATGTATGGATGTATATGCTTGTGTGTGTGTGTGTGTGTCAGCATCCTGCTGATTGTGAACTTCGCCCTTCTTGCATAGTTCACAGAGCTGTGGCTCCACAGATTTTCGTGGTACTCAGCAGCTGTCTGATTTTTCTTGAGATGTATGTGTATATACATTGACCATAACACGCTGTCAGAGAACAGTGGTTTTTCCATCAAGCGTCTGTCAGTAAAGCTTCTTCACTAACAAGTACACTCTCACGCCACAGCAGCTGCTGTCTTTGCTACCCAAACAATCTGTTCTGTGCTAATGGCGGCTTATGTGCTCGCATTTATAACATGGTGGTAATGAGCAGTGTCCTGAAAAGCCGCATCTCAGTTGGTGAATTTCAGATTTTGTTTCAAGGTTTCTGCAAAATCAAAATATGCAGAAACGGTGACTTTCGGGGAGACTCTGGGTGAACTTCATTCTTGTGGATACTTTGGTTATTTATCCAAAGGTGAGCCATCATCTGCCATCTACCCCACCATCCTGGACTGAGCTCCTGTGACATACGCAACCCTCTTCTAGGAAACAAGAGTACAGAGGAATAAAAATGTCTATTTTCACCCATTGGCCTCACAAACAGAGCACATACTTGAACACCCCAGGCCACAGTGGTTAGACCCTGTCTGGTCAGAAATTCCACTTTTCAATTTTTGAAGAAGTGTCCTTTATTTTAAGTACTTAGCATGTGAATACAGAGAACTATGATCATCCCCACCCCACATTTCCCCTTCTCACCACATAGCTCTCAAACACCCTCCAACTTCATGGATTTTTTTCATAGCCCACAAAATCCACTTAGTGCTTCTCAAATGACAGCTTTGTTCTTCCACTTAAGTTCAACATTTATGTTCTTCTACCTTCAGCTCCTGAGATAACTCCTCTAGTCCAAGGTTACTAAGGAAATTCTTGGTAGTGGTCAACCTGGGAAAGACCTAAAGCAATGAGACCATCCAGTTCAGACCCTTGCCACTACCAGCAGCTCATCGTGTTCTACCACTCTCTCAAGGAGAGAAACTTCCTCCCTTTCACTGTTGCCAGGATACTCTGTTCAGGTTGTTCCCCTGACTTCAGTTGGCTGGAAGGCTAGCAAGAGATGTGAAGAAGAATAATTCACTTTGACACTCTGAAAAAGATCTTTTCTGTCACCAAGAATTTTTGGGAGCCAAAATTGTTTCAGCTTTAAGGGAGCTCCATGCTCCAGGCAGCTGAGAGTCTGTACCACAAGTCTCCACATAGTAAAAACCCTGCACACCGCACAGCTCTCTCGATGGCCGAGATCCTCCTTTAGCAACGGTAATGGCGAGGCCACACATCAAACATGAGCAAGCCCCCAGTAAAATACATTTATCACATAATATGCCTGCAGTGCAACCCATATGGAAACTCCTGGCTAGACAGCAACCATTTGCAGAACAGACTTTATTCATTCTTAGAGAGACTGTAAAGGAAATATCCTCGATCCACAGTTGGTAATGAAAATACAGTGTGAACAGAAGCCAGTAACACATATGGCTGGAATCAGCCCTCAGAACAAGAAGCATGATTGTTCAGCCTTTGATACATAATGTTTGTCTAGAGATGGAAGAGCAGTGGTTCCTGGGACTTAGAGTAAATGCATGTTATGACAACCGATCTAATTTTTCTTCTTGGACATCTTGTTGGCTTTATGTCTGCCCATCTCCTCCCTTCACTTCTCTGCACCTTGATACCTTGATATAAAGATACCTTGAATAAAAGCATGCATCTCATTTGTGCTGACTTTGGTACCAAGACTCATGGATGGCACAGGTCTATTGTGTATTGGGCCCACACTACTTTATTTAGCAGATCATAGATGCCTGGAGCCCAAACAGAAGGGAGTAATGGTCAGTGACTATAGCTCCCTCTTCAACAGAGCACTATATTGGTTGAAAAATATTATACTACACCTAGTGTTCAAGGACTGCCCCTATTTTCCAACTCACTCCATAGGTGTGCATGTCTGTGTACACATAGACAGACATATACAGTGTGTGTATGTGTGTGTGTGTGTGTGTGTGTTTCTTGCCACTATGTCACCAGGTCATCATACACTGTCTTTTGCAAGCCATTTAACACACAGTCACTGATAAAATATTGACAGAATGTCTTCAGCAAGAGCAGCAACAAAAGACCCAGTAACAAACATTTGTGATGAAAAGGGACTTTGTTGAGCCAGCTCTTTGTAGCTGCACACTGAAGAATTGGGAAGCGCTTGGTAATCACAGCTGCTGAGAGCTATGAAGCGTGAACTCACCTAGTGACAAAGCTCGTGATTGGGCACAGGGGACTTGCATGCTGACCTTTTTATTTTTCCTGCACATCTGTTCATCTGCACAAAGATGGCTGATGTTTGTGTTTACTCACAGGCTGTCCTGACGTCAACATGCATGGTGGAGCAGCTGAGCATGGGCGTGGGAACACTGGCTATGTGAATCATCTTAAGCACTTACCAGGGGTCTGCATTTGAGCAGAGGCCTATTTTTATCTATGATAATTCATTTTATTCTTATTTTTCATGCATGAAATGAATATAAGCATATCTGTTAAGAGGGAGTAGTCTTCTCTCCATATTGAATCATTATGGCATTATTACTGAATAATATAATCTATAAGGAAAGGATACCTTGAAAGGGGGCTCTAGAAAACACAAATGCTATCCCTACAGACATGGCTAGCAAAATTATCCTCAGGGAATGTAAAGTTGTTAAACTCAAAACTTTATCATCCATAGGACAGTAGAGGCTAAGAGTCCAGCTTGAGTACTGAACATGCCTGTGTCTCAGCTAAAATAGAAATTATGACAGTACTTAGCGGATTGTGAAGGTTAAATGAGTTGGCAAGTGAAAAGACATAGATCTATGGCATAGACTAAGTGCTCAGTCCATGTTCCTATGGAGTAGCTCATATCCCACCTGGAGCATCAATGCTAACACATATTGTTCTCATTTGGGTTCTTTCTGGAGCCAGACAAAGATTTAAAGTTCTTATCATACAGGTCTTCCACTTGTTTGGTTAGGGTTATGCTGAGATATTTTATGTTATTTGTGGCTCTTGTGAAGGGTGTTGTTTCTCTGATTCCTTTTCCAGCCCTGTCATCTGTGCATAGGAGGGCTACTGATATTTTTTAGTTAATCTTGTATCCTGCTACATTACTGAAAGTGTTTATGAGTTGTAGAAGTTCCTTGGTAGAATTTTTGGGCTCACTTATGTAAACTCTCATATCATCAGCAAATAGTGACAGTTTGACTTTTTTTCTGATTTGTATCCCCTCAATTCCCCTTTGTTTTCTTACTGCTCTAGCTAGAACTTCATGTACTTTATTGAATAGATATGGAGAGAGAGGACAACCTTGTCTTGTTCCTGATTTCAGTGGAATCGCTGTGAGTTTCTCTCCATTTAGTTTGGTGTTGGCTGTTGACTTGCTGTATTTTGCCTTAATTATGTTTAGGTATGTTCCTTGTATCCCTGCTCTTTCAAATGTCTCATCCCTCTACTCTATAATCTTTACCACTCTCTAAATGACCTTGTAATGGATTAACAGGATTATAGTTACTGAAAAGGCTTGGAGTATTGAGTAGCATTCAATTCCTTTCCAAAACTGTGGTGGTTGGAATGAGAAATATCCCTGATAAATTCATGTATTTGAAAACTGGGTCCCTAGTTGGTGGCATTGTTCAGGTAGGGTACAGAACCTTTAGGTCCTGAAGTTTAGGACCTAAAACTTCAGCCTTGTTGGAGGAAGTACGTCATAGGGAGTTTAAAGTCTCAACCCACTTCCTGTCCTCTATGTTTCTGGTGCTTCTGTGTGGATAAACATGTTGTCAGCAAGCTCCTTGCTCTTGCTGCCATGTCATGCCATCCCAGCCATTATGGGTTCAATCTCTCCAAAACCATAAGCCAAAATTAATTCCCCCATAAGTTGCTTTTGGTCCTGTTGTCTCTCACCACAACAGAGAAGTAACTAAAACAGAAACTTGACAGACTGTCAGCATGCAAGTCTCAAATGAGCTACCCTAGAAGGAGGGTGCAGCTTTGTGGAAGGTCCTAGCTGGGCTTCCAAGCAATAATGGTCTTGCGTTGGCTGTGCCGAAGTTGCCCTGTCAAATGCACCTGTGTCAAAAGCACCACGTTAGTCAGGACTGTGAGAATATATAGAGGAAATAAGATTGGATGTGAATCTATCTTTCCAACAGAGGAAACTTGGATGACTTAACCTCGTTAGTGTCTCACGTAAAGCTGGAAAGAAGCAGCATGAGACACACGGGCTCCTACGTGCATTGTAGGAACTTACTGCTGCTCAGCTGGGACACAGTGAGTGCAAAGACAGTGTGTTGTGCTCGTGTGGAAATCTGTGGTGACCTCTCCCAAGCCCGTAACTAGGGAATCTCTGAGCCCTCTTCTCCTTCTTCATTTTCTTCCTTTCTTCTGCTTTTAGAGAAAGATATGCCTGGTAAATTCTGACCAACCATTGTGACATATGAGAAACAGTTTTCCTAGGGTCATTACAGTAAGACTGTAATTGCATAACACATAGTGTTGGAACAATTCAATATGACTTCAATAAGGAAAACCCTTTAGACTTTTAAACTATGACTTCTATATTGGAGTATACAGAAATCCCATTGTGTAAAACATGGATTTTACACATGCATAGAGATAGTCATGACCCTATAGTCTACCTTGGTTAAATTAAGAACCTTTTAATTTTACTAAGTTTTATTAAATCATTTTTGCATATTTTGGGTTTTATTTTTATTTGGAATGATAGAAACATTTTTGTATGTCAGGGGTAAATAGAATTTCATAAGATAAGCAGAATGATTGCCAGCTTAGAATAGGGCACTGTAGCTTTCTCTGATGGATGTAATTGTACCTTGGGGAACAATAGGGAAAATCTTGGGTCTTTAAAGGAGGAGGAAACCTGCTTCATTTATCCATAAATGGCCAAAAGTTCTAAGCATGTATGCCTCTCTGAATATACAGCAAGCAAACATGAACTCCAAGAGTGCACACATGCACCTGTTGCACAAGCGTGAGAGGCAGGGCAAGTGAGATATTGCTTACCAACAGGACACCACAGCCACCTGACCCCAAGTGATGGTACGCTCTGAAAAGCCTAGCTTGCCATCATAGTACAGGGAGGAGACCATCTCTCTTGTGTTCTCCATGATGAATGTCACACGTGAATGCCTCCCTGCTTGTCACCTTCTCCCGTACAAACCCTTGTGTGGCTCTACACACCAGCTCCATTCAGTTCTCCCCTTGACTTCAAGCTACCAGAATATGGTCAGAAAACCAGTGACCTAAGGGCATGTAAAAGAGCGCCATGTAGTTTGCTGCTGAATGTGCTCCTTTCTGATACATGTTTTATAGCTTTTATTAATCTTTCCCCTGAGCAGCGTTCCTCTATGAAAATAACCATTCTGCAAGTTAAAAAATGGCTGACAGTAGGATTACTCAAGATGGTGTGGGCTTTTCATAAAACTGAATCAAAATGGACCCTAACTGTCTGAAAGATATTATTCGGTGATATTTCTTAGCAAATAGCCGTTCAGATCTGCAGACTGGTATGGATTTCCTCTCATAACTGAAGCACTTACTTTTGATGGCAGTGACTGTACTACTTCCTGTCAGTTGCTCAGTCTCTCACACAGAGATTAATCTTCGCCTGGTAGAGAGGCTTAACTTTCAAGAATTTTTTGTTTTTCTTGTCCCGTGGAATTCTATTTGCCCTCCCATTCAAGAACAATTCTATAATTTTGATGATTAAAAATAAAACTAAATGAATAAAAGTTGCTTAATATGGAAGTAGGGTGGGCTTACAGAATGATATCTGGATGATACATTTCCCTGTACTAATTATTAATAAGAGTGGTTTGTCTCCATACCTCTTTGTAAGACTACTTCCATATTTAACATCACCTTTGTCAAAGCCAACATCTCACTAAAAACTTCCATTAATACAATTCTACCATAATACGCACAGTCTAAGTATTACTATTCAAAAGTCTTAAAGATATGAAAATGAATCACCAGCATTTGTCTAATGGAATCATTATGACTATGTGAAAGCCATCAAGAACACTTTAAAATTCCATCTTTACATTGCTTCATCATTGAGGGTTTACACATTTACTTAAAATTTTTTTACCATTCTCTGATTTTATAGAATCATATGCCTTACAGTGTAAGAACCTAAAACCCTTGTCAGTTTTCAAAAATTAATCAGATACTATAAGACAGTCTAAATGTGTGCAATAAATAGAAGATGCTTTTTTTTAATTCATTTTAAAAGCTCTGTGTCACTCCTGAGATCTGACCCATGGCTTCAATTAACACCAGTGACTCAGACATTCTTAACACCAGGACAGACTTTTCCTCCGGGCTCCAGACCTTTCTACACGTCTCTCATCTAACATTGACTTCCAGTGTCTCAAGGCCGTGTCAGACTCCAAGCTGAAGCTGTGTCATAAAGGACTCAGTGCTCTGCAGTGATCCTGCGTGAGCACCCAACTGAAAACCCAGGAGTGATTATATCACCTGCAGCTTCCCTTCTCCCTCATCCTGCCTCTTACACACTTCCTGCCTTTTCCCTGTTCATTGACTCCTTTAAGCCCTCTCTCATGTTGCATACCTGTCCCTAGACCCATGCTTCTTACGCTAAGCTTGTTGCTTCAGTGTTCCTGCTTGCAGCTCTGCACCAGCCTCCCCTCCAGGAGTAGTCCTGAGCTGCAGCCAAAGGCCCATTTTATCTTTGCTGTTCTGCCGGTTTGGTTTATTTTTTGCTGTCTGTGGGAGGTTGTTTGTTTTGTTCTGCCCTAGTGCATTGCCCATCCTTGCTTTCCTGATTAAGAGCAGCGGTAACTGGATACTCTTTCCTCATCTTTACTGCCTTCTGGCTTCCAGTGTCTTCTGTTCCCTTAATAGCTGCCTGGACTACCTGCTACAGTTTCAGCCACACTTGTTCAGAATCTCTCTCCTCTTCTGTCCTCCAGGCTTTCTCTGCTTTCATCATCTACTGCTCCTCAAGTTACATGATAGATCTAGCGTTTCTTTGCCGACTCCTCGAACCAATCAGATTTTTTTTCTTCTGCCAAGTCGTTTCTGCCTGACTTTTAAATCTTTAACTCAGCAGCAATGTTATTAGATTCTCTACGTCCATAGAATGTTCCCCTTGTAATAAGGATCCTCATTCTTTCTGTTAGCGAAATCAAGACCAACTAGTGAATAAAGGTGCATTTGGATCTCAATAATCAAAATCCATCTTATAAGATTGAATAAGTACAGACCCAGCTGGAGACCACAATAATATAGAGTTGGGAGGCAGAAGTTGTACATGAGTGGTGGATTTGGGAGAAAGGAATGGGGTACTTACAAGACAATACAAGCCCTGTCTCCTGTTTGTGTACCTGAGAAACTCCTGAATCCCCAGTCCTAGCTTTCCTTGTAAAGCCTCAACTTTAAAATAATGGGGTGTTTTCACAGTGAGGCGACAATGTCCTAACCGAGAGTCAGTGATAGGACTAACCCACAGACAAGGAACTATCTAAAGGGAGAAGATTGGTTCTGAGCAAGCATACGGTAGGAAGGAAACATTCACTAGTAATGAGCGAGTTGACATAAGACGGACAAGAACTGGCCAGATACATGTAGAGGAAACCCCAGATGCTGTGGGATCCTCCATTCCGTGGATCTCTCAGAGATTTCAGAAATGCTGTTGTTTTAGTAAACCTTGCTATCTGCATTCTTCTGTTGTTAAGATTTTTCTCACAGAGTTCAAGAAGTAGAGACCTCCCTAGCAATGCCTTTAAGATCTGTGAAAAAAAAAAGTCTCATACTTCTAGCTTAGCTCTTTTGTAATCTCCTCTTTCCGTTATCATAGCAATTCAAAGCAAAATATAAACTGAAATGGTTGCGAGTGAACTGAAGGATTTGCCCTTGGGGGACACAGAGTCACTATGGTTCAAAGAACCTGGCCTTCAATCTGCAGACTTGGGTGAAAAACTACAATGACAACATGGATGATCCCAGTTCCTCTACCCACCAGGTGGCAGGTGCCAGAAAACTTCAAAGCCAACTTTCAGTTGCCCACACATCAAAGTCAGTGTCAATGGTGCCCACCACCACCCCCTGCTGTCTGTGTTCACAAACAGTTGGCCAGGACAATTTTGCCAGGAGTCATTTGCCAAGCCACACACTGGGTCCACCTGCTGTTCGCTTAAGGTCATACATGGCCCACAGGCCTGCTCAGGCCACTCCTGGACAAATGACTCCATCTGTCCACCCATAAAATAGACACAAGCTGTCAGAAGATAGCGTGAAAATCCCATGGGGGGCACACACTGTTTGGACAGGCAAACAGCTATAGGAATGCCTCACGTGACACCTGCAAACTCCAGTCAGAGTGACCCAGTATTTCCTCCAATCTCCATCTCCACATTCTTATTTTTCTGTTATAACTCATCAACTTGTCAGTATGCCTGGTGGCTCTCCCAGCCCCATGCACCAGATTGCACCACCTTTTCCAGGTGGACTTGACTTCTAGCGAGATGCAGGCTCACAGGACTTCTGTCCCTTACAGAAACAATATGTGCCCTTCTCCTTCTCAGGAGAGAGGGTAATAAAGAGGCAGACATCAGGGGCTGGAGAGATGGCTCAGTGGTTAAGAGCATTGCCTGCTCTTCCAAAGTTCCTGAGTTCAATTCCCAGCAACCACATGGTGGCTTACAACCATCTGTAATGGGGTCTGGTGCCCTCTTCTGGCCTGCAGGCATACATGTAGACAGAATACTGTATACATAATAAATAAATAAATATTTTTTAAAAAAAGAGGCAGACATCAGTCATTCCTCCTTTTAGAGTGAGGAAGAGAACTGTGAGAAATCAAATTCTCATGACTTATTCAGATACAGTGGGATAGAGCTGTACTTAGACCCAGATTCTGCAAACACCTTCCTTGGTAGCTCCCATTTTTATTCAAACTGGCAGGGTTCCTGAGCTGGCTCAGAAGAGTTTAGACCACAGGAGAATTATCAGCAGTAAGTTTAATGGGGCTTTCAAAACACTCAGTGAATGTTGGGACTGTGGTAACTCACTCTGATCCCTGAGGGACTACCATAAAGTCAGAAAAGAGGTGGCAAGGACCCCAGCAACATTTCCTGACAGTGAGAAAAGAGGAAGCACAAGCAAACCATGGAAACAGGTAGTTTACCCTTGGGATTGGAGGTGTTGGACTGAGTTCATGAATGCCAAAGAAATAGTTAAAAACAGGACTCAACAGAGATGCTTTCAGAGATGCACAGATACTTCTGTTTAACAACTTCATGCATTTATGCAATCTTTGTCGTTTTTTAACCCCTATCCCTCTTTATCTCCTCTTCCTACTTTTCTGTTTTTTAAAAAAAAATTGCATAAGCCACTGAGTTTAATTATAGTTTCCTGGCCCACCATGGGTGGAACGTTATTTTCTGGAGTAAAGGCAACGCACCAAGGCTACACCACTGAAAAAGACACTCTCCCCAACAGCTTTTAATTGCCCATGGTTTCAAATGGAGGTGCGCATGGTTCCACACCACCCCCCTCTACGTGGAAACATTCAGGTACCCAGTTTTGAGCACATCGTGTGAAAGAAATCACAGCTGCACTGAGTCAATACACGTGATGACTATGTCGTATTCAGAAGACATCATTTTGTTGCAAATATCCCAACCTCTCCTTCCTGGATTCATCCTGGCATGTCTTCTGTAATGGCCCGAGTCTTGGAGGGGTGATTTTAGTACCCTACCACCACTTACTGTCAGCGTGTTGGCTAGTTAGAGTTTTCGCATCAACCCCACCCACCACAGTGAGAAGCCTCCCTGATGAAGGCTGGATGCAGCACTAATTCGGGTAGAGTAACATAAAAACACACATTTAGCCATCTGGTGAAACTAAATGAATAATCAAAGAATGTTTTTGTGTCAATATTGAGTGGATTGAAGAGAAGATTTGCCAGATACCTTCCTTATTCCATCTTACCACAGACATAGCTTTTCAAAGACAGAACAACCATGGAAGATCCTTCCTTAAGTCAGTAGAATGAATCGCACCAACCCCAGAATCCGTTCATCAGTGTGCTTTGTATGGCGAGTATGTATGGATTCCAGCTGTAAGATCTGTTCTGCGTAATCAACATGCAGCAATGTCCAGTAAATGTTTGTCAGAACTTGACAGTGAGGACTTAACCCCAACCTCAGAGGTGATCATGCATTTAAGGAGACAATTGCTCTAATTTTTAATAATGGTACTGCAGTGATATGCCACAGTATGATTGCAATTCTGGAATATAATTTCTATAAGTTATCTACAACATTTTATTATTGGGGTACTACAAAACCTTATATCAGTTCAATGCACAGATGAGTAAGTATCATATGATTCTATAGATGGTTTTGGTATTAGAGGTATGAGAAGGGCAGCCTAGCAACTCACAGGCATCCATTGTATGTGACGCTGCCGTATCCAGTAGTGTCAGTTGGTGGGCCTTGATAACCATGTATCCACATGCACACTTGTGTGCACATGCGAACATTTGTGTGTAGCCTGCATGCACACTCATATTCTATGACTATTCCACGTGTGACTTGCAAGCACACTTCACATGCATCACAACCAGCCCAACATAGACTGTTTTGGAGTCTTAGGAAAGTGACATCTGACCTCTGTTAAACAAGCAAGTGCTTGTTTGATTCAGTTGTTGGGAGCACACAGGTGACTGAACTTCTGCAGGATGTTGGTACCCGTTACATGCTATGCTTTTTGTACACTCTCATCTGCTTCCATGGGTCTTTAGGGTATATCTCATCATTCTTTTGTTGTGGAGGAAAGAGTTAAAGTACCAAAATATTGAAATACTTGGGGCCATTAAGATGCCTCAGCAGGTAGGACACTCACAACTAAGCCAAAAGGCCCGAGTCTAATCACCAGGATACATGCACTGGACAGAGAAAATCAGTTCCTGCAGGTGGTCTTCAGACCTCCACTTGAGTGTGCACCTGCACGCACACCCATGTGCACACACATACACTATAAAATGGCATGACTGCCTATGTCTCATTCCTTCCTGTGTCCTAAGCTGGCCATTTATTTATTTATTTATTTATTTATTTATTTATTTATTTTATATTTTTATTGAGATCTACATTTTTCTCTGAACCTTCTCCCATGGTCCCCATGCTCCCAATTTACTCAGGAGATCTTGTCTTTTTCTACTTTCTATGTATATTAGATGCATGTATGTCTCTTTTAGGCTCCTCATTGTTGTCTGGGTTCTCTGGCATTGTGATTTGTAGGCTGGTTTTCCTTGCTTTATGTTTAAAATACACTTATGAGTGAGTACATGTGATAATTGTCTTTTTGTATCTGGGTTACTTCACTCAAAATGATGTTTTCTGGATCAATCAATTTGCCTGCAAAATTCAAGATGTTATTTTTTCTGCTGCATAGTACTCCATTGTATAAGTGTACCACATTTTCCTTATCCATTCTTTGGTCGATCGAAGGGTATTTAGGTTGTTTCCAGTTTCTGGCTATGACAAACAATGCTGCTGTGAACATAGCTGAGTACATGTCCTTGTGGCACAATTGAGCATCCTTTGGATATATATTCAAAAGTGATATTGCTGAGTCTTGAGAAAGGTTGTTTCCAAATTTTCTGAGAAATACCCACATTGATATCCAAAGAGGCTGTACCAGCTTGCATTGCCACCACTAAGCTGGCCTTCTAATGGACTTATTTTTAATACAAAGATCCTAACTGATATGCTATATAGACATCAATATGCATGATTTTTTTTTCTGATAAAATCTCCTTGTTAATTCTGGTATTATTTCCTGTGTCTTACGTGTGCTTCTGCACAGTGACGTAATTACTGCCTGAGTCAAACACAGCCATCTGGAAGGAAGAAACAGACCTCACCTGAGGGAAGGCACAGTCACACTCACCTGTTAGTTTCGGCCAGAGTTCTCTTCCTATGTAACCGGGCTCTGTCGTAAGAAACTCTACGGCAGTCCTCACTATGAAGAACATGTCCTGAATGCCCACGGGTCTCATGCTCTGCACTCCACTGCAAGGGCAGAAAACGAATCTGTGTTGGCTTCTGTTCTGCTTTGTCATATGAACAATTTTGCAAGGAAAAAAATCCCATCTGATTTCTAGAAATGCATTGTGCCAGATGGGAAGAGAGTTCTTATCAATAGAGGTGAACTATTCTTGGAGTTTAACAAATGGGAGGATTGTTTAATTGTGTATCTTGTGTTTGGAATATAAATAGCTAATCTCACAAAACGTTACACGTCTGATCTCAGGCTTCCTACTAAAATAGCATGAGACTATATTTTAAATAATTGAGAAAAATGATATTTAATATTGTGGAATGAGTTTCTCTGGTAATGGAATATTCTGGAAACTGAAAATGTGGCTTGATGAAGTTTGGCAAAAGCGAAAGTGCGTGGACACTGCTTTGGCATTTGTAATTAATTTCACACAAATATTTGCTTAATCACACAATGTGGTTAATCGCTGAGGTGAAATTGGAAGTTACCAACACTGAGTGCTGGTGTAAAAGCTAATAAATTCAGTTCATAATCATTATGTACATGCTTGCTGTAATAACTTACTGTCCATACCAAATCTTTATAAGCATTGTAATTAAATATAAAATGCACATTAGAATTATTATGAGTAATTAGGGCAACATAACAAGTATGCACGGAAGTCCCAAAGCTCATTAAAACGCTAAAGACAAAAGCTGCTCTACCCAACGTTTCTGCTTATTCTGTATAGGTAAGTCAGCGCTGGGTAATCTGAATTTTCATAATTATGAATTATGCATTTGGACACTTAGTTCAGTTACCAAATACAGGTTTATTTACATTCTGGAAGAAATAGAAGACATGTGTGGGCATTTGTGCACACGCACATGCAAGCCAGTTTGTACACACATGCACACACACACTAACATGCACACATACTACATTAGATCACAGTAAGATGTATTATCTGGTAACATGGCCAGTCCACCTCATAGGATTCCCCCAGTATGATGAATGTAAAATTAGAGCCTGGGGATACAGTCAGCAGTTACGAGCTCTTTCTGCAGAAGACTGGAAATAAGTTCTGAAGTCAATGGCTCATAACCCCCTGAAATTCCAGCTTACAGTAGTCAGTGCCTTCTTCTGACTTCCATGGGCACCCACACACATGCACAAACACAGAAAGACACACATGCACAATCTTTACAATAAAATAATTCTTCAGGAAAATAATGTAAAACTGCCTTGGGCCGCTAGGCTATGGGCATACTACAGGGCACACTGAAAAGTATTTGTGGATGAAGTCTGCTGTGAAAATCATCGAGCCAGACTTCATTGTCTGCAACATAGTCACACGTCTCCCCCACTGTGAACTTCACATTTAAATATGGTGAACTCGATTCCAGACAGAACATCTACACTGGGGACATAAAGAGAAAGTCAAGGGCAGGGGGCAGGGCACCACGGCTCACCCTGCTTCAAGATCCTCTACCTGGTCTCTTGGATAAGCGAACACGTTGTTTTAAATGTCCTCATTGTACACAGATAGGGCTTAAACCCCACGTTTCAGTTTACACATGGAGTAGATTCCACAAATTCAAATACAATTCAGATTCAGTTAATAAAAGAACTTTTTTGGTCAAAATAAACTTTAGATTTTAACAAGCATATCCATTTATTTAATTGCAATAGTGCTCCCTGTGTCTATAATATGCACTGTCAGGAAAAGCTTTAGCTTTAGATGAAATTATAGGCTAATAATAAAAAAAGGAATTCCATTTCTAGATCTTTACTAGTTAAACATCTTTTGGAAATGTACATTATTAGAAAATGGCATTGTTATACATATTAAAGCATGCAGTAAAATATCTTTGATTATTATTTTACTCCCTGAACACAGCCCACAGTAATCAGAACTCCTCTGAGAACTGGGCTATGTATTGAGTTGAAAAGATCTGGAAAGGGGGCTGGAAAAATGGATCAAACCATGAAGCCACATGCTAATCAAGCCTGACGACCTGAATTCAGTCCCAAGAGTCCACATGGAAGGAAAAGAATTGGCTCTTTTAAGTAATCCTCTGACCTCTACAGACAGTGTGATGTAAAGGTCATACTACATACAGTATATGATGTCTACATTCAGGCACATGCACACACACACACACACACACACACACTTTGTAAAGGTCATACTACATATGATGTCTACAAACAGGCACACACACACACACACACATTCTTAAATGTAAAATAGTTTTAAAAAGGGAGGTTCTGGAGGGGGTGAATTATAAAAGGAGCCAGAGCGGCAGGCAGTTCTTCATGGAGACGATGCTTCCCTTCATCGCTCAGCAAAAATCTACAGTGTCTACAGTGTTCCTCACCCTGTGTGGCCTTGAAGGACCCCACAGCCATCGCTCACACCAGGAAGTCCCTCATCCCATTAGCACCTCCAGCTTCACTATGATCGCCATGGCTTTAGTCCTTGGCCACAGAGGAATTAGATAAAGAGAAGAAAGCAATAAGAATAAACATAATAAACTTGGAGTTACTGGAAGACATGAGGAAATAAAAGTCTGTTTACGTTGCAAGTGCAACCCACATGATCTTGTGGACCTGAAGATGCCCTGTGATGGGTTTCATTAGTGTCTGTCCAGGACCTCAAGAGCTCTTCTTCACCGTCCCTGCTTCCCAAACCACGCCCTCGTTTTCCTTCCTGACGGTGTGGTCAGTTTGTTCTCTGTGTACATCTTCACATACATATTTTTTCCACTCTGAACTACTCGGGAGTCCACTATTTCTTTTAGATATTTCACTTTAACAAAGAATAAAACAAACTCTAAGGGCAGATGCACACATCTCTTCGCCTTTGGTGTAGAAGGGGCACTAGACACGAATGCCTTTGGAAACCTCTACCTACAGAAAATAGTCTGTATAATTTCTTGGCAAATATTGCCAGCACCCCCCCACACACACACAAATATGTAGGAGTTGTTCTCTATCCAGCTCCACAGATGATGACGTGGCCATGCTACTGTGTTAGCTACCGCATCGCAGCAACAGAGTACAGACACCTGAGTGAGTGGAAGATTCTGGTTATTATCTGCTACTAAGGTCACATTACTGTGGCCATGACTGACTTAAGATCATCTCTCCCCATATGGTTGTCTGTGATTCTTTTTCTCTTGAAACATATCAGTGGGAGCCATATATAAAAACCAAAGTGCAAGAATCTTCTAGACTTTTGCTCCCTGGGTGTAGTGTTTAACATCCCCCCATCCCTGTTGACAGTGCTCCATATAATAGCATATAAGACACAATAATGAGAGTCTAATGTCAGGTCTTTTGTTTTAAATCCTTTGCTTCATGTCATTCCTAAGTGCCATGTTCAATATGTTAAATTATATATGTGTATGTGTGTGTATTTGTGTGTGTGTGTAAAGAGATCAAAATGTAAGACATTATTGTACAGGAAGGCTTACTAAAATGTTAACTTTGCATTGGTCCTTCCTGAGGCCCACAATGCTAGAGAACTTGAGAAAGGGTGGGTTTTTGTTTGTTTTGTTTAACACTAGATTTTTATTTAAGCACACAATGTAGCAGGAATATTTGTCGAAGGCAAGAGGACTGGCGTTAGGATGTTTCCCACTTAGATACTTACAACTATCATGAAAGCTAACACTATTGTTTTTATTTAAAACTTTATTTGACACAGTATGCTAACTGCTCCACCTGCTTAGAGCCGGGTGTTGCAGACATTTCCATCTTCCCAATTACATTGTTTCAGCTTGAGATGCTGGCTTCTCCTTGGCCCTCACACTTTCAACCTTGTTGTGTCTACATGCTGTTCTCAACACAGCATACCCAGGTTTTCTGTTAACCCGTGTAAAATCCTCCATCCCTGCAGAGCAAGACCTTCTTCGTGAGCTCATGACTTTGTTCTGTTATTCTGAACTCGGGTTCAGCTCATAGAGACCTGTGCAGCCCCAAAGCTGTGCTGCCCACTATCCCTAGGGCCACACTGTGTCATTTTTCTGGCACCGTCTCCGAAGTCGTTTAAACTATGATATTTGAGAAGCCTTTTCCAAGGCCTTTATTCTTGACACCCGTCAGTCTGGAATGTCCATTGTTTGAGTCTCTGCATTGTGGCCTTCTTCCTCATTCCTTGTAACCTCTGTCCTTTAAAGATCCTCACCCTCATGTGTGATAAGAACCCCAATAACCTCTACCCATGACTTCTTCTGACTAAGAAGAAGTCACTCCCAAAACCAATAATCAATGCATCACAGTTGTTAGTAGTTATTTCCCCTTGTTAGAATATGCAGTCCACAGATAAAGACCCTTCATTAAATCCCAGGTCCTTATAGCAATGGTTGAAATCAGGACCTTGATAAATCCTAATATATCATGTTCATTGTATGATTTTTTTTTAAGTAGCCACTCAGTTCTCTCTACTATAAAATGCTTGCTATGTTGATGTAGGCCAGGAAGATGTCCTAACTCAGTCCTCAGGCCTGAGAAGAACATTCCTTTGCTAATGCCCGTGTGTGCCTAAAACAGTTGTATTTTAAACACAAGAATTGAGTCTCTCAGAACTTGGCAATGTTTTCTGAGGGTAACAGTGAACTGGTCACAGACACACCGTCGAGCAAGCTTTTCAGAGCTGGAACAGCGAACACAAAGGACCTGGGGATTTGCAGTGAGGGCGCAGAATAGGACTGGGATCAGGGAGAGGGTGTCAGCTGTATTACACAGATCCCGGTGAGAAGCAGCACCTGGGCAGTTCCCGGCAGTTTATTTATGTGTTGTTCTTGCTGACACAGGGTTTCTTTTTGTCAGTCAGACTTTTTCTTTCTTGACACACTCTTCGGTTGTCAAATTACTCTGCAGTCAGGCAGTTTTGGTCATGCCATGTTTCTATTTAATCACTGTAGGAAGAGTGGGGTTTTCCCCCTTGTAAAATATTCCTAGTCTCAAATAAACTCACCTCACCTCTTTTGAAAATTCTAGTGTTCTTTCCCACCATCCTCCCTCATCTTCTGGTTTCCTGTGACTCAGTATTTACGGGTGACATGCCTCCTGCTTGTCTTCTGTGTTCTCGTTCCTCCCTAAGTTTACTCTCATTTGCTTCTGTTCCTATGTGAGCAGAACAGCAAACATGTGATGTCTGAAATGAGAATAAAAAATTCTTTCTCTGTTCTACAGCTGATCCCACTTCCTACCAGTTTCTTGTCTGTGGGTCCATGGCAAGTCTGAGCACCCTTCTGTGCCTTTGCTCTCTGAACCCATGGGAACTCCACAACACAGCTTCCTCCAGAAGACAGAGATGAACTGGTGGACAGTTTATCCCTCAACACACAGGAGTCAATGTGGTTCTAGTTAACAGGATCGTTTTCTTACTAGGGCCAGATTCGTGTGTCACTGTGGAGCTGGCCTTGAGCTCATGCCTGCCATGTTCACGGTCTATGCCTGCTTCTGGATTCCTGCACGTGTGAGTAGTAGCTACCACCCACAGCCATGCCAACACCCACTTAATGGACTGTGATCTTTCGAAGCAGGAGCCAGAGATCTCCCCTTCCCAGAGTGACTTTTTGTTAGGTGTCTGATCACAGAACTGAGAAAAGTAACCAAATACCCTCAGGAACTGGTGTCTTTTGTGGAGGGAGATGTTCTTCATGGGACACATTTTCTGTAATCTTCTTAGATTTCTATTCTCTTCCCTCAGGCATTTGATGTAGAGGGCAGAAGGGAGAAATGAATAGTTTACAACCCCATCCTATGATATAAATTGCATTTTTCTTTAATTTCTCTTTTTCTTTCTAGACACTGAGAGGGTTTTTTTCTCTTCTTGTAAGACTGTGTGTGGAAGGGGATTCTTTAGAATGCATTAGCAGTATGAATTATTCATTTCTCAGAATTAAACAATTTAATAACTGAATTTTAATCAACTTCTTAATGTTCTATTTTAAGATTATTGAAGGCCACAGCAACCAGAGGAAATAATAAACCATTCAGTCAACTAAGAAACTGATTCTGTCCTTATTCTATAAGGGCAGAAACCACTCCAGCCTGCAGTTCCATCCCTGATATTTTGTGTTTGCAGTTTTGGGTAAAGCTGAGGTCAGACAGAAAATGAACCCATGAGGAGCTCAAAGGAGTCCATTTATCACCAATATTACTGGTGTCGTTGTTCAGACTGATAACAAGAAAGAATCTTAGATATGTGGAATCCAGACCAACCTCATGTTGAAACTGATACTGGTCTTTCATTAAAAAATATTGTGTTATTTAGAACAATAAGCAGATTTTTTATAACACTTTTGTTTATTCTTAGGCATTCCATGTTTTACCCCCCCCCATCCTCAGAGATTACTGCTTTCCTTAGTGTCCTTTTGACTGAGTGTCCTGATCCTCTGCTCTTCAAATCTTTTCACCTCCTCTTTCACAATGTTCCCCAAAGCTTAAGTACAGGGGTTTTGTTGTAAATGTATTAATTAGGGCCATACTTTTAACCTGTGGAAAAGAAAGTGGCCTCATCAAATATTTAACTGAATCAATGCATTGATTTTGAAATGCCCAAGCAAAGGATTCCACAGCACCGTGCATGTTTTTCTAAATGGTGTACTTTAGTGCTACATGCATTTTTCGTGTTCTGTCTCATTCTGAAGCCAAATCTCTTCTTCCTTGGCCAAACAAATGTAAGGCAAAGTCTACCCTATCTGACTGCTAAGTAGACCAACTGCTAAAAAGGAGATGTATATGGATTTCTGGTAGAGTAAGAAGTAATATCCTAGACCAGCATCCAGTTGAGTTAATTGGTGGCTTCTAGTATAAGAAAACCTTTACAAATCAACTCTGCTTCCTGTCTGTATCCTGACACGGAGCATGCTCAGTAGAGAGTTTGGCCATGTTTTCTGTTCCCCTGAGATAACTCCTGCTTTGGATGTTTTTTATTGACTTCTAACTCAGTGCAAACCACTAAGCTAAACTCTTCAGGGGTGGTCGTGTAATGCAGCAGTTTGGGGAAGTGGGTAGCTCTTATTTTATAGATGAAGAAACTGAACTTTAAAAGCATTTAGTTTAATGAGTGTTAGGGCCACATACATCTGCAAGTGAAGGCTTCTTGTCGCGTACTTCACCACTGTCTATAAGTTTAACCTCGTCGAAAGCTGAAGATGAATGCTGACCAGAGGTTGAATATAATGCTAAAGTCCTCACATCATGCAGCTAAAGATTCAACTGTATCTTGATCTGATTTTTGTCACCATTATGATGATATGAATTCTTTACACTCTTTACCCATCAGCAATAACATGCTTAGTTCTTGGCTCCCCTTGAAGTTAAATTTGTTTATAAACCAAAAACACATTTTCTTTTATTGAGGTTTTCTGATCTGTTTCTTTCCTCTGTGGATCAATAGATACTGAAATATTGTTGGTTATTTGTGCACTGAGATTCTACTGTCTTCAGAGAAAATATTTTCAATTATTATTCTCCTCGTCTGTGATGGTAATATAGAGAAGGGCTATGGTACTGCTATGTGTTAAACTACATTTCTAACTGCCCAAACTTTTGGCTAGAATTCCACTACTGTGTGCAAGCACACACACACACACACGGGGAGGGGGATTGGACATGTCTTCTATGCAGTGATTTCTAAAAACTTTGTTTTCAAAGACTGCCTTATTTTAATTCATTAATTCTGGAATCCAAGTCAAAGACATCATTGCTCTCCTGCCTACATAGCTTCTGTCAGGATGATACTTCCTGTTCTTTGGTGAACCTACACTTCCCATTCCTCCTTGGGCATGCTCCCTTATTGCACTTATTTAAGACTCTGCCTTTACCACTGCTCATCATTCTGAGCTATGTGGAGAGTTGGCAGCATTTGAGCACTGAGTCTCCCAAGTTGCATTTCACCTACCTTTGTTGAAATAGGAGCGGCAGCGGGGCTGCGTCCCCAACACCCCGGCCGCTTGGCTAGCTCATGCCCGAAATAACAACACACAAACTGTATTCATTTAAAGAACTGCTTGGCCCATGAACTCTAGCCCTTACAAGCTAATTCTCGCACCTGGACTAGCCCATTTCTAATGATGTGTGTAAGCACCCCAAGGTGCGCTTACTGGGAAGATTCTAGCCTACGTCCATCGTGGGTCTCAGCTTCATGCGTCTGCCTCAGAGCGCAGAGCTATCGCATCTACCCGGGAGAGCTGAGCATGGCATCTCTGCTCCAGCAGAGCTGTCCGGTCTCTCTGGAAGCAGAGCAGAGTCTGACCTCACTTCCTCTTCCGCCCAGAA